>NC_142043.1:15712359-16024927 GCF_982192425.1 Myodes glareolus | reverse complement strand
CCTCCCATTCCTCCCACTCCCTCTCCTCCTCCCTCTTCGTCCCTTAGGGCAGTCAGGGTTTCCTGCCCTGTGGGAAGTTCCAGTTCCCTCCCCCTCCCTCCAGGTCCAGGAAGGTGAGTATCCAAACAGACTGGATCCCCAAAATCCAGTATATGCAGAGGAAACAGGTCCCAGTATCATAGTCAATGGCTTTTCAGAAAGACTTCGGGCCAGCCACAGTCAGAGAATCCGGCCAAATTCCTAGAATCTGGTTAGATCACCTCCTCGTTCAGTCCCAGTCCAACTGGCCTTGGTAAACTCTCATTAGATCCGTTCCCTTGTATCAGTGGGTGATAGCATCCCTCGCAGTACTGATTTCGTTTTTCATGTTCTTCCTCCTTCTGCTCCTCATCTGGACCTCGGGGGGCTCAGTCCGATGCTCCAATGTGGGTCTCCGACTGTATCGCCGTCCTTCGCCAGATGAAGGATCTATGGTGATAAGCAAAATATACATCAGTATGGTTATGGGCCACGGCCGATTCAGGCACCCTCTCCTCTGTCCAGAGAACAATCTGGGGGATCTCTCCTTGGACCTGGGATCCCATATATAATCAAGTCTCCTGTAAACCCTAAAATGACTCCCTTAGTTGAAATATATTCTTCCCTGATCCCATATTCATCCTTCCTCCCCCCCCCCATCCCAGGCCACCGAGCTTTCCCCGTTCCTCCCCTACTCCCTTCTCTCTAACCCTCTCCCCTTCCATCAACCCTCCCACCCCCCCCATGCACCCGAGGTTACCTGGGACTCTTGTCTATTTCCTACCTCCTGGTGGATTGCTAAATAATCTTCATCAGGTTCATCTTTTTATTTAGCTTCTCTAGGATCACGAATAATAGGCTCAAAGACCTTTAATTATGGTTAGAATCCACTTATGAGTGAATACATACCGTGTTCCTCTTTTTGGGTTTGGCTTACCTCCCTCAGTAAAGCGTTTTCTATTTCCATCCATTTGCATGCAAAATTCAAGATGTCATTGTTTTTTTACCGCTGAGTAAAACTCTAATGTGTATATGTTCCACACCTTTTTTAACCATTCTTCTATTGAGGGGCACCTAGGCTGTTTCCAGGTTCTGGCTATTACAAATAGTGCTGCTATGAACATAGTAGAACAAATGCTTTTGTAGTATGTTAGGGAATCTTTAGGGTATATTCCCAAGAGTGGAATTGCTGGGTCCTGAGGGAGGTTGACTCCCAGTTTCCTGAGAAACCGCCACACTGATTTCCACAGTGGCTGCATGAGTTTGCATTCCCACCAACAATGGATGAGTGTTCCCCTCACCCCACATCCTCTCCAGCATAGGCTATCGTTGGTGTTTTTGACTTTAGCTATTCTGACAGGTGTAAGATGGTATCTCAAAGTGGTTTTGATTTGCATTTCCCTGATCGCTAAGGAGGTTGAGCATGACCTTAAGTGTCTTCTGGCCATTCGAAGTTCATCTGTTGTGAATTCTCTGTTAAGTTCAGTACCCCATTTTTTAATTGGGTTAATTAGAGTTTTAGTGTCTAGTTTCTTGAGTTCTTTGTATATTTTGGAGATCAGACCTTTGTCTGATGAGGGGTTGGCTTGAATATCAATTCCCCAACTAAAAGACACAAGTTGAGAAATAGGGTTAGATAACGGGATCCATTTTTCTGCTCTCTCTGAAAAGCACATTTCACCACCAAAGGTAGACGTAGGATGAAAGGACAGAAAGAGGCATTCTAGGCAATGGGTTCTGAAAAACAAGAAAGTGCAAGTTTTCTAATAGCTGTCAAAGACACAGAAAATTTTGAAAATTTCACTTCAATTTTTTTATGACTAATATTTTTCTGAAAACTATTTCTTCATCATTGTTGAGTTTTCATTCTTTCAATATGTTTTATTATTTTTTTCAATTTTATGCAGTGTATTTCGATCACATTCATCCATAATCTCTTCTCCTAACTTCTCTCATCTCCACTCCTACCTACTTAACCACCTGCCAACTTTGTGTTTCTTTTTTCTTTTTCCTTGTCCTTTCCTTCTCTCTCTTCTTTATTTCTTTTTTCTCTCCCTCCATCCCTGCTTTATTTCTTTTTTCCCTTCCTCCATCCCTGCTTTCCTTCTTTTGATCCTTCCTTCATTCCTTTTTTTCTACCTTCTTCTGAATGCCAAGCCAACTACCCAGGACTAGCGAAGTCATGGACCTTAGTGGAGAATCTACGACTACCACTTCACTAAACCAGAATAACTTCTAACCACTGTCTAAATATTTGTCCTTGTACCCATAAGATAAGAATAGTCATCATCAGGGAGAAATCTCAGAGACCCTTAGAGAAAAGCAATCAAAACGTAAAGTTGTGGATTCCACTCCCAACTCCTATATCTACAGCATAATTCCTGTACTTCAGGATCATTGCAGAAGAGGGGTAGAAAGATTGCAAAAGCCAAAGAAACTGAGAGCTTGCTGTGAGATATATATATATGAATATATATATAATATAATATATATATTAGATTTAATAAGACAAAATGATCTCAGATGTAGATAAAGATATTTCAAGCTAGGTACAAGAATCTCACAGAATATATAATAAAAGAAATTGTGTATGATATATTATGGCTAAAACAAAATGGTAACTTCACACTTACCAGGCAAACAATCAACAAAGAGAACTTTGTGACTCTAAGTATACAAGCTTCAAAGTCAGGTGCGCTTAATTTAATAAAACAAATCCTACTAGATACACAACCTAGTGGCAAAGGGTAACTTCAATATCTCACTTTCACCAATAGGTAGTCAGTCTAGATGAAATATAGAGGAAAATCAGAATTAGGTGACATCATAAATCAAATGATCCTAACAGACACCACAGTATCTATTTGTGCAGATGATATATTTCTATGCATAAGAGGCTCCAAAAACTTTGCCAAAAGACTCCAGAACTGATAAATATGTTCACAATATCATCACACAGAAATCAGTAGTCTTTCCACTTACTAACCTAAAATAAACTGAAAAGGAAAATTAGAGAAATAATCCCATTCACAAGAGCCACAAAGAAGGTAAAATACCTGAGAATAAACACAACCAAGAAAACATCTCTACAATCAAAAGCAAAAGTTAACAAAGAGAGAAATGGAGGTAAACAATAGAAGATGGGGAGGTATACAATTCTTGCAGTCTAGAAGAGTTACACATGGAAAAATGATGTCCATATAAAATGTAATTCATAGATTTCATGAAATCTCAATCAAAATTCCAGTACTATTCTTTACATAGAAAAAAACCAAATCCATTATGTAAAAATATATGTAGAAAAACAAAAGGCCAAGGATAAATGAAGAAACTATGGACCAAAAACTACTTTGGGATTATTATATCCTTCCCCATAAAACCTGTGCAAACTTGAACCAGACCGGATTTCAATACAGTCAGGCATAAAATTCCACTCCTAGTTGAGGAGCTATTGGCAATTGTTAGCTGCTGGGAAAGGGAGAGTCATTTTTCTCTAGGAATATAGCCCTTTGTAGGTCTACTTTGCTTAGTCTACATAACCAATAATATTTGAGCTGCACAGTTGGTCTTGATGCAATTTAAAAAAAAAGGACACAAAATTGTGTGGATAGTAAAAAGGAGTGGTTGTATAAATAGTCAGGAAAGGGGACAAATATCAAAACATGCTACGTGAAATTCTCAAAGAATACTGAAATGAAGTCATTAGCATTACAAGACAATTAGAGCCATCCATCTCCGTACCTGTAACTTCATCACATCTACAAAGTACCTTGTCTCAATGATGAAGTCACGAGTGCTAAAGATGAGGAGAGCAGATGTCCATGGAAGCTATCATAGAGCTTGTGGCATCATTGATGTAGTTTATTAAAGTAATGAACTTTATATCCCCTCCTCTTCCCACAGGTAAAAGCTGTGTCTACTGCATTCCTACCCTCTTCATGTCTCCATCTCTCTCTGTAAAGCGGGATAGGTAATACTAAGCCTCTGGCTTTCTTGTGTCTGCCCCTCTGTCAGATAAGAACTCCAGGAGGAGTTTTCCTTAAGCAACTGTTCACATAACAAAACTGACCTATGCTTTCCCCAGACCCTCCCTGGTACTAGAAGCATAACCCCGAATTTGTTCTGTTTTCTCATCTCCTCCATGAACTTCTGGTGGATTATAGTGGTTTGGCACTGGTTCAAATATTTGCCTTCGTGCTAATGCTCTGTCTTATCTGGATTTCATCTGTAAAATGTGGATAGTGTTATGTACTTATCAGACAGTTTGTGGATTAAAACGTCGAGAACGACACATCTGATTCAGAGAGGATATTCCACTGATGTTAATATCTTCCAGCCTCTTCATTTTAATCCGTTTTCTGACAGTCTGGATGATCTGCAATAAATTTCAATGTTTCCATCGTCTCCAAGATTTTTGATCATTTGATAATGTGACAGTGATCATTTCAGCAAATACAAATCTGGAATGTGTGCTTTATACATTTCAAAATCTGTGCAAGCTGTGTGTTCATAAAAGCTTTTTCTCAAAGAATAGAAGACAAAATCCAGGTTATAATCTTTCATATAAATGATCAAGAACAAAATTAAATATGTGCATTTTTCAGGTTTGGTTTTTTTGAGGCTGGGTTTCTCTGTATAACTCTAGCTGTCCTAGAACTTGCTCTGTTGTCCAGGCTTGCCTCGAACTTATAGAGATCCTCCTGTCTCTCCCTTCTTAGTGCCATAATTACAGGCAAAGGCTATTATGTCCTCAAATATGTATATTTTTAACATTTTCTTGTGAGCTGCAATTATATATGGGACTTTGAAATACTTCCTTTATTTTACAGTAAATGACAAAAAGTTAAAATAGACAAAACCACTTTTTTAAATATTGAACAACTCTTACTTCGTGCCCTAACATATGATAATGGAGAAATTAAAATCTAAAAGTATTATTTTCAGAGTGTTCCTTGTCCATCCCCTTCAGTTATTTGAGTTCCTTCTTTCCACTTCTCTAACAAAGTATTCCTAGGTAACACTTAACAGAAACAGAGTGGGTTTTCTGCCATTTTAGTACCAAAGGCTGTACTACAAAAGGATAAAATTTGTGCTTTCCATTTCAAAGTTTTATTCAGAAGTGGTGCATGTCCCTCACCTTATTTGCTTAGGCAACACAACGCACCCTAAACATTTCATCTCCTACTTCTTTTAAGAAGTAGATGCAGCCTATTCCACAGACACACATTTTATAAAACCCTTCCCTAAGTATATCAGGGACAAGTACATGTGGGTATCTGTGAACTGAAGGCTACCCTAGTCTATATAGAGAGTTCCATAAGAGTTGGAGATACTTAGAGAGATTTTGTCTCAAAGAAACTATTTTCCCCAATGGTATGCCGTATTCTTTCCACGTGGTAGCCATACACTAAATACATGATACGTCAAAAGTTTTTCAGAGAAATAAGCTAGGATCACTCTAAACAAAACTCAACAAGCTAGTATAGTTTGATATGGGAAATCTGGAAAGGAGAGATTTGAGGGTTAAAAGATGCTCAGGGTTAGAGTGCAATCAGAACATTCCACCTTGGAGTCAGACAGATTGATCTGGTTATTAGACTGTTAGTAGTATACTTGGAAGACAATGACTTAAGCAACCTGGCCTCTTCATTATCATAGAGCAGCACATAGAGTTAACTGTGCTATGATCACACAGTTACACATGTATGAGCAAGAGAAGTGCTTTCTTCTCCTGTTCATTATGTGTTTGCCAATGGGATTCCCAGGAAAACTGTGTGAGTTTCTGACATTCTCTGAGGGACCAATAAAAGGCTAAATATATGTACTAAGTTAGGCTAATGCATAGAATATTGTCTTTGGAAATTGATGCTTGGATACTTACTTAGTTTTATCACTATATGTTGTGGCAGCATCAGGGTTGTAATGTTATGTCACAAACTGTAGAGACATGATTCCTCTAATGCTTTATTTCTTCTTCAGATTTTAAATGGTGTAACCAACTACCACTATAATAGAGTTTTCCAGTTCTGAATTACTTAATAATCTATCCCTTTCATTCAATCTTATACATAAAATACATTTCTTTCATGCTAAAAATAAGAAATACATGTCTTTCCTTTATCCACAAGAGAGCATAGTTGGAGCAAGACTGGCTTCTCATACTTTAGGTCAATCTTTCTTTTCCTATTGCAATGTCTCTGGACAACTGACTGCATCTTCTAAGAACTGTTCGAGCCTATGCTGAATCTATGAGCTTTTCCAGGCTGCCCCACTGGGTCTTGTATCTTCCACTCAGATCTAGCTGTCATAAATCAAGGACAAATCTCAATATAGAGTTGATACTGCTGTGGCTTTGCTTCTGTGTGATTTCCTCATAGATCTTTCTTTGTAATATAATTCTGACCCTTATTTTCCCATATACTTTACCTTACCTGAGCTACATCCCCATGTATGAAACATTATCATACTTCAGATTTTTGCTGAACCTAATTTGTTCATATTATTTTTATTTAATGTACATTAATCATACATAATAATAAAATTCAGTGTGATACTGTGATATTTCAACATGTGTATACAACATGTACGAATTTTACTATATTAATAATAGTTACATGTATCTTTTTAGTATGGAGATTTCTTTTTCTTTGTGTACATACCCAGATGTGACAAATAAAAACAGTTCAAATAATTCAAATGAAATAGCATAAATGATTTGAGTGCATATTTGTCTCAAGAGAACAAGCAAACAGCCAACAAATGTGCTTTCAAATGCTTACTAGGTATCAGGAAAGGCAAGTCATATTGCTAATGAGATATCCCCGCATTCAAGTGAGAATGGTCAATATGACAAAATGAAAAAGTAATGCAGGGACAAAGAACCGTTATATACTGTTGATGTGCGTGTAACTTAGAGCATATCATGGAGAACACTATGGAATATTCTCAAAATTAAAAAAAAATACATTTATATAACCCTTTATGTATTGTGTATCCATGCACAGGGTTGTGTGTATATGTATATGTGAGTGTGTGTGTGTGCATGTGTGTTTGTGTGTGTGAGACAGAGGGAGAGAGAGACAGAGAGACAGAGACAGAAACAGAGACAGAGTAGGTCAGCAGTCAATGTGGAGAATCTTCTCCAACACTCTCACCCTAATTTTTTGAGACGGAGTCTCCAAATGGACAGTGAAATGAACAATTTGTTTTGGCTCCCTGGTCTGCCAGCTCACACCTCCTCCTCCACAGTTCTGGGAGTACAAGCATGCTCTTTTGGCTTTCACTTTTATGTGGGTGTTGGAGAGGTCCTCAAGCTTGGCTGAAAGCACATTTAGAGAGTGAAATATTTTGCCAGGCCTCGTGCTGTATTAAATTGCTTCTTTTTAAACTCATGAAAATTTAACCAGTTCTTTCTCAGTATTTTTCAATTAAATCAAAATGTGCCATTGACAATGGATTCACAATCAGTTTCTATCTTTCTTTCCATGTTTCATATTCATATTTTAAATATTTTCTCATAAATATAGATTATAGGAACATTTATTTTAAAAGTTCTGATTAAGAATGAAATGTGTATTTCCCTAGGGAGAAATAGAAGTTTTGTGGCTTTAAAGAGAAACAGAATCAGTGGACTCTATAGAAATGTCTCATGAAGAATGCACTCATGTGACCATGGAGGCTAGCATTACCCAAAGTCCTCCTAACCTAGAAACATAATACCAGTGCGAGTCCAAACCCTTGAGACATGGAGATCCAATGTTTCAGAGATTGTTTGAAGCTCACCATCTTGAGAGTCTCTGATATTTCAGTTCAAGTTTGAGAGGAAGAGAAAAGCAGTATTCCAAATATTCAGATGAAGAAATTAACAGAAAGCATCTACCTTACCCAGTCTACTGATAACAATTATGCCCAGTAGCTCTCCAAAGAACATCTAAAATAACAGTGAATAATTTTTGCTCAACCTATGAGCAAGTTAAGTCAATAAAAAAAGTTGGCCATCATAGTCCCTTTTCTATTGCAGAATAGCAGCATGAAAGAGGAAAAAGGAAGGAAGGAAATGGAAAGAGAAGAGGAAGAAAGGATAGAGAGAGGAGAAGAGGAGAGAGGGAGAGAGACAGGAAAGAGAGATATACAGAGAGATGGAGGGGAGAGAGAGAGAGAGACAGAGAGAGAGAGGGTGAGAGAGAGAGAGAGAGAGAGGGTGAGAGAGAGAGAGAGAGAGAGAGAGAGAGAGAGAGAGAGACCAATCTAGTCTCAGCAATGAATTACTATACTCATTATTCCTCCCAGCCTCCAATTTTGTTCTGGGAGGCAATAATGGAAACCAATTATCTTCAAACTGAATATAATCAATGTCTCCTATACTTTCTGTAGACAGTGTTCTCACTTTATCATCACCTGTGATCTTTTAAATATATTTTACCGTGCTGTATTGGCCAAGTTTTGGCAATGGAAAGGTTAAGGGCTTAGGATACTCTCTGAGATCCACTTATTTTTGAATTTTCTGCTTCCAAACTGGTAAGAAAGAAAAAGGAAAGTTGATTTGGATGCTGCCTCAATGCCCTCAGGAGCTCCTATTTCCAGCGTTGCATTTATTGTAAGAGTGAGTTGGAATAAGATTTTTCCCTTTAACATGTTTCCCTCTGGTTCACAAAAAGGAAAGAAAAGTAACTCACGGGAAAAAAACTGCTCACAAAATCCGTATTATTATTTACTACTTACACAGAAAAAACATTTGCAAAGAAATCACATGTATTTCTTCAATCACCTGGATTTATAATCATCTTGATTAGCAACAAGGTCTTGCTTTGAATTAATGAGCAATTTTCACGTAAACATACAAATTATTTTGGCCTCATAATCCATAATCTACACCATACATTTATTGTTTTCATGTGGTACCTTCTTTTAAATTTGTTAACACATTTATCGTGATCTTTGGAAAATATTTGGAAACATCATATACTAATGGTTTAATGTTCTTACTCACAAGATAACAGATTCTCCACAATGTCACTCAATAATCCTTCCATTTAGCTTGAAATAATTCTAAATATGCATCTAATCAATTTTTCATATGACCCCAGAACCTTTAATAAATAAGGAATGTGAAGTATGCAGCATAAAATTATGGAGAAATCCACAGTCTTATAAACTATTGCTGGAAATATATATATATATATATATATATATATATATATATATATATATATATATATATATGGATACAGATACTATGAAAAGCAGTATGGTAGTTCCTAAAGAAATTTAAACTTTCTCCTCATCTTAGGCACACAGTCATCAGTGTTCTTGCTCTGCTGGTCCATGTCTGTGAGCACCCTGGCAGTTTGCCTTTTTCTAGTTCATTCTCCAGCTTGCATCCATGGCCACTGCCAAGACAGAGGAGCCTGTCCCTTTCCAAAGTCTTCTGCCAAAGGAGACCGAGGTCATTTCCTTCCTGTGCCACTAGCCAGAGTGTGATGGACACAGGGTGCTCATTACTGTCCTGGTCAAGGGAGTTGATCCTGAGACTCAAGGTAGGCATTATTCAAAGGATGGAAAACCAAAAATCATTGATACCTTTGGTGCCAGAGGAAGAGCTGATGTGAACACTGCTACAAAAGTAGTACGAATGTATGGTGAAATTATTGGTCTTCTGGAAGAGCGCTTAAGAGTTAAAACCTTTTCAGGAAGAGTAACTACCAGTCCTCCATCTGAGGAGAGTAGGGTAACACTAGAGAAAGAACCTTCTCATCCTATGAATGTGAATATCAAGGAGGCCATTTTGTGAAAGTCATTCATCATCAGGTGGAATCAGGATATCTTGTAAATGTTTCACTCAGAAGTGAAGAAATTTTCATAAGATCCTTTCACAGAAAAAATCCACAAAGTAAATATCAAGCAATAAAATTTTCCTCCAATGATATTTTTTCAATATTAAAACCAAGAAGACAAAAAAAAACATTTCCTGATGCCCTTAGTTTTTGGGGGGGGGGGTTTGTTGTTTTGTTTGTTTTTTCTTTGCTTGTTTGTTTTTTTTTTTGCAGCACTTTTAAATCTGCAGGAGCTAAGGATCTCAATGTGATGCCATCCCATCCTGTCACTTATTTCTTTCTAGCAACAAAATTAGACAAGAAAGAAAATGTAAGAAGGAAAATCCCTGTGAACCCCAAAGCTACACCAGGGAATGAAGCTGATTGTCTGCACCCTGATCTCAACATCCTGATGGAATGGTTATTCCTGCGGAAGCACAAGACGCTTGCTGGGACCAAAGTGCTCTGCAGAATCAATTGATTCATGAAACACAGTTGACTAGCCAAACACAACAATTTATTCACAACCAAGAGTTAGTCAGCAACCAGTCTGAGTTTTTCTAACCTCTAGATTTTATGAGACTGCCATTTTCTAGTAGCACACAAGACTCCTTCCTGGCCCAACAAACAGACCATAAAGATAAAACCCAACATTTCAACTACATCCCATGTATTGTTGAAAGAGAAGGCTCAACCAAGGACATAGAGTCTAATGAATATTTCAAAGAGACTTAATATTCTGTTTATTTTAATGACCAAAACAAAAGTAACCATTTAGTTAGAGGGCGAATAATGTTGTCCAGAATGCTGAATTTCTAACCTTAAGTTCAAATTCATTGACTGAAGCTATGCCACAACAAAAGGAAACAGTAGGGTAACAACCAACGGCTTCATTGAAATTAAACGGGTATCATGAATACACCATTAAAAGGCAGATAAGAAGGAGAAAAATACAAAACAATGAAAGAAAACTCAATCTTAAAGATCCATCTCCCAAAGCAAAGAAAAACTCTCATTTACAGGTGCTTCCAATTATACTATGTTATATTTCAGAATATAAAATAGAATTAATGTTCAAGAAGAAGAAAATAGTACATCAAAGGAAAATGTCAGATATAGCATTGCATATTTTTGTCTCTAATCTTATCACTCCCCATGTTAAAAGGTATTTCTTAAATAATCTAGTACTGGTCATTCTAGACTTAAAAAGATGTGAACATCTTAAAAAGGAGCAAAATAAGTCTCTATATACAGAAAGTATCAATTATACAAGTTGTACTGTAGAGTAAAGTTGGGTATTATTGAAAGCAAAGAACATTCACTCATGGTCAACATTCATGAACTGGGAGCTTCTTGTTCAATACTTGAAACAGAAAGATTAAGAAGTCTAGTAAGGACTCAGTTCAGCAAACATTTGACCTGAACATCCCAAAGCACGAGGGATTTTCAGGAGATTTTCAACTATGAAGAAAAAGAAATCATCAATTTCAAAGATGTAAAATTAAAATTTAGTCAATCCCAGAGCAAACACTACAAGCACTGAATCTTGCTACTGGTTTTTGTTTTGTTTTTGTTTTCCGGCAGAGCTTTGCATGTGCTTCATATACAAGTTCTACTGATAGAGAAAATTGGGCATTATTGAAAACACAGAACACTTGTTCATGGTCAACACACATGAACTGGAATCTCTTTGTTCATTATTTGAAGCAAACAGAGAGAGGAAGGAATCTAGTGAGGGTCAGTTCAGAAAACATTTGACCTAATATTCTAAAACATGAGGGACTTTCAGTAGTCTCATCATAATCTGCACAGAAATATGCTCCATTTCCCCAAATAGGATCAAACAGAGGAATTCAGAAGAACATACAAAGTCCAGATTAGGATAAACAAAATCATGTATGGTTTCAAGAAAGCAATTCATAGAAGCATTCTGTTTTAGGAACTCAGTAAAATACTGCTGATTTAGCCAATTCATATTCATCTTGGATTTCTGATGACTGAACCAATGATGTCCCCCTAAATACTGGAACTTTAACTGACTTTGCAGAATTTCCAGTTTCTGAAGAAAGTGACAGTGAGGAATGTGTGTTTATAGAAACCAATGTTTAATCAACTCAGGGTTCACAAAAGTGTTTGAGGTACCTAAAGGCATTCCTTTGGCAGATATTCACAAATTGAATGAAGCAACCTTTTTGAAGCCATTTTACCACGAAGATCCAAATGACTATCATTTTAGAACCCATAGAAAACACACCTTCTCCATGACACAATCTTGCTTTCAGTCTCGAAATAGTAGGAAATACAAAACTCCACAATGTAGTCTGCTGACTTGGTGACTCAGAGCTCATCCAGTATTGTGGAAATAGAGACTACATGATCTTACACAACATTCAATGAAGAGAAACACCAGACCATTAACACGTGGAGCAGACAAAGTTCTTCTTGATGTGGGATTCCCCTCTGTGTGCTATGAATATCATTGGTTAATAAAGGAACTGCTTTGAGCCTATAACAGAGCTATGGGGGAACAGAGTTAGGTAGGGAAAACTAAACAGAGTGCTGGGAAAAAGGAGGAGGAGTTAGAGAGATGCCGTGGAACATCTGTCAGAGATAGATGTGCTGAAACTTTGCTGGTAGGCCATGACCTTGTGGTGATGCACAGATTAAAGGAGATAGGTTTAATTAAGATGTAAGAGTTAGCCAATAAGAATCTAGAGCTAATGGGCCAAGCAGTGATTTAAATAATACAGTTTTGGCGTGATTATTTTAGGGCTAAGTGACTGGAACTAACTAGCAGCCTCCTTGCTACATTCTCTTTGACCACCTCGACAACTGAATCAAATATTATATTGAATACTTCAAAAAAGTCATGTAAAGTCTCACATGTACCCACAAGTCAAGGAAAAAAAGAGGGCTAATTCTGGTTTATGGACAAAGTCCAACATCAACCAGAGTTCAAATTACAGTCACACAAACAGTGAAGAGAAACACACAAGGAGGGAGAGACTATATCATTATGAATCCAAAGAACCAAATCCACAAACCAATCTGATGCTTGAGACCAATGCTCATTGGTAGAATATCAAATTCTGTTCAGAAAGAAGAAAAAAACAGCCCTTTCTTTAAGCCTGTGTAGCACCAGATTCAATGGATGTTATCCCCAAACCATTAGCTAGGTTATTTCCAAAAGAAAAACAAGAAACTATTACAGATAAGAAACTTGCATGTTCCCCAAGCGGCAAATGTTTCAAAATTTTGGAATCCATGGAGTTCATCCAAAAAGCTGTTGGGATCACTTGCAGGGGCCTTTAATACAGTACATTATGGTTGATATTAACTACATATGGATTCTTATGAATTGGAACTCTATTTGATACTGCGAAATTCTATGAAAATAAAATAGTAGAATGTTACATTTCAAAAAAATTTAAACATGAACGGCCACGAGACCCAACAATTCCTCTTGCACCTACCAAGAAGATGCAGCTACAACCATCTTCCATAGTCATCCTGTCCTCTATGCTGTTCCTTAAACATATGTGTGTGTGTGTGTGTGTGTGTGTGTGTGTGAGAGAGAGAGAGAGAGAGAGAGAGAGAGAGAGAGAGAGAGAGAGAGAGCTCCCTTTGGGTATTTTTCCCAATAAATTGAAAGCTCACTTCTTGGCAGTGTAGAACAATATTCTATTCTATTAATATACCATTGCAGACAGTGTGATACACTTTAGGTTGCTTTCAAATTTGGATGATTGTGAGTAAAGCTACTATAAACATTCCTATGGAAGCTGTAAGCCTTCAGTTTAAGGGTTTTTGTGGGGCTATTATTCTATTCCTTGGGATAAATGATAAGGCGTTTAAACTCTCATGTGTTAGGAGTGTATTTCACTTAACATGTGTATTTTTCATTCACATTTCCTCCATTGATCATTATTTATTATCAAATAGTCTTAGATTTGTTAATCTAAAAAAGCTCATTTTCTTCAATTTAAGAATAAATAAGTTTCTGTCAAATCAAAGTCCTTAGCTCCTTTAAGAAACTCTAAAAATTAACACAATAAATATAAATATGTATCTAAATATCAATATTGAGCATCTGAAAATGAACTTTGTAGCTATCTGATTTTTTACTCAAATTTTTATTACTGAAATTAAATGCATATTGATATTTCACTCTCTTCTATGGGTCGCTAGTGAATTTTTATGTGTTTTTAACTCTTTTTAATCCTTCAGTTCAAATATTTTGTTCTAAAGGAATACCACTTTCCAAATTCTATCTGTATCTGTACCACATCTTTTCTTAAATATATTTGGAGTATTTTTAAATTACAGCTCTTTTTATTTCATTACATTTAACAATTTCAAGTTATTTGTCAGAATTCTTGCTATAATCACTTAATTTTCTGAAAATATTACTGGACTTACTTTGCAGCCCGTGTCTCATGTTTTTATGTCTTTTATTTTGCATGCTGAGTATAGTTACTTTTGAAAACTTCAGTTTGTTTTATGTTTCTGCGCAATAATTTTTTCTTACTGTACAGCTTGTACACTTACTTTGTGTGTAAGTGTGTGTGTGGATATATGTAGGTGTGAGAAGTCAACCTCAGATATTGTCCACCCTTTTGTGTCATCAGTTTTGTGACAGAGTCAGAGATGTCAAAGTCACACTTTGAATTGGAACTTGTCTGATACAAGGGTTATCTATTGCTCCAGGGCCTTTGAAAGCTAATTTAGCAAAACTCAGAAATCTTAAGAATTCAGGCAGCAGAGGCAGACAGATCACTGTCATTTGAACGTCAACTTGGTCTGCCAAGTGAGTTCCAGGAAAGCCAGGGCTACACAGAAAAAAAAAAACTGTCTTAAAAAGGCCAAATAATAATAAGTATTATTGTTATATAGATAACATAGTTAAATTAGTATTTTAATTCAAATTAGAAGTGCAGAAGTATGTTTGTGAGTTTGTGTGTCTGTGTCACATGCATGTGAAGGTATATTTAGAAGTCAGGTATTAATTTCAAAACATCACGCTCTCTACCTTACATTGTAGGTAGATAGGAGGGGTAATAACCATGTCTCTTACTGAGCATGGAGCCCACCAACTTTGGGTTGGCTAGCGAATTCTGAGTATCCATCTGTTGTCATCCAGCTAGGGCCATGGTTACAGATGGCTTACTGTGATGCCTAACTTCATGTGAGTGCCAGGAATGAACTGGGGTCCTCCTGCCTGTGAGGCAAGGTGCTCACAGAGCCATCTGGCCGTGTAGTCCTACTAGCCTAAATGGTGTAAATGTTTTTAACACAAAGGACAATTTTAACCTCAGAAAAATTGATATTTTTAGTACAGTAACTAATTAAAGAGCTATCAATATCAATGATTTTCTTGCTTGTTTCATCCCTTCTTCTGTTGATTAAACAGGGCTGTAGTAGGAGGCTGCTTCTTTGTTTCCCAGCTATCCAGTCTCCCAAAATAACCACACAACAACTGCATTAATTAAATCGCTGCTTGGCCTATTAGCTCTATCTTCTTATTGGCTGGCTTTTACATCTTAATTTAACCCATTTCCATCATTTTATATTTTACCATGAGGCTAGTGGCCTACCGGCAAGGTTCCAGCATATCTGTCTTCAGAGGCGGCTCCATGGCTTCTCTCTGACTCTGCCTCCTTTCTTCCAGCATTCAGTTCAGTTTTCCCTGACTAGCTCTACTCTACCCTATCATAGGACTAAGACAGTTTTTTTTATTAACCAATGGTATTCGCAGAATACAGAGGGAGATGCCATATCACAAGATCTTTCATTTTAGATGCCTGCTCTACAACTGAGCTACCAACCTGGACTTTATCATGTTAAAAGTGATTTATTAAAGGTTGTACATTCCTTATCATTTAGAAACATTTGTGTCTCAATTCACTTTGCAGTTTTTCATCACAAAAACGGATACATCTTTTCTGATTTTATCAGCTCGTTTTCTTTGTTATTGAGATCTTTGTTGTTGTTTTAAGGCGGGTGCACACATTTTGCCACTGTGGGGTTCTGTCATGTTCATGTAAAAGAAGCAATAGATGATCTTTGAGGGAGAAAGTAAATGATCATTCAGGCCCTTGAGAACAGCTGAATGGGTTATTTTTCAAAGGCCAGTTCTTTCTGTGTGTCAGGATCCTTTAGTACTACACAAAAAGCTTGACTCCCTGGGAGAAGATAAATGCTCAAAATTTAATTCCAAACTTGCAGAGTAATTCAGGTTTATTAAGCTAATCTTGCAGTACCACCACAGATGGCCCAAGAACTGCTGGAGGCTGGCAAGGAGGGCCACACACAGAGTGCCGCACAAACTCCTTGGCACTGTGCAGCTGGGCACTGCACTCTATGTCCTAATTATGTCCTGGAGGCAACACTTTCTAGTTAGCAGAAGCAAACCTGAGGGTCAGACAAAGCCAAAGAACAATCTACACTGTCTGCCTTAGGAAGATGAAAGTACAACCAAGTGGTTTTGTTGTTAAATATTATCACTACTTCTGAATGCAATGGTTTTTATTTATTAGGATGAGAAGGGGGTGATTACCACAATGTATTTGTGTTGTTTTTTATCTGAATGGTTTATTGTGCTTGATGTTGGGTGGAATTCAGTAATACTTATGAAAATGTCATTATTTTATTTTCATGTTTGAATGAAATCACCCTATTCCTTAACAAAATATCTATTGAAATTCTACTCTGTACCTGGAATTATGCTGTTTTGTTGCATCATGCACAAAACAAAAATGGTCCTTGTGAATTTACTGTGTGTGGAGAACACAAACAAATATGGCTTGACTTGTTGTTAGTGGGGGAAAGAACCAGCAGTGATGGAAGAGGTGGAAAACAGAGTAAGAAAAATAAAAACCCACAAAGTGAGATCTCTTCGGAAGTATTTTAAGGAGAGCCTAATAAAACACCCTATGTGTTTGAGAGGATTGCTCCAGGTCTAAAAATAAACTTATCCTTCAAAATAACCAGATAGTAAAGTGAAAATATTTCTCTGATAAAAGTTGATAACTTGATTAATCTCTGGGGATAAAACTAAGCATTTAGAATGCAATGTGACACTATTATTATTTAGTAAAATAATAGATATTGAGTTTCTCCCAGAGCATAAAACCTACTAAATAAAGGATATTTGTCCAGGTTTCCAGAATTATACATTGGTTCTTTCCTGTGCAGGAAATAAAGCAGTTCAGATAAAGTATTTTTTTTTATTTTTTGACTGATATTAACACTCAGAAAGTTTCAGATTTAGAGGTAATATACATGTTTTGACTTTTGGATTA
The DNA here is from genome assembly GCF_982192425.1 of Myodes glareolus. Lineage (NCBI taxonomy): Eukaryota > Metazoa > Chordata > Mammalia > Rodentia > Cricetidae > Myodes > Myodes glareolus. The sequence goes on along the minus strand of NC_142043.1, from coordinate 16,007,796 downwards.
TAAATAATCATTCTGTAGTATAGGAGATAGCTAGTATCTCCCAAGAATACTTATTACATGCTGTCTTAATTTAGTTAGATAATTTGGACATAGTTTTCATGGGTGGATCTTGCCAGTACAGTTGCTACCATTCTTTTCTGGGTTTACAACTGGGTAAGATGGTTGATGATTTTTTACCCGTGGCATCCTGCATAGTACCTTCCTTCTCTATGAGTGCCATACAGTAGGGAAGAAACTCACAAGCCAGTACCAGCTTGATTTTCTCCATGCCCTGTGACACAAATCTAACTTGTCTTCAACAACAATATCTTAATACCCTGGTTAGAGAAATCATCGGAAATTGATGAATGAGGAGAAACTGATAGTAAGTGACTGCGGCCGTGGGTAGGTCATACATGCATTGTGGATGACCCTACTACATACCTACTAATACTCTCAGCAGTAATTGTACTTGATACTTTACAAAGAAGACAGGAAGTTGAGTGGGAGATGTGATGGAGGGGATTTGGGAGGAGTGGCAAGTTGACATTGTTGGGGATCTCTACTGTGGTCTCATAGTCCGCTATTCCAAACTCTGCCCAGATGTTTGGCTAGGAACCCTGCCTCACTCCTCTCATTCTGTACCCAACTCCTCAGAAATCCCACAAGGGCCAGCTCCTACATCAAAGCCAATCAAGGCCACTCTATAGGGTATTTAAGACCTGCCACCTCTGATTTTCTCTTCTGTCTTTCTGAGAGTCACCCAGAAGTTTCTTTGCTGTGTTTATTAAACCTGGTTTTATTAATTAGGCTGAATATGAATTATTGATAAATGATTACTTTTTCAAAATACTTATCATGCAAGATAAGAAGAAGGACACTAAAAAGAAATCCCACACTAGCTCAGAATTGAGTATAATAATTATTTAGGGGTAAATTCACAGATCACAATCCTCTGCATGAATGAGGAACAGGAACCGAATCACATCGCTGAAAGAGAAGCCAGACGTGTGTTTTACATTGGCATTTATAGTATAAGAGGCCACACGCAAGTGGTCATATAGCATAAAGACTGTTGACTATAGGAATTCCTACAGCAATGATCAAAATACATTCTCTTTATGTATGACATTTTCAAAGAATAACTGAAAACTTATTTTGAAAGGTGAAAAGAATTGATGTGTGTTCCCCTATTTAGAATTAAGAGACTGACAGTCACTTTTATTTTGCTTGTGAGTATATGAATTTGTTCTCTAATGGTGAAGGATATGAAATAGTGCAGCTATGTGACAAGCAACTCAGGCTCTCTCAAAGCCTTTGACCAAATCTTTATCCCTTTGTATCATGCTAATACGGTTGAGAGATTTGTCTAGAATTTTCCAGTATCCTCAAACTCACCTCCTAAGCACACAGCACCGATGCCCTCTGCTTTCAGATCCTTAATCTACTTAGGAGGTAGAACCTGTAATAAGATGAGGCTCACAGATCTGCCTCTAACACCTGACTCTGCTGTCTTCTCTTGCTATCTTTATTTTCTTATTAATGTTATTTTATAAAGGATATAAAATACATCCTGCAGTGTCTGGATGGGTGTTTCTAACTTCTTTGGGTTTTATTCAGAGCACTAGAAGGAGTGTAAACAGATTATTAAAGTGACATGAAAACTACTCAAAGCCAAGAGATCCTGTAAATTAGAGAAGAATACACTGTAGCACCAGGAGGCTGAAGACACGGCTCAGTGGTTAAGAACACTTGCTGTTTGTCAGGTGGTGGTGCCCCATGCCTTTAAACTCAGCTCTGGGGAGGCAGAGACAGAGGCAGGTGGATCCCTGTGAGTTCAAGGCCATCATGGGCTACAGAGCTAGTTCCAGGACAGCTAAGATGGTTGCACAGAGAAACATAACAAAACAACACTTGCTACTCTCCTAAAATACCTAAGTTCAGTCCTGTCTTGTCTTCTTCTGGCCTCTTGGGGGTTAAATAAACACAGTCACACAAATATATGCATAAATAAGAGATAAAAAATCTTTACAAAAAGTGTGACAGCAGATCACATGACTGAGGGTACTCAAGTTTCCCAGTTATTATTGGGAACTTATTTTCTATAAGACCCAAGAGAAGGAGTAGTTTGTTACTAAGTGGCATACTTTGGCTGGTTCTCTACTTTTACTGACAGATTGCATTATATACCAATACTATATAATGCAATTCCCTACTGTGCACAGCCCTTCCCATAATGTATCCGATTCTAATTATATGCATGCCCTCTTATGCAATGATATCAGATGGAAATACGAGCATCAACCTAAAAGTTTACTTTGAGAAGAGTATGCCTTATTGTTCATGTACCCAAACCCAGTCTAGTCCGCATCAGTCCATTTCCCATACTTCCAGGATAAGGTCCCAGGGTGTGCTTGAATAGAACTGAGACATTCTCAAGGAGTCGCTAACAGGAAGAAGTTATTTTCGTTGCTTAAAGCACGTATACTGTAACTCAGTTTAAGGAGACGTTTTAGGTTGCTAACTGGTTGTTGGGTGTGTTTTCCAGCAAGTATGGTTTGCATATCACTTTCAGAAAGGGAGCTGAGAGATCAAGTACATTGTTAAGAGAAAGACACGCACATTTCCCAAAGTTGAATCCCAAGTTGGTAAGCAATGCCTTGTGCTTCCCAGCCTCACTCTGTGTACAGAGGGCAAGAGCTTTTGATTGCATAAAAAATGTGCAATTGTAATGCAGAAGTGTTTGTCTAAAACCCTTTTGTCTTCTATGAGCTACAAGCATCAATTTAAAAAATTTGAATATCATTTATTTTTCTCAAAATTTATGCAATAAAAATGTTACTACTAGAGCTACCTGAAAAAGTTGCAGATTCTGGACCAGGGCAGACAACATGCTAATGAACAAATATGCTCAAACCAGTAATTATAGCTCATTAGTATCTTAAAACTAAAATAATTTTACAAAATCAGCATCATGTTTTGTAAATATCTTATTTTTATATGCCTTTTAATTTTTATTTTTGAGATTATAATATAACTACAACATTTCTCCCTTTTCTTTCCTCCCTCCACATCCTCCATACTCCTTCCCATTCTGCCTCAAATTCATGGCCTCTTTTTTCAATAACTGTTTTGGCATGCATACATATCTATGACTATATCTATGATTATGTACATGTACATTCTTAAATATAACCTGCTCAGTTCCTACAGTATTATTTGTATTTGTGTTTTCAAGGTTGATCTGTCAACAGTAGACAACTAATCAGTGTGCTTTTCCATGATTAATACCTCTCACACTCCCAACTTTCCTCAGTTGCCTGTAGTTCTTTCTGCAGTGTTGAGACTAGAATCTTGTCTCTCTGAATCTTGCTCAGGTCTTAGGCAAGTAACCATATAATATTACAAAAGATCTTAAGTACAATTGCATGTCAGAGGTCAGAAAACAATATTTTATAATATTATTTTCCATTCTCTGAATTCTTTCTGCTCCCTCTTCATAGATGTTAATCACTGAAGGTTTGAACAAAGAGGGTATTTTGAAGCAGCTTTGTTTTTTAAATACTATAATATAAGTTACATAATAGTAAAGATCTTCTTATGTTTGTGCCTCTTAATCTTCTTAGCACCTCAAACATAACAGACACATGACAGGTACCTTAAAAGCTACTATTTTTTTTTGAGTAAAATATTTCTTCATTTTTTCCCTAAAAGATAGGTATAACATAAAATATTACCATAGAATAGCATACAAAGAGGTACTTTATTATTGTAATTATTACTATTTTATTCATTATTGTAAGAAGAAGATTAAGACAAGTGATAAAACAGGTTATGCAATCCATTCTCTTGTTAAATGAATCACCATAATTATTTGTGGAAAACTTAATGACATGACAGAGTCATTACAAAAAGTGATTGTCCTTGGGGACCTAATAACCATCCTCTAGATGGAAACCATTGTTTCTGCAGAAGAGGGAATATAAACCTAGAGTGGGGAATCACTGCTGAATCTTACTCCACCATAGCCTTAGCAAGTAGGCCATCTAACTGTTCAGCTGATGAGAGAAGAGACAGTACTTCTTCTGCCTTCATTGGTAAATTAATCAGTGCTTTACAAATATTTTCATAAGCAAATTCCATGATAGATAGGCACTGGTTATGGATCATGAGATGAAATTTTCTGAGCAAAAATAAGGTCCCATTGATATGTATGTATGTACACATACATACATATAATACATATATTTCATCAATGGAATGGCTTCCATTTCTATGTGCAAGCATGTGATTGGCATTTAATAACTGTGTAATGTTCAATTCAATAAATGAACATTTTCAGTTTTGTAAAAAGAAAGATCAATAGCTATGCATATTCTTATTTTATAGTTAATAGATCCTAAAGACATGTAGTTGTTATTTTCTTTAGTAATTCAGAATATATTGATACAATGTACATGATGTACTGTGCCAGAAATTCAGATGATAAATGAGGATCACATTAAATGCTGTTGTGATTTTTGAGTCAATTTGCATGCCAGATTCAGAAGCAATAGACCAAATAAAGAATTTATTTTAAGACCTAATCCAGTGAACCAACATTTTATTAAGGCTACTCCAAAATCATGGGTGAAGAGTTATTTCCAGGAGTATGGGGAAAGCATTACTTACAGAATCACAGCAGAGGAGTTACTTTAAGCACAGATGATTCAGCCATTATGACTTTTAACAAGGTGTTCTACCAGAGTCCTCTGTGAAACCTGCAAGTAGGTTAATTGCTGTGTGATAATGCTATTGTACACAGTAAAGATTTGTCCCTCTTATATGTTTAATAAAACACTTATTAACCAGTAGCCAGGCAGGAAGTATATGCAGAGCAATGAACTAGGAGAAATCTGGGAAAAGGAAAGGCAGAGTCAGTAGTAATTCAGAAGCAGAGGATACAAGATAAGAATGCTTTACTGAAAAAAGGTACCAATCCATGTGGCTAAACATAGGTAAAAATTATGGGTTAATTTAAATTGTAAAAGGTAGTTATTAGTAAATCTGAACAATAGATTAAACAGTTCATAATCAACATAACCTTCTGTGTGTTTATTTGGGACTGATGGCTTTGAGACAAGACAGAACAAAAACTTCCATCTACAAATAGCATTAACTATGGGGCCTAAACCCACAACCCTGAGATTAAAAGTATCATGCTCTACTGACTGAGTTAGATTTGTAGATGGACGTTCTACATCCAGAACAATCCAAAACTGCTGACTGAGATAATCCAGCCTCACAGAATACTCCAGTCAGGACTTGACCATGGTGCTAAATTTTGGGGGGGTCCCCATAAGATTAGCACCCACAATCAGCAGGAAGTAGCCTAGAAAACTGACACCCACATTTCTAAAAAATGAATTATGGATGTTTGCCTTTGTTTAGAGTGTTGGTTACAAGCTGTTATGGATAATAGTCATAAAAAGGAGCTAAACAAAGGATATTGGATTCAGTATCCTTGTTTTGAAAAGAAAAAAGGGGAAATGCTGTGGGATTATGCTCTTGTACACTAAAAGATTTGTCACCTGTATTGGTTTAATAAAATGCTGATTGGCCAGTAGTCAGGCAGGAAGTACAGACAGGGTGACCAGACTAAGAGAATTCTGGAAAGAAGAAAGGCAGAGAATCCATTGTAAGAGGTATTTAGTAATAGGCCTTAACAATAGACCAAATAGTTTATGATTAATATAAGCCTCTGTATGTTTATTTGGGACAGAGTGACTGTGGGACCAGATGGGACAAAAACTTCCATCTATAGTTCACCACTGAAGAATCCCATCCACGTTCCTTTCTTCCTTCCCCACAACCGTTCCCTGTGTATACAAACTTCAGAGGAGGTTTTTGTGAGGTTTTGTGAGTGTCACAAGCTTTTTAACTATACCCCTATTTCAACAGTGAAACATTCATATAGGGATGAAATAGTTTTAAACTTTGTGTGCCTTAGATATGAAGAAGAGGAGAAAATTGGCACAGTGGCTCATTCTAAAAGTCATGGGAGATTGAACATATAGGAGTCCTAAATAAGGATAAAATAAGATAAATTCTTAGAACCCAGGAGATACTACAGTAAAAAAAAGAAGCATTCCATGAGCAAAAGTCAAGCACATTACATAGCTACCTTATCAGTAGACAAACTGTAGAATGGAAAATCCAGAACTTTAAGTGAGAAAGTTATGAATCATTTATAGGTATATAACTCCAACCATTCTTGACAAGGTACATTATAAGGTCTGTAAGCCTCCGCACTTTCTGTGGATACCCAGGCCTAATCCAGGAGCGCGCTTTCCTGAACCAGGGCCACGAGAATGGACGACTGTCCTAAGGGTTTAAACAGACAAACACAAGAGACCTGCTCGCTTGCCAAAGAGTAAAAAAGCCCTTTATTAAACTCAAGTCGGGTATTTATACCAGGAGGCAAGAGGGGTCAAAAGGGCATGGCCCCCTCCCATCTGCACTAGCACTGGCTTGAGGGTAGCTTAGAAAGAACTTGGCTGTCTTTGTTATGGTAATTCCACCTGTAAACAAGGTTGCAGCTGATTCCTTGACTGACATTAGAACTAGCATTCCCAAAGCTTCTGTCCTTGACCAAGGAAGGACCAGTGACTCTTCAGGAATCTACCTGTCTTTCAGCACCAGATTAGAACTGCTGAGGCACCCAGACTGATGACTGAGGTTTTACCAGGTTCTCAGTCTCTCAAGTATGAAACAACTGTTATTTCTTTTTTAACACAAGCTGATTCAATAAATTTGTTATCCTCTATTTGCAGGTTGCTTGCTTGTTTCCTGGCAGCTCGGCAGCTCAGACCTGGAATTATCACACAAAAACTATATTATCTAAATCACTGGTCCATTAGCTCTAGTTTCTTATTGGCTAACTCTTACGTATTAATTTAACCCATTTCTATTAATCTGTGTATCACCACGAGTCTGTGGTTTACTGGGAAAAGTTCTGGCATCTATCTCTGGTGGGGCTACATGGCTTCTCTCTAACTCCTTTTTATTTCTCCCTGCATTCAGTTTAGTTTTCCCTGCCTATCTTTGTTCCTTGCACAGGGCCAAGACAGTTTCTTTATTAACCAATGGTATTCATAGCATACAGAGGGGAATCTCACATCAATGCTTATGTAATTTTCACCCATCAGTACTATTCCTTTAAAGCTGTGACTAACAGACTGACCTTTACAGTCATCTTTGCAGTGTGTCTGTGTTGTCACAAAATACTTTGAATGGACAGACTCAGGTTTGGGATTCCCTGAAATGCCCTCTGCCAAAGACATTAGTCCATTAGTTTCCAATTTAGCCTCAGGCAGATTCTTAGAATGAGGGCAGAAGGCAGCTAGATTGTTTGCCAAAATATCATGAGAATAGCCTCTGTCCCCAATGCTCGTATTGACTTTGCTCTGAATACTCATAAGCTGCCCCTCTACAAAAACAATGAAAAACAATTTCACAGTCCAAAGTTCCAAAACTTTCCACAGTCCTCAACAAACATGGTTAACTTATTCACAGCAATACCATCTTTTCTGGTACCAACTTCTGTCTTAGTTACTTTTCTATATATGAAATTAAGCACTATAATCAAGGGAATTTATAAAAGAAAAAATTTTACTGGGCTATGGTTCCTCAAGATCGAATTCTATGATAGTGGAGATGATCAGACTGGCAGAAGAGACAGCAGGCAGCTGACACAGCAGCTGAGAGCGCACAGCTTGAACATCAGGCAGGAAACAGAGAGGGCAATGGACATGGCACATGACTTTTGAAGCTTCAGTGTCCTCACCTAGTGGCATAGCTTCTCCAACAAGGCCACACACCTAATCCTCACCAAACAGTTCCATCAACAGGGAACCAATTATTCAAACATGTGAGTCTATGGGGCCATTTTAATTTAAGTAGCCTCAACCTCAAACTTATATTTTAAACAGCACTTCCAAAACTGTCAGTAGTCTAACACACACACACACACACACACACACACACACACACACACACACGCACATTTGCACACACACACACACACACACCTGTCATTAAATCATCTTAAATTTTGCATTCAAATTTTAAAACATCATGGTCATATCTGACAACAGATAAAGTAGTCTAACTCTATTTAAACATAACAATTTTGAGTTCTAATTACAATTTGTTAGTCTTTTCCAATATAAATAATACACATAATTGGAAAATCCCATTGTTGTAAACACCTCCATTCCCACCCCTTACTTTTGCACATATCTATTTCAAATTCTTAGAAAGAGAAGTTATTTCAAATTTCATGTTTTCTAAAATCTAGTAATATTTGCACATAACTACCAAGGGATTTGGGAGGTATGATCCCAGTCTAAATACAAAATTTATTTATATTAAATACACATTTTATACCTTTAGCTTAAAATTAGTTTTATGCAACATATTTTAATGCAAGTATGTTTTTACAGTGATGAGTCACAGTACAATAAGTTCAGATAAAGTATTTTTTATTTATTGACTTAGATTAACACTCAGAAAGTTTCAGATTTAAGGGTAATATACATGTTTTGACTTTTGGATTATAAATAATCATTCTATAGTATAGGAGATAGCCAGCATCTCCCAAGTATACTTCTTACATGCTGTCTTATTTTAGTTAAATAATTTGGACATAGTTTGGAAACAGTGGATTTGACGTGGCTAATGTAGTTAGCAAGAGAACTCCAATGTGAATGACAAAGTAAATCTCACTCACCTATTATCACACGTGAGATCTCAGATTTACTCTGACTCCTATACTTATAATTATGGTACAAAGTTCTCTATTACTCTGTTAATAGATATTTAAAGCTCCTCACTGAAATCATTGTAATTTTCTGTCTTCTCTATTGGGATTAGAAAGCTCTAACTCAATGCAGGAAATATCTTCTCAATGGAGCAGAGAAATAAGAATGAACAAAGACGTTTTATCAACATAAAATCATTAAATTTAATATCAATAAGCTTTAGGAATTAGTTCTTTTCTAATAAACACAAGTGCTGACTTTAAAACCAATTTCAAACAAACACAATGAACTAATAATTGATTAAATGTGAATGTCTGAAACTATTTGAAGATTTGCAATATAAAAAATTCTTGGTTATGCTTAGAACAGAAACCAACTATCTCTCCATTGAATCATGTGACATTTTCAGTGGTCCTTAACTACTTACCAATATGAGGCCCTGCACTGACATAAAACAACAGGCAGAGCATTTTTTTGAGGTGGGAATAGCTAGAGACAGAGCAACTGTGGTCCCTTAGACGGGTAAACAGGCTATAAGTACCACAGGCTGCAAGCCTTGATCCAGTTTTAGGTACATATGAAGTGTTGCTGGTAGATTTAAGTGGGGTAGGGCATCAGTGAGGACACCTGACTCAAACTGTTTTGAAGCAAAAGTAAGCTCACACTTCAGAAAAGCAGAATTTTTGGAAGAGAGAGGTCCATGTTAACTGTTTGGGTATGCTGTAACCTATACTAAATGTAGCAGGAGTAGCTGGTACTGAAATCAGAGGTCTGGCTACAGAAGGCAGTGTTGTTTTGTTTTTTGAGATAGCGTCTTTTGAGCCCTGACTTGTTTCAAACTGATAATCTTCTGATCTGAACCTCCTCAGCTTAAGAACGGAACATCAGTATGACAGCTAATGTTGCAAAACTTCATGTGCCTGGCAGTGGTGGCACACGCCTTTAATTCCAGCACTAAGCAGAAACAGGCAAATCTCTGAGTTCGCGGCCAGCATGGGCTACAAGAGCTAATTCCAGGATAGGCTCCAAAGCTACAATGAAACCCTATCTCAAAAAAAAAAAAAAAAAAAGAAAGAAAGAAAGAAAGAAAGAAACTTTATGCAATGGAAAATGGAAATTGATTGACCTGGCTCTGGCGGCAATTACCTATGCATTACTTGCTATCTAGCAAATATGTGTTCCTTTTTGTGCTATGAACTAGCAATGTCTGTGCAAAAAATTCTGCACCTAGCTGATAGATTATATCCATTATAAAAATAAAATCATAAAAATGTCACTTTTCTAGTAATTAGTCCAGAATCAGTGGAAGACAAAGAAAGTATCTGAAACATAGTTTGGTTTCTTCTTTTAAGTCTCACCATGTGGAACATAATGGAATCTAGATTTAAATGCCTGATTATAAGCTCTGACTGGCAGATCGTTTCCTTCAGCTGACTAATCAGCCTGCCTTAGATTGTTCCATTGCTCTTATACTAATTTTAAACTTTAAAACGACTCACCTACACTAATTGCAAAGTTTCCATGCTATATGCCAAACCTCATCCTACATAAGGAACTTCCAGATTACTTGCTAATATGTACTTTGCAGATGCTAAATCTATTCCACCTCTACGTGAAGGCTTTAATTACTAGATCTTTGCAAGATATCTCTGTAACTGTTTTTTTAACAAGGACAATTTTGTTTCATGTGTACATATAACATTTTCCTCAAACATAAAATTTATGTTAAAGGCTACTTAATAAAGCATCAAGATACATGTTTTCTTAAGGATAGCATTTTATTAAAGGACAGACTTTTGCTTGTTTATTTTTTTGAGACAGGTTTTCCCCATGTAACAGTTCTGACTGTTCTGGAACTCTCTCTGTGGACAAGACTGACCTCAAACTCACAGAGATCCACCTGTCTCTATCTCCTGAGTACTGAAATTACAGATGTACACCACCACTACCTGTCTGATAGAAGATATTTTTTAATTGATAGCAAATTATCTGAAGTTTATCATGAAGCCATAGTCTCATGTCCTAAAGACAATGCCAAGAACTTTAATTGTCAAAGAACGTTTGGTTTGGGAAATACTTGAGAAGTTGTGAGAAGCAAGCTCACATATTTCCATAACTATTATTTCCCAGTCTGTTATTCCTCAAAGTAGAAAGATGAGAGGAGGAGGCAAACAGGGAAGGATGATGGGAAAGCCTTGGGAATAGCCGAAGATAAAATAAAATGTCTGGGTGAAATAGCACAATAGCTGTGATTTTCTTTTAAGTAAAGTGCTATTTATAGTATTCATTATTAATTTAGGTCTGAAAACCTTTGATTTCATTATAGTCATTAAGTATTACTGTTCCAGGTCCCTCATCTAATATCTCTAGGTCTCCAGATTTCTCCTGTGTAAATAGAATCCTGAACATAACAATCTCAATTCAATCAGAATATTTTGCATTTCCTACTTCTGTTTCTCATCCAGCATTTTTGTGAACAACCAGGTGGGAAGCACAAGACTGTCCTCCAAGGCAGGCAGCAATCCACGAGGACACAGGCCTATACACTGCAAAAATACAAATTCCATACACAGTGGACAGCTCAAGTTATTTCAAAATGCCTTTCTCCCAAATACTAACTCACTACTGATGAGAAAGGATTAAGTAACATTACACTGCGGAAGTCTAGCAGGCACCTCCCTAATGAAGGAGTCAGAGCAAACATCCACTATTAAATGATTCGAGACTTGTGCATATGAGAAGACACGAGGAGGACACATTGGCATTGTTTCCATATGCTATGAATCTAACTGTGAGGTAACAACAGGCAAACCAAATAGAAGGATAGTCTACAGAATTACTGGCCTATAATTTTTCAAAGTACAGTAGTCCATAATGGCACAGGATGACTTTTTTGCAGTGAAGAACACTAGTGCCTTACATGATTGTATTCATTTACTGTAAAGGATATGCTAGACAAACCTGGTAAGACTCTAATGAGTCTAGAGACTAGGTGATAGCAATTTCTGGCTTCTGTAAATTTTATATTAAATTAAATTATTCTGTGGTGTGGTGACAGGGTAGGTATCACGACATTATCTTATGTACAAATACATTAGAGAAGGGCATTGTGCTGTACTCCCTAATTTTCTATGTTTATGGTTATTTTAAAACAAAGATAAATAAATTAAAAATATAAAATAGCATCAAGTTTTATGATCAAATTGTTCCCTGAATAAATATTGGTTCTGTCCCATGCTTTTATCTGTTGTTGTTTACTTTTGTGAAAATGATTATTCAGCCATTGTCATTTATTTTGACGGCTTTAAGTCTGTGTTATCCGAATAACTTGTGGTGATATGGCAACTATTCATAGAATACAGCTAGTGTTGCCTTAGTCAGTTTGGAAAAGTACTGTAAGCACTATTTACCTGTATTAGAAAAAAAAGAAGAAAGGGATGAAGACCATCTGACTCCCAAAGGCCATCTGTGCAAGACGTCTCTAACATCAGTTGGAGCATTGCCGTTCAGGGCATCCTTCAGTTCATAGAAAGTGAAGTTGTGGTGAAACACTGGGGGAAAAAGATGATTCCAGAAAAGAGCTTTCTGATTATCGGGCATATTTGTCTTAATATAGCTCATGTAGGGAATTTCAATGGAAAAGTCAAGCTTAGAAATAAAAAGATGATAAAATCTGACCTATATTGAATCCTTAACAATTTAAAATGACACTGTTTCAAGCTCTTTAATAACAATGGTAACTGCTGTGGCTTATACCTGAGATAGCCAGAGGCAAGGAAGAGAGATCTTTCTAACCTGACAAATTGTGATAGATAAGGACAGAAGAGCCATTTTCTACTTTCACCTCACTCAGTCAGGGCACTACAAGGTACTGGGTACAGTAACTAAATCCCTTACCAGTTGAAACTCATTCCTCTGGTAGATGTTCTTGAATCCCTGATATTAGACCCCCAGGCTGAACACAGAAAAAGCAATGCTGACCACATTCGTTTCTTTCTTTCTGTTAGTCTACCTATCTTATCAAAGTTGAGATGGACTATTGCATTTATTTAATAGTTCACAAACAAGAGGTTTGGACCTCAAAGTTGTTGGAGAGACAGAAATTGCAATCTCATCATTATGAGATCAATTCATGAACTATAATCTTTACTCAAAGGCATTGGTCAATTTTCCAAAAGATATTCTGTTACAAACATGTGTTTAAAGAACATTTTGAGGAAAAGAAACTGCAGTACTAAGCATGTGGATAAATCAATGGCTATGCTGTTGTCTAGTGTGAATATAAAAATAAAGAGGTTATCAAATACTATTCACAAATTTACTTACAAATACAAAATAATATGTATACAAGCTAAGATTAAGCAAGGATAATTTATTTTTTAGCTTATAAAATATTGTAAACTCTCTGAATAATTTTAATGAGACTTTCATGAATCTTCTTTGCATTTTGTAGTTGGTATACAAATACAGAGGAAAATATGCACTTCTAATTTACTAACTTACTGGGCATGTTTGAGAACAGTGGAAAATCAGAAAACAAGCTTTATAGGCCTTCAATGCTATAAAAGCGCAGATCAGTTTCTTTTGTTTAAAGGGTTTTAAATTCATCATTTCTAAATGTCTTTTTTGATCTTAAATTTCAGTGAATATTCTTAATCATCACTTCTGTTGAGAACTCACGAAAAAAGAGGAATTTATTTTCACATGGCTTCTCAACACTGCTTGACTTTACATTTTTTCTGCTGTGCTACATTATATTTTATGGTGTAAAGGTGGCACTGGGCCTGTTATGTGCTATGGTATGTGTAGCTGTTAGTATATGTTTGCTCACACATGTGCACAGGTTCATGTGTCCATGTGAATATATAGTTGGAGACCAAAAATATCTGTAGGATACCTTATTCTGATTTCTCTACACTTTTATGTCAGGGTCTGTGTCTAACTGAATCTAAAGCTTATAAATTCGGTTAGGCTGGCTAACCAATGAGTTTCAGAGATCTACCTGTCACTGCCCCACCTCTCATCCCTACCCACCACCACCCATCAACTCTGCACCCCCATTGCTGATATTGTAGCACACACCGCCATGCACAGCCCTTGCTGTAACTATGGGGCTATAGTTGCTGACTGAGATAGATTTAGAGCGAGGTGCAGCCACTGTGCCGAAAGTAAAACAACATGTCTGCCACTTGATTCCATGTCTCTAGTCCACTATGATAGACTTTTTTTTTTCATCTCTCTGAAACAATAGGTCAGATTAAACCTTTTTCTTCCTTAAGTTGCCTTTGGTCATAATGTTTTTTAATAGTAACAGAAAAGTAACAAATACACAAAGTACACTGCTTTTTCAGAGGACTCAACTTTGGTTTCCAGGACTCACAGAAGGAGGCTAACAACCCAGTCTCTCCATTTCCCTCCAGTGGATCCAACACCCTCTTCTAGCTGCCACAAGCATCTGTACTCACACACACACACACACACACACACACACACACACACACACCACTTCACACACCAAATGCATCACATTGATACACCCCACACTCATATCACATACACACACATCACTTACACCCCACTTACACACACATAAAACACATACACCCCACACACATATCACACACACACACACACACCCCACTCACACCCCACCCCACTTACACACACACATCACACATATACCCCCACACACAACCAGACATACACTACACACACACACAATACACATGTCACATACAGCACAGGCACACACACATACTCATTAGCATAGCACACACATACACATTAACTAAAATAAATATTTAAAAAGCACAAGAGAATAATAATAACTAATTTGGATTTGCAGCAATGGTATCACGTAAAGTCACAAGTAACCAGACTCCTGACTTTTATTCTTATTATTCAGGTTCAGTCTTTCTCTTTACAGTACTTCTTCCTGTAATTTTCTGCCTGTTGTTAGTTTGTTTGCTTGCTTGTTTGTGCTTCCATTTCAGCCTCAGAGAATAAAAAAGGGAAACACTTGGCTTAAATCAATACCAGATTCTCAAAATTCTCCAGTGCTATACTAAGAGGATAGTGTTTACTAATTATTGATTTGATGCAAACAATTAGAAGATTAAAAATCTTCCAAAACAGTAGAGACAAGAATGCAACAATAGCTTGAAGCCATCTTTAAGCTGTGCGAGAAGAAAGGAGCCACTGGAAGGGAAATAAACAAACCAACTAATGCAAGACAAATAGAGCATTTCAAATCAAAAGTGTCCAAATCAAGTTAACTCAAGTCAGTCAGGGTAGTAACTTTGCCAGACGAAAGTAATTGTATTTTAACAGAATTTCTCCTTGTTATATCTTTCTCTTTCTCTCCTGTGAACACAAATGTAGCAAGAATAATCAAATGCAAGCAGGCTCTCTGTGTTTGGCTTCCAGTTAATAACCCCTTATCATTTTTAAGACTTTATTTTAACTAATTTATGTATGTGTGTAGGGCATGGAGAATGGAGGGGTACACACGCAGGCACATGCACATACATTTGTAAGTTCCCAGAAACCAGAGGAGGGCACAAAGCCATTTGAAGCTGGAGTTAGAGATAACTGTGAGCTGCCCGATGTGAGTGTTGGGAACTGAACTCAGTTCCTCTAGCTGTGCATCAAGGTCTCGTCACCACAGAGGCATCTCACCGGCCCATGGTTATCTTTCGACATCCTTCCTCCCTTCTCTCTGACTTAAATAAAAACATGGTGACCAGACCACAAGGAGCTCTGTTGAACTTCGTAACTCTGATTTTTAGACTAAATCTTGAGGATGGCAAAGCAACAAGTCAAGAAACCTTTGGCTTCTTCTCCCAGGAAGCCCCATTTAGGCCTGGAATATTTCTGTTTGGGTTTTGTTTCGACACCACCTACGCAGGAGACACTTTAGTTTCCAGGATCAGAATGAAATGGAAAAATAAACAGCAGTGCAAGTGAACATGATGCCTGAACAGAAGAAGAAAGGTACTCCTAGAGACAACCCACAGCAGACCCTGGTAAAGAGGAAGTCATAACGAGCCATGATATTGGGCCCTAAAATGTTGCTGAAAGCCATTGAAGTTTCAGGAAGGAGACTACAGTCAATAAAGGATGTAGCTTAATACCCAAGAAACACTAAACACTTGATGCCAACGTCTATTGAGAAGTAGGTGGTATATTGAACATAGAGTCACACCAAAAACATACAGGAGATGAGTTAACTTCATAATGAAAAGAAGCCAATTTAGCTTTCAACTTCTGAGGTTGAATGTGGAGTGGTCTCAGGGAAGTTTAAACGGGTCTGTGACAGTGTAACATGTTTGTAAGGCAAAGATCACACTTCGATACCGAAAGTCAAAAATTAATCTTGTCCCCAACTTTATCTTACAACAACTCATCACTGAGAGAACTCAGGGGTCCACTAAGGGTCACCTTAAAGCCTCTCAAAGGAAGCTCCCCGACTGATTTAAAATGTTTGTCCTAGCTCCCACAACCTCTCAACACTGGCACACCAGAGAAACCAGGGTCTCAGTTCAACACTTAGAGGGTACACTCAAGTCTAACCTGCTGCTAAGAATAAATCTTCTCACAAAGCAACAGGGCAATAGAAGGGTGATTAGGGTCTATCCACAGGGAAGTGTTTATCGCAGGCCAAACTGAAGCTGTTCCGTGTGACTCCTCTTGTGGCAGACTCAAACTGCTCTTTTAAACATTCTCAATTTAGTTTCAGTCTCCCAATATTGATTAATGATAGCTAAGGAAAGAAGCAGCAAAGGAAAAACTATGAGTTTTAGTCCTACAGATTCAATCAGAAATAAATCTTCAAGCTAAACCTGGAAGTTGAAGCAGAGCGTTGTGAAATTACAGTTTATGAAGAATGACTCTTACCAGTCACCTTTAAACCCAATCAGCCAGCTAATTAAACTTACAGTTTCTTAAATGTTTCTAGTAAACAGAATCTACATAGCAATATACTTTTATGTTTTTCCTGCAATTTACAGAAAAAGACATTTATAACTATTTTTCACAGCCAACAATGGATTTGTAAGCTCTGATTCCCATATTTATGCAAAAACAACCTTTTTTACTTTATTGTGTGTGTGTTCTCAAGAATTTACAGATGCAATAAAGGAGTTGTCATTATAGGATTGTTTATGAATAAAAATTTTACAGTCTATTCAAAGATGAACTACAACATACAAGAGTTAATTTTATTCAACAGTTGAGAATAAATCAATTATTATGAGCATAATCTATAAAATTGGTTTAATATTAGCTAAAATTTGAAGAAATATTTAGGAACTCACATTTATTATGAAAGTAGAAATAAGAGAAGGACATAATTTTTTCTAATGGGAAGATGTTTGGGCTCACCTAAGATTACACAAAATTTTGATACTCAGAGCTTCCGATTGAATTCCTGCCTTAGATAGCACCCAGAGAGCCCCAAAGTAACAGTGGATAATTAAAGCCACAGGAGCTGAAGCTTCCTATGTCCCCTGATCTCCTATTGGTGAACATAAACCAGAACCATGCTGTTCATGGGTCTCAGATGTTAGAGATGTTGATGATCTTGAAGGTGAGTCTTTTATACTTTTAAGAAGAAAATTATTAATACAGATGACACACTCGAATAATTAATAAAAATATAAAGGTTTACTATGAATGTTTTTACCACTAAAATAAATGATTGCTTATCTTTGACTATAAGTGAATATATATCTGTAGATAGAGATAGATAGATAGATAGATAGATGGATAGATAGATAGATAGATAGATAGATAGATAGATAGATAGATGTCAGTACATCTTGTGGAAACTCATAAATATGTACTTATGGAATGTTGAGAGTGGTAAAAATGGTCTTCTCAGTGGACGTATATTCCAATTAGTTATATATACATACATATGCATGTTTATACAAATACGCGTTTGTCTGTACATGTATATATTTATGTGTGTGTATATATGTATGTATATGTATATATGTAACAACACTGAAAAAAAGGAAGCCTTGGATTTGAGAAAGATCAAGGGGTACATTGGTTAGGTTGTAGGGAGAAAAAGCAAGAGGGGATGATGTAATTACATTATAATTTTAAAAATAAACTAGTTATTATAAAAATGCCTTTGAAATGGCAATTATTAACACTAATTAAAATGGTTATAAAATATTACAAATATTTAAGAGCTATTTTACACCAATTAAATTAATTCTTGGGAATGGAGGCCAAATATTGAAAGTTTTGAGTTCCCCAGCTGTTGCTAATGCAAATTGAGATTGAAAATCAATTAAGTTTTAACTAATATCCTCAAAAGAACTTATGTTTACAGAAATCTATTAATTTTAGATACTAGTACCAGGTTCACTTTTTCCTCGTGTCATTTGTTAATGATTCTCCCTTGTGTAATGGATAGTCTCATATCTATCCATTGTGAGAAGCAACATATCTATATTCCGAAGTGGCAAGACTCAGAAAACCTTTAGATACCTCTGTAAAAACTACTTCACATTTCAAATGATCAGTGAGTTCATGACTATGCATTTCACATAGCACACATCTATATACCGTCATAGATCAGAGAACCTATAAGATTCCTATAAGATTCTCTCTTTGTGTGTGTGTGTGTGTGTGTGTGTGTGTGTGTGTGTGTGTGTATGTGTGTGTGTGGACAAAGAGAAGAGAAGAGGAGAGAGAGAGAGAGAGAGAGAGAGAGAGAGAGAGAGAGAGAGAAGATAACCTCTCTTCTGAAGCTGGCCCTTGCATTTAACTTGTTTGAGCAGGAGCTCTGTCTACCAGATAAACAGGCTGGTGGCCCTGAGTTTCTGGAGACTGGTCTTTCCATCTTCCCACAGGAGCACAGGGTCACAGATGGGTGCTGTCGCGTCTGGCATTTTTGGGGGTCCTAGGGGTTTGAACTTGGACTCCCACACTTGAATGATAGTGCCTTTAATTATTGAGCCAAGTCCTAAACCTCATATTCTTTTCTGATTCTAAGGTACAGGTAGATCTCAGCTATACTGATTATAAACAAAACAAATGTTTGTTGAGCAGTATGACATCCTGTGAAAATAAAGCATCTTCTATGTTCTCTGAATTAAAATGACAAAAAGTGTAATAGAAACAGTAGAAGCCTTGACCGAGCAGCCTCTGCCGACAGGAACTCCTGACAATGTATGCTTGCTTTCTGATGAGACGACTGTTGCATCAACACTGGCTTGGTAGGTTCTGAGGTAACAGAAGAAAATGTATTCACAGCTCAATAAAATTTCACTTTTGAATCCCAAGAATTAAAGATAGATCCTGGGTGGATGCTGAGAACACTTGTGGATGACCCTAAGTATGAAGATCTGATTCTGGGGACTAACCATGTACGTACTGAGTCCTTTTTTTCTCTTTTTTTATTAATTTATTAAAAATTTCCACCTCTTCCCCACCTCCCTTTTCCCTCCCCTTCCTCTCCCCCCCACCTCCAGTCCTAAGAGCAGTCAGGGTTCCCTGCCTCGTGGGAAGTCCAAGGTCCTCCCCACTCCATCCAGGTCTATAAAGGTGAGCCTCCAAACAAACCAGGCTCCCACAAAGCCAGTCCATGCAGTAGAATCAAAACCCAGTGCCATTGTCCTTGGCTTCTCAGTCAGTCTTCATTGACAGCCACGTCCAGAGAGTCCAGTTTGATCACATGCTCCATCACTCCCAGTCCAGCTGACCTTGGTGAGCTCCCAATAGATCAGTCCCACGTCTCAGTGGGTGGACGCACCCCTCGTGGTCCTAACTCCCTTGCTCATGTTCTCCCTCCTTCTGCTTCTCATTTGGACCTTGGGAGCTCAGTCCAGTTCTCCAATGTGGGTCTCTGTCTCTATCTCCATCCATCGCCAGTTGAAGGTTCTATGGTGATATGCAAGATATTCATCAGTGTGGCTATGGGACAAGGCCAGTTCAGGCACCCTCTCCTCTGCTGCCCAAGGAACATTCTTTTCTACCATCTTATTCTACAAACCTATTGCAGTGTCACGTTGCACAAATGAAAAAACTTAATAATCCGTGGATTGACCCTTCCTTTTCTTTTATAACAAGTACAAATAATCCAAATGATAAAGGACTCTTATTAAATTCTCCTCTTTTAAATCAAGGTCTTCTCTCATTGTTTCATGGCCAGCATCCCAAAGTCTCCCTAAACATATACCCACTCTTCTCAGAGGGAAGAAATAACACATTTTGGAAAGGATTTACTTAGAACACATTCTGTGTTTGGAGACAAGTGTTAACATTTTCATGATCCTTATACCAAGGAAAGTTTCAGATAGAATTCTTGGCATGTTCATCTGAAACAGACCTGACCACATCTACAGAGACCAAGTGGAGATGCACTGGAAAATATTCCGGACAGTCAGGAAGTCTGAGATTGCTGAGGTGATGACAGGTTAGGGTGTGATCCTAAGGAAACAACCTTGGAGTCGCTTCTGCTCTCATCCCTCAAGAATGGGTTATATAGTAGAGATCACTTAGAATATATTTTTGGCCATTGCAAAAGTACCGATAATAATAGTCATTTTTGTATGACAGAAACATTGAACTTACTCCTGACTGAAATTTATCTGCCTTCTGGAGAGTTAATATTTTGTGTATATTATGTGTGTTGAAAGATTGTAAATAAGTGTGTGTGAATATGAATGCCCGCAGAGGCTGGAAGAAGGAATGAGATCTTCTGGGTCAAAAATTATTGGTGATTATGAGGTGACAACTTTATCCATTGAAAACTTAATTCATGTTTTTTAGGATCAGTAAATATTCAACAGTTGGGCCGTGTCCTCACTGAATTTTTATATATTTTCACAGTATCACTGCAGTACCCTCCACTGACAAGCCCTTGCTCACCGCCATCCTACTCTGGGGCTGTCTCTAACACTTTACAGATTTTCAAACCACACTTAGAAGTAAAATCATTTTTGTACTTCCCCACCCCCACATACACAAAAGAAAATAGTAACTAGTTTGACTTAGCTATTTTACAATGTGTGCATATTTCTAAAGATCTTGTAAACAATGAATATATTTATTTCATCTTTCAAAATATAAATTTTTAAAAGTTATAAACACATTTGGTTATAAACAAACATTTGATTCTTGCATGCAAGTATGTCTTGTCAGTGCCCATGCTGGTCCAGGAGAATCACGAGATCAGAGCACACAGTGCTGGTGGTGCCAATGCTAGTCTTCCTAAAGAACGGGAGCTTCTCTGAAGAAACTTGAAGCTTGTTTGTAGGACAAATAATAAAACCAAGAGAGAGAGATTGGAATTCAATCCAAAAACTAGAAACTAGCAAAGCCACCAGAAAAGTCTTACTTCCTACCAAGACTGGGTGACCCCAGACTAAGCAGATTAAGCCTCTCTCCTCTCATATTATACTCCCTCTAGTACTGGGATTAAAAGTGTATGAACCCCTAGTACTGGAATTAGAGGTGTGAGCCACCACCACCTTGATTTGTTTCTGCATTGATTTTTCTGTAGTCCAGGGTAGCCTTAAACTCACAGAGATCCATCTGCCTCTGTCTCCCAAATCTTGGGATTAATGGAGTGTGCCACCACTGCCTGGCCTCTAGTGGCTTAGCTTTGCTCCACTCTTCAGGCAAGTTTTATTTATTAAAAACAAATAATATACCACAAAACTTGTTTGAAAGTGCTAAAGTATGGCATCCCATCCCCCTAGAGCTAAGTGCGATGAAGCTACTTCCACATTTCAGGCAAGCTTATATAATGCATTTACATATAATTCCTCTGTCTCTTGATGCCTTGTTTTCAATTGCTGACACCCTTGAAAATTATGAAACACACAGTGACAGTTGATTTATTTTTCTCCCCTGAGACATATATGTAGTACTTGTTTATTATTTTATTCACTTGATCTTCAATGACCACACATTAAGATCTAGCTTTACTGTATTGGCCTTAGCCGAACTACACAAACTTTGCTGAATTAAACTTTCTTAGTACAATTTTTTTTTTACTCAAAATATCTCACTATTGGAAACATTGAAATTCAACTCAGAATTCAACACCAATTTCACCAATTTCAGTTTCACTTTGTTGATGTTCCTATATCCCATTATAAGTCCCATCTCCACACTTCATGAATGCTTCCTCATGAATTTTAAAATTTGATTTATCCATTTTCTTTTTTCATACCTCTGTCAATGACATTGCCCTACTTGAAATTGAAGAGCAATTCAATCCCTCTTCACCCCTCTGTAATGGGATTTAATACCCGCATTTTGCATAGGGTTTATTTGGCTACTCTAGCCATACATGTCTTATTTCATTTCCAGAGCTTATTTTATGCATTGTTCTTCTGACATCTTTCTGACTTAGGCAGGAAGCAGCATCACTCTGCAAACTATGCTAAGGTGATGTAATATTACATTTGTGAGACATATTCATAGGTGTAGATGAACAGGGAAGAGGAAGACCAGTGAAAGATGTTTATAAACTGATTTATTTCAAGCTAAAACTAAAATCTGAGTTTCTAGATATAAGTTTCAGCTTCTTTGAACATTAAAGTCATGTAAACATCTGGATAAGAATGAATACTTCCTAACAAACGGCAGATAAATATGTTTCCAGTCTAAAACTTCTTGATGGAGGCAAGAATGAAAAAAAAAAGCAATTGTTGATCAGTTCTGCACCAAAAATGCAGTTGTGTAAGTATAAAACTGATTAATTATAGAACACAGCATCGACTGTGCTTTCAGGAATCAGATTCACATATAGGTGAGACTTTGCAATTGTGCTATTTCCCTGAGAGATCAGGTTAAAAAAACAAGTTTGTTATTTATCAGTGTAAATAAATACAGATGCAATTGCTAGTACAGAGATAGATATCTACGGCATGTCTGAACCTGATGTCAACGCAGTCTTGCTGTTGTTTTCCTAATTGTAATGTGCACATTAGCCACCCCAGGATCTTGGCAAAATGAACACCCTTTTTAAAAAGCCCTGGATAAGACCCAGATTCTGCACTTCTGTTAAGCCTCCAGGTGATACAGAAAATCGTTGTGGTAACAAGACACAGCATCATCTTTGTCCCACTGCGTGCCGCATGCAGTCTTCCATCCTTCCACAAACCTGCCATTCCTCCGCCTACTAGCACAGGCAGGCACTGTCACATCCGAAAGATAAAGAAAGCATTTTTGTCTGTTTCCCTAAGAACCACTGTCATAGATGATGCTTATGAGTCATTGATTAGCCTTGTTTAGCTTTTCTTCACATATTTATGGCATCTACAGAAGACGGAGACTAAAAGTAAATAGGACGAGCAAGTGTAGATACTATTTCCTCTCATTTCACCTGTGAGACTGTAGCCTAACAGACCACGGTGTTTTAACAATATGTGAACGTCAAGAAACTAAAATTTGCTTACAGATATAGCAAATAATATACTTAATACATATCATTTGCAAAAGAAACAATAGAGATTGAGCAATGGATTCTGGGAGCAGCATGCAGACAAACACACTTTGCTAGCCCATTGTCATCCCATGTCTTGTTTTTGATCATTAAAATGTCTTATATAGATTCCAAACCAAAGATAATATTAGGAAGCTGCACATGGACTCATGTGCTTAGACACAGTTCCTAAGTAGATGTTTATATTGTTAATATGCGTCATTATTCCCTCAAATATAGTGATTTAAGAAACAAAAGTTAATATATGTGGAACATATTTTCATTTGAGCAGATTTGTGCAAATCCGTGGGCAAGGTGAAGACGTGCTGTATGCAATGAGGGTTTGCCTATTCGATCAAGGACTGTTCGTGTATTTCAACTGCATGACCCTCATTCAGAGACTGAAGTTACACCATCAATTACAGCTACCTGTAGAAAATACTTGCAAACTATTTTATTATATTTTTTCTATTTAACATTTGTCATTCAGATCTCAATCTGATAGCCATTAAATTTCTTTCCATTTCTAAGTTCCACTTTATTATTTGTGTACTAATGGAATGATATAAAAGTATTTATTTATAGAAATATTTCAAAGACCAAGCTATTTTACTGATGAGATGGCCATTAGTTTCCTCAGGTTAAAACTGTTATGTCGGTGTGTTCCGGCATCAAACATAAGTTAAACCTAGCATGAACAATGGTAATACCAGTGATAACAGTACCTACTCCCACTGACATCATAAATATATCCATCTACCTGTCATTTAACAAATGCTGATTATACATGGGACAGTCACTAGAACACTCCACCTCAGAGCACTGAGAACTTCAATGATTGTCTTTTAAAATAATGTGCTTCCGTGGTGGCTATGTAATCAATATTTTCCTTCCCTCCCATCAATAAAAGCTTTCCAGCCAGGTACTGCTCCATAAAGTATTGTCAGAGATGACAAAGAAACCAGAGAAGTGAGGAGAGGATCCCTCACTTCCAACATCCAGCAAATGTCTCTAGGGAGCTTGAATCCAGGTCTCCTTTAAGAACCTGGCTTTGGACTTCACACAGTCACTAAGCTGCCAGACCTTAGGCTGTCTCCTTCACTGGCATCCACTCAGCCTTCCCAGTTGCTTTAAGAAAGTTGGAAGTGTTTTATCACTATGCTGTTTATCTTACTTTGGGACTTTCAGTAGTTTCTGGTACTCCATTTTGAGCTACTTTGTTTCAAAATTAAGAACCATGTCTCATGTACTTGTGCATCCTTAGGCTTAGAATAATGCTGACTAAAGAAGATTTGTTCCATGAATTGAATTTAAATGAATCCTTTTTTTCAAATACCTGGTATACATGCAAAATTAGCTTCCATATTGCAAATTAGAATTTAGATGATGTCAAATATTTTCCAAATTACTACCTTTATGCCTGGTCTGATTTAAATGTTCATTGAATATTTAAAACATTTTAAAGCATCCTACTTAATAGAATATTCCACAGATATGATACATTGGAAGAACTTAGAAAAATAGGATATTTTCGAATTAAAATACTGGTGTCTTAAAAGGATAAGGCCAAACCCTGTCAAGAACACTTCACACTTTTTTCAAACACAGTAACATCATCTGTATGTCATGTGTTGTCTATTGGCATAGGCTATATTTAGTGGCACATTGGTGATAGCTCTTAAGCTATTAAGATTGAAACAATTTAGTAAAATGGCAAACTCTTTAGAAAGCAATTAAACTCAAGCAAATCAAAATGCAGAAATGACAGCTCCAGAATAAAGACAAAGCTGAAATAAGTTACACCATAAATTGTGGAGAGATGAGTCAGTTGGTTCTCTCCTCTGAAGAAATGCCGAGTCATTAGGAAACCGTTAATGTGTGCTGCCACTTTTACCAACCCTGTTTATAACACTCCTCCATACTTTTGAATTTAAGTACCTCCTCTGTTGCATTCAGTACTTTTTCCTCATGAACCAAATATTTCAGAAACATAGAATTATAACCCTGCACAATTAATATTTCATTTATTTCTCACGAATGAGATTAACCCCATAATATCTGACGAGGTTCTTAAAATACAAGGAACAAAATCCAATGAAGACTGTTTAAGGAATATTAGACAGCCTGTAAGACTGCACAGAAGCACACATACATATATGCAGGTAAATGTTCATACACATCAAATACAAATAGAATTCTTTCTTAGTGATTTTCTTTTAGGGGGAGGAATTTTGTTGTGTAATCAGTGAAAAATATAAAAGAAAGTTTATATTTGATGTTGTAGTATGGACTTAATATATTCCCTAAATATATTCATATTTTAAGCAAAAGCTTGTTTTCCAACTTGAGGTGTTATTGAGGGTTAACTGGATCCCAAGAGTGCTAGTATGAGATCATTTATAGGATGACATAGAACTCCTGACTTTGCCTTCTTCAGTAAGTCCTATCAGGACTGCCCACCGCAACTAGCTAAAGGAACTCATTGCTAAATAGACTGTTAGGAGCCAAGACCTGATTGAGGTATTCCTCTGGAAGGGAGATCTTGTATCCAGACCTCTCCTCTGGTCTTTCTTCTCTTTTCCCTTCCTCTCTGATCTTTTTCCTTTGTTTTTCTAAACTCTCTAAGATAAGCAGCTTTTCTCCCTCAGAGTAATGCTCTGTCTCACGACTGGTCCATGAGGATGGGATAAAAACCTTAATGTAGCTGTAGGTCAAGATGAATATTTACTCCTCTAACTCCCTTATTATCAGGGGTTTTGTCATAGCACTGGGAAAATAACTGACAGGGGTGACATTCTTCGACGGCATCCTGGGTTCCATTAGTAGCTGTTATTTTTCTTTGCCTTAATCAAAAGCTTTAACAGTTCTTTGGAAGTTTCATATAATGCGTATTGGAAACATTCATTCCCCTTCTCCATCACAGCCTATATTCACCTCTCCACCCTCTAATTCCTTCTGACCCAGCTTTAACCTTTCTTTTACTGTTCAGTCCCCTATACACAGCAGGGGCAGTTACAGCAGCAGTGTTCACAACTGTAGAAATAGCAAAGCGAATCTATTGCCCATGAGTGAATGAATGATTAAGCAAAATATGACATAAAGGAGAATATTGACCAGACTTAAGGAGGGTAGAATTCTGGCACATGTTAAAGTAGGATGAGTCATGAAATTAACTGAAATAATCCTGATGGAGAAGGACATGTATGATCTCAATATCGAGGTATCTAGCAAAGTTCAACTCACAGAAACATAAATAACATTGGTGCTAGCCAGGGAAAAGGAGAATTGGTGTTTCTGGTATACAGTTTTAATTCTTAAATATGAACATTATTGAAGATTTGTTGCATATGAGTGTGAAGATATTTAACCCTACTGAACTGCAGACCAAAATGATAATGATTGAAAATGCTATGCAATGCGCATTATACCACAATGAAAAAGAGGCTACAATGACCAAAATAGAATTTTCTGATTTACAATCTAGCTAACAAGTAATGCTGGGGAAATATGATACATGTTACATTGTAATGACCTACTACCAGAGGTTGATTACAGAGTAAAACCATTTCTCTATCCCAGCAGCCGACACAGGGGAGATGCTCAGCTTCGGGGCTTATCCATCAAAGGATGCTGAGCCTGCAGGTCAGGTCAATAAGATCCTAGATCAATCGCGGCATAATTAAAGGAAGATGCTGCGCTCGTCATCATCAATAGGAGCCTCAGAATGCAGGCAACACTGAAGTATCGTTATGCAGGAAGAATCTCACATTTACTGTTAATTCTATTCAACATTACACATCGCAGATAACTTTTCTCCGACTGAAAAATACATAGAGCTCCAACATTTGATATCAGTTCACCCTAGGAACCCTGAATCCTCCTAAGAGAAAAGGTTATGCTCTGTGATTCCTCAGAATATTTCTGGGAGCTCCCAATCTATTTATAACTTGGTGAGTCATGTTCCCAGGGTGAGATCCTGTCCTGGGCTGCCAATTTATTCATTAGAATGTGCCAAACTACTGTAGATACACCAAACCAATTTATCACATGAAAAAAAAAAGTGAGAAAGAGGAAGACTGGGGAATTTGTCAAAAACAATCCTGTGTCCTATATAGTAATACTGATTAAAGACTGAAAACACAAAAACTGAAACAGAACTATTGTATGCATGAAAATGAGAAAGGGTTAGAGGCATGATTATAGACGTGTGTGTGTGTGTGTGTGTACTTGAACAATAAACAGGAAAAAGGAAACACTGTTTATTGTTTCAAAGGAATTAGAAGTAAATATGCATCTATGTTATTTAATACTGAAAAGTCTAAGAAAATTAAAAAGTGAATAATAATGAATAATTACCTTTAATTTGTACATTCTGAAGTTTCAGACCATGGTTAATTAATAAACCTTTATTTATTCACATGCAAAGCATCAAGCTAGGTGCCTGTCCTCCCAGAATTAGAAATATATGCTTGCCCATTGAAATCTCTTGGCAGTCTTTAAGAAGTGCACATGGGCAGTCTCCAGTCTGTGAGTTCTGATTTAATATATCTGCCTTTGATTGAGTGTTTTCTTGATATCTTAGATGATGCTATGTTTAGAATAAAATAAGCAATTCTTGGAGAAATCTAAGTCACTTACTGGATGTTTCCAGGGCTGTATAGTAGGTTATATTAATCTTTATCTCTCTTTTTTTTGATGTTTAGATGAAATGATAGAAACAATGCTTGTTAATTATGTAATACAAAAAAAGTTCCAGAAGGAAGAGAAGAAAGAGGGAATGAAAAAGAGAAGAGGAGACTAAAAAGGGGGATGAAGAAAAGAAAGAGAGAAGTGAAGAGGAAGAGAAAGAGAAAGAAGGAGAAGGAGGAGGAAGAGGAAAGTACACGAGGGAGTGGTCATGTGGAAATTGGACTTGTAGAAGCATTTCCAAAAACCAGGTAAAATTATTTTGCTGGAGGTTAGTGTGGAACAAATCACAACCCAGATGAGAGGACAAACAACCAGATTCAGAGAAATTTTCTCTTAAATTCTCTCAGAAGCTCTGAAATTTAGTATCAGGACATGTAATAAACATGACACAAAGAGAACAAACTAATTGTTTATTTTTTTAAATGCCCCTGAAACAACATGCACTTATGCCCATCTTTCCATCTACCGAGAACACGTGTGTTCTTCCAGACAAACTGTGACATTTGCTCTCTGAAAAATGATGTGAGGATTGTCCTATTGGAAGAGATAGCAGTGGAGATATGGGACTGTGGCCTCTTTACAAGGAGCCTCTTCACCCGCAGACTGGAGGGCATGGACAGTGTCGATTCAAGAATTACACGTGTTAGAGTGTATTCCTGTGATTCTGGCAAGTAAACAAAGCCTCACCCTACTCATTTTACTTGTTTTCAAGGTTTTTAAAATGTAATTATTACACATATATTTGTAGCACATCAATGCATTCTTCTAAAAATTAGTTTGCTAATGTATAAATTGCAGCTCTTCAGTTGCTTTGCTATGTACTAAGTTTCTTTGGATGGAATGAGGTTGCTCACTTACAGTATGAATCTAATCACTTCAGTGCTTGAAGGTGGCACGGACCTGCCTCTTTTTCTCTTGTTTCCATTGGGTCTTGCAGCTAATACCTCCTTTCATTGTCTTTAATGATCTAATATCACATATTTAGCACTGACAAGTAATTTCCTCATATCCAGTATAAAGTGACTCTTTTAGAAAGAATATTATTGTTCTCAGTTATTCTGATCCACTTTCAGTGTCAAACCCATTGCAGTAATACCCTGTATCCCAGAGAAGGGACTTAGAGTAAAATCAAATAGTTCTATTTGTCTGCCAGTTCTCAAAGATAATGCACAAATAGCCAATAAACATTAAAAGGTCTTCAGAATAACCAACCATCAGAGAAACACAAAATAAATCTGATTAAGAGAACAAATAACAACAAATATTAGCAAACACATAGTAAAAGGGAAGCCTGGCACATGATTCATTAGAATGCAGAATTTTATTTATTCCCACAAATCATAATTTCTTTCTCTCTGTGTAAATGTATGTGTTTGTTTATGTATTTATGAGTGTATATGAGTGCAAAGGTGCACATCCACGTGTATGTGTGTGTGTGGAGGATAGAGGTCAGTCTTGGGAATCATTTCTTAGCAGTGGTCAATATTGGCTTTCTTTTTAGACCAAGACTTTCTCCCTAGAACATGAGACTCACTGAGGAGGCTAAACTGAAGGACCAAGAACCCCAAAGATCTTCTTGTCTCTTCCACCCCAACTTAGGGATATGGAACACGCAGCCTTAAATCTGGATTCTTGCCTCTGGCCCTCATTTTTATGCAATAAGTAGATTACAAGGAAAGTACGTCCCTAACTTCCTTCCTGAAGATATGCCTTAATACATAGAATCTTTTTGAATTATCAACACATAAGTAAACTAACAAGAAAGAAAAATAATTTAATAATTACTATATTAGATTTTTATTCTAAAAAAGAATATGCTCATTATTTAGGGGTTATCATTCTCATTCTCAACTCATAATATATATATTATATATTGTGAACAAAACAGATATTCTTGAATCTGCCACTCTCAGATGACATTATGGGAGTAATTGAAGTATGAAGTTACATTATAACACATTCACATTATATTGAACACTACATTTTATATTCATATTTTTTATGATTTTCGGCATGGGCTGCAGACATTCATAATGCTCCTCGTTTAGTCTCAGAAGAATTTGGATTTGTGTTTGTGGGTATATGTATGTAAAACCAAAACCCAGAATTGTTCTTTCTCATTTGTAAATTGAGCTACTACAATAACATAATCTCAATGTCTATCATAACTTTAAGAACTTTATTTCTATATATATATAATGGTTGTGTTTTAAAATAAGGCCTGGTTTTTATCTTTTACATATCTTTTTTCTTTTACATTTAGGTCAAGTCATATCACATTTGTTTCAAAGGCACAAATTTTCACAACGTTCTCTAGAAAAAATTCTGAAACCAAATGTAAGTGCTTCTCTGTTGTTTAAGATAAAAGCTCCTTGCTTCCTGCATGCTTATGAGATAGATGTTAGGTGCCCTGGAACCCATCTGCCTGCACAGTCTCCGCTCACCCACTGCAGAGACCCCATCTCACTGCACAGTCTCTGCCCACCCACTGCAGAGACCCCGTCTCCCTGCGTAGTCCCCTCCCACCTTCTGCAGAGAACCCATATCCCTGTGCAGTCTCTGCCCACCCACTGCAGCTCACCACAACAAAGTCACTGCTCTGGAATCACTGGGCACATTTTAACTGAAGATTTTTTCACTCTGTTCATGTTTTTCTTGCTCTTCAGTCTCTCTCATTTCCATTCTTTGAATCTTCCAAAATATCCTCTTGGCCAATCTTTCCTTACATTCCAAGTCAAGCCTATTACTGTTTCTCTGGTTTTATGTTGGCAAAGCATCTACCATTCACAGCTGCGAAGACTACTGCCCTGTAAACTCCTCTGGCTCAAATTTGTCCTCCTTGAAGACACAGGTTGCTATTGTTTATCTTTATATTGTTGCTATTGGATATAATATAAATACATAAAAATATAAATATAAGTTGTTTAAAGTACTCTGTGATTTTTACTTGACTAATTAACATTCCTACTTTTGATTTATTGCATTGCCTATTTTAAGAATTCTTTCATAATAAATTATGTTGATTTCATAACTCCTCTAACTTTTACTACCCTCTCAAATTTGATTTGATTTTATATAATGATCATTTAAAACCAACTACCGTTTATTTAATTTTAAAATTAGATATAATCAGTTGGAAAGCTCAATTTTTGATTTACTAAGCTAGAAAAAATATACATTGATAAATTCATTCCAAGAGATTAAAAGAGAGTTTTCAAAATTGAATCATGTTTCATATTAATTAAAGAATCATAGTCTTTAGTGGTTATTTTATTTAAAATAATAAATTACTAGTGAAATAACACAAAATTTAGTATAGGTTTAGATTATTCGTGGTGCTGTTCTAGTTTTAGGGAAATCTCAGTGGATCTCCACAATTACCCATAGGTAAGGCTATGCTTGATTGTGAGAAAATCACATCTTGATTGTAAGTAAAGGGGTTGCTGACAGTTTTCTTTCCTGTGTTGAAGTTGCTTATGCAATCTATTCAATCAAATCCATTCTGTCAAATTTCTTCTTCTTCCTGTACTTTTAGATTTGTACATATGAAATCATACATTGTCATAATATTCAAAGTTTTCTAAAAGTTTTACAGTTTTAGACATTGTGTTATGTCTTTATTCCATGCTAAGCTTTAATTTTGCTTGAGGGTAGATAAGAGTTCATACTTACTCTTCTGCAAGTGAATATCAGTTAATACAGTACAAAAACACACTACCAGTTTGGAGAAAATAATGGCAAGCAATGCTAATTAATGATAAAGTGTTAATCAAAATATACCATGACTCAAAAGTATTATAAACAATGACAAATAGCCAATTAAATAATGAACAAAATATTTGAACCTGAACATACACTTATTATTTTAAAAAATGAAAAAGTCTGTAGATAAATGAAAGACTGTTCAACATTATGAATCATTACAGCAATACAAATCAATGATGTAATTAGAAACTGCATCATGCATGCCAACTAGTGTTGGCAAGGATATAGGGAAAAGGAGCAGTTGTATACTGTAGAGCAAATGAACACTGATTCAGGAAGACTGAATGGAGGTTTCTCAAAAGGCTAAAGAAGAATTTATCGTGTGGCAAGACAATCCTACTTCCAAATGCTCACTCACAGCATTGGCAACAATGTGTTGAGGTGATATCTGTACCCACCATCGCTATAATAAGGATTCAGCATAGCAAATTTGTGAAAAGCAATGCATGCCTTCAAAAGAAGATTTGACTAAATAAGATGTGACATTGTGTAATACACAATAGGGTATTGCTCAGCTTTTACAAAAATGTCTAGCAATACAGATGAAATTGGAGAGATTTAGCAATGTAAAATAATCCTGGCAGAAAAAGATAGTCATACCATGTGTTGTCACTATAGGTTGAAGCTAAAATAATCTAAATCATAGAAAATGATGGAGTGGTAGTTAATAAGACTAGGATAGAAATAGAGAAATGATGGGGAAAGGGTACAAAAGCTATAGAGAGATAATGTAGGGTATTTTTTTATTCTTTTCTAGTTCCATTACAGAGAACGATAGATATAATTTCATCTTAAAATGATGAGAGTAAATTTTTAAAATTGTTACGAAATAAACAAAAGTACAGATAATAAAATTACATGCCACAAAGAATAGCAAATAACAATAGTGTCAGTATTTTTTGTTTTGGTTCACTCTTCTGACTACTTTATAATTGATGATAATAGGAATTATAGTACTTAGATGTTGAAGCCAAACAGAAGACTATCAAGAACATAAGGGCAGATGCTGCATTTTTTGGAAAAATAAAAAGAAGACTTGCCATGACGGGTTCACCCTAGGCTAGTACGTATAAAATACTACCTCTACACGTAAAGCTCAGGAGATACCATGGAAGAGGTCAAAGGAACAAAATGCCTGCTGTTAGATGGTGTCTCTCATATACAACAAGGAAGCTTGACTACAAGAACTAAAAAATATGTCACCTTAATAAGACCCACACAACAACACCGGTTGACGTGCCAGCATAGATAAGGAAAATCTCACAAAGGCCCACCCATTCATGAAAAACCAAAGGCGATTAACAGTTACTGAGAGAGCCTTTAGGAATAGCTCCACTGATAGCCTATCCAATCTTGAATAGTCTGCCCTAAACACATAACCCGTATTTGAGTGACTCTAACTGGATCTAGGAGACTGTATTTAAGTGTGTGTGTGTGTGTGTGCGTGCGTGTGTGTGCATGCGTGCGTGCATGTGTCTGTGTGTGTGTGTGTGTGTGTGTGCTTGCCTGTGTGTATATGTGTATGTGTTTATTTATAATTAAAGATGACATTATGGGTTTGAAGGGGTTTGGGGGACAAAGGTCCAGTTGAATGGGAACAAGAAGGGGATACAAATGGTGGGAATACAGTATCCATATAAAAAATTCTCAAAGAAATGAAACTGTATTTTTAACACACACACTGATAGGCCTAGTTATTCATAGCACATACCATTCACTTTAATTGATTTGAACTGAGCCATCTGCTGTCTAATTGCCTCGCAGCCACTGGGATTTATGTAAGTAAATGAACATCAGAGATGGAGAGAATGCTAATGTGAAATTTATGTTTCATTAAGAATGCCTTCTTGTTCCTGGACAAAAATTAAATTGGTGAAAACTAAAGTAAATTAAAAGAGTCTAGTTTCAAAGTTTGCACTCTTGACTAGGGTGAAATATTTTCTCCAAGCATTTAAAAGGCAACCAGAATAACTGAAAAAAATATTCCAAAACACTGGATATCAGCCAAGAAGAAGGAGCCAATGTCTAAGAGATGCAAATAAAACAGATGGGCTCTCTGGCTGTGTAGAGTAGGGGGACTTCCCAGGCAGAATAGTAGGAAAAGTAGAGAGTGCTTGGATCAAGGGGACATAAGGGAGCAGAGTAGAAATGAATCCCAGAAGGGACGTCCTGGCAGAGAAGGTCAGAAATGCGGAGGGCTTGCAGCCACCAGCTGAGCATTGACCACAAGGAAACAACCCCCAGATGTCGAAAGCTGCATGGCAAGATAAGAGGTGCTCTGCTTCAGTTACATAGGGCTGAACCAGCAAATGTCAGGTTTAGCCGTTCATACAGGAAATCTCAATAACGTATAAAACACTTAGACTTTATTTTAGTGCCATTTCGATGCAAAATTATCCATAGGTCAAATTCTGACCTGATCTTTCTTGCCGAGAATTGAAAAGAAATAACTGAACTTGAACTTTAGGAAGTGATGAAACAGTTTCTTTATAGAAAACAATATCACCAATGGAAATAACACACAAGGAGTCCTTATGATCCTCCTAGATATCACACTTCTTCTTTTTTTATTTTTGTTTTGGAATTTTATATTAGATGGCAAATAGTGAAAATTCCACTTTGTTGAATGTTAGCTTCTTTATCAGCTCATTGTATTCTATTCTGAGACATGATTGCAAACATTTTTAGTCTTTTGCTTTAGCATAGATACAAAAGCTTAGCAGAAGAAAACAACCAGGAATGCATATTCCATGCTCAAATCACTTCTCCGCAGATGCTTTGAAGGACGGCCAATAAGTAGCTAGTATGACGGGATATCTCATGAAGCATTTAGCTACATGGCTGTTCAGAGTCCCTATTAGATCATGTCATCACAGTTCAGAAGCTGAAAAATCTCCTGTGTTCTTTGTAGATCTGGAAAATAAATGGTGTGTAACTGATAAAGAATCCTTTATGTATTTATTATTCTGTCTACTGTGTGAATCTGACTTTACTCATGAATAATGCAACATAAGAAAGACAAGCAAAACGAAAACTTGGAATTGGATTATTCAAATATTTATTTGAAGTATGGGTACTTTTCAAGACACAGAACTGCAACATTCATATTTCCTTTATTAGTATGTTATGCTTTAGTCAATGAAAAATGTTTATATGTCTATACATGTTTGCTGTATGTGATCAGGAGATATTGCTGAAAAGAATTTTGATTCATTTGATTCAAAGGCAAAATTTCATTAGTCAAAGAGAATAACACTAGTGACTGATTCTTAGATCTGTCCCCAAAGATAGAATAAGTAGGTGTCAGGTACATGTCATGTACTGAGTTTAGTACACTTCCAGTGCATCACTTAGGCGTTCATATACATAGTAAGAAAAGGCTATAGATGTTATAATGACATGACTGAATTTCCCTTTCCCATATTTTTATTTCACATACCAAAGGTACGCCCTAATGTATGTGTGTGTGTGTGTGCGCGTGTGTGTGGTGTGTATATGTGGTGTGTGTGTAGTATATGTATATGTATGTGTGGAGTTTGTATATAAATAAAGGATATATTTATATGTACAAAATTTTATGGTATTCTGAGAAAGAATTAGCCTCAAATTATTTTAATAACAGAAATCCTAAAATACAACATAGCATAGACACGATATTGTCTAAATTTTAATAATCTTATTATCGTCAAGTGACTTCTATAAATCCACATTTCATTTTATATGGAAGTTTCATGTCCAAATAGCAAATAAAATGTGTGATGACTATCACAGACAATGAAACAATCCCTCTGATAATATTCAAAAGCAAGTACTTGTACGTTGAGATAATGAAAGAAACTTATAATTACCATACTCTTAGTATTTTAAGGATGTTCTCTAAACCAAGGCAAGTAAAGTTTGCTTCCAGTGCAACCAGGAGAGTCTACTTTCTCTAGAGAGTAGGCATCTGTCTCATTCCGAGCTGCTCCATATTCAGAGGTCTGGAAAATCACACTCCCGTGAAGGGGCTTTATAGGCCAAGTTCTCTGCCCGATTAATCTCTGACATACTTCTGGAGCTTCATTGCCTCAAGAATTTTCTATGCTTTTTTACACCTCAAGCCATATTTTAATTAAGTGTGCATGGTTATTTTAGCCAGACTTTCCCATTCTGCTGTTTGTAATTATTTTTTCCTTCACAGGGGCTAACAATAAAGTGAATTCCTAAGTATACATCTGACTAGCCAAGAAGTTGAAAACATCTATAAATTAAAACTTGTTTAGTCAGTTTGGAGTTAGATATATTAAAAGAATAATGTTAAACTTCACAATTTGAACACGGTGTATTAGGTTTGCTTCATGCTGTTATAAAACAAAAATATATAAACAACAAAAATCTAAAACAACAAAGACAAAAGCATCCTTCAGACATCAACCTGGACATCCGAGGGCTAAACTCTGAGAGAGGGAAAGTAGACTCAGACAGCCCTACATTTTTCTGGCTACTTAATACAACTTTAAGAACAACTACACAGAAAGATCAAATCAAAAGGAGACTTGATTTCAAAGAGGTAAAGAATGGAAACCAAGGACTGAAAAAGATCCTAAAACTTGGAAATTACAGAGACCCGAGAAGAAAGAATTATGCAGAGGGGGAGAAAAAGTTCACAAAATTTAGTAAACCACTGTTTTTTGGTTTTGTTTTTGGAGGAGGGGAATCTAATAAGATATGTAAACATAGCATTAATCAGTCAGTTACCATAAAGTGCCCAGAGTTCTCTCAAGAAAACGTGTTGAACCACAACTAGGAAGAGTGGAGAGTTCATAATGATCCTCTAGTACATGTGAGAAGTGAACCATCAACAGAGGGACAGTACCTTAATAATTTCAGCAAACTGTCACAAGAATGAGGGTCAGTGTAAGCCTGCTGTGGTAATGCTCTGAAAAGACGATATAAAGAGTGGACACCAACCTACAAGTAACCTAATAACATGCCATTGCCGACACTAATGCTTTCTTTTGTTGTTTTATTTTGCTATGGTTGGAGAGGGGGAGCAATTTAAATCAGATGTAGATAGATAGATAGATAGATAGATAGATAGATAGATAGATAGATAGATAGATATAGATGTATAGATATATATAGATATATATAGATATATATATAAATATAGATATATTACAGAAATATGTATTATATATAAATATATATATTATAAATGCTAAGTTTATACACGTATACCCTACATCTTGGTTGTATCCACACATACACCCCGACTCCTTTGTGCTCCCCTCACAGTAACCCCAAAGACATTTCCCTCAACACATCATGTCCCCTTCAAGAAACAAAACAAAGGAAACTAATTAGGTCATAGAGTAGGACTCGGGCCGTTTACCAATGATCATCTTGCTCAATAAAGTGACTGCTCCTCCCTCAGCAGTCATCAGCTGCCACCTGCTCCTCAGTAAGGGTTAGGCATTAAGATCTGCCTCAGGTGTACTGGAATTTTTAACTGGTTTAATCATGTGCAGTTATCTTGCAGGTGGCATTGCTGCAGTCGGCCCATGCATCTCTATTATCACCAACATTACATGCAAAACTTGCTGTTGGCTGTGCTGCAACTCGCACAGGTGAGCCTGTCTTTCCAATAGTAAGGATATTACTTCATGGTACTTCCTGGTAGAATATCACACATAGATAGTTTAATGAAAAAGAAGAATTATCATTGACCTAAATGATGGTTGTTCAAAGTGCAGCAGATAAAAAAATAGAAGAACATGAGGATTAGTTCCTTTTCTGCTGCTGTGTCAAAACACTATGACCAAAGCAATTTACAGACAATTTATTTGAACTAGCAGTTGCAGGGGGACAGGAATCCATCATGCCGGGGACACATGACAACAGGCATTTCGGAATCAGACATAAGAAGCTGAACTACAACATCATTTACCACAAATATGAAATTCAGAGAGTGAACTTGAAGAAGGCCAGGCTTTGTACTCTCAAAGCCAAACCTCAGCAACATAATTCTTTTAGCAAATCCACATCACATAAACCTTCACAAATAACACCATCAACTGAAGATCAAATGCTTAAATGTTTGAGTCCATGAAAAATATTGTTCATTCAAAGCACCACAATGCACATCTCCCATCTTACTCTAGGTGAGGTTTCCCATTAACATATTTTAATGTGTTAGTTCTTATTAAAAGTGAAACACAATGACTATTACATAGTATATTAAAACTGGTGGCTTAATGCTGGCAAAATTATAATGATTGTATTACTCCTAATTTTTATAATTATTTGGTTATTTTTACATATAAATTGATTTGATGCATGTTAGTTTAAAACTTTTTATCTGGCATAAAACTAACACACTTGTATTCTAAATTACTAAACAGTCGAAAATGCACTAGAGAAAATAAAATAGTTAACTATAATCATAAGGAAGATTTGCCCTCTTGGTACAATCTTCTCTCATATCAGAATGTCAACTACATTGAAAATAAAATAAAACTAAAGAATTATGGAAATTCCTTAGGCAGAATGGAAGAATAAGGAAAGAAACTTTATTTTACAAATGTGTTTACTTCTAAAGATAATGCTTACCACAAAAAAAAGGAAACAAGACCTTCAGAAAGATTCTAACAGCTTTCTAACAATGTGATTACTGAGATAATGGAGTTCTGCCCCTGGGAAATTCCAAGTATGGTATGTCTTAGGAAATGTAAAAATTAGTTTGGACCTATCATTAGACACTGAGATGGAAGACAAACCCCACAGTTAATGACAATAATTTTGTTTTTTGAAATTTCCGTGATGGCAACCGCATTGCAAGAGATGACTCTGAGGTATGTGAATGCATTCTCTCCAGTAATGAATGTTAAAAAAAAATCTATAGCTCCTCTTCTATCACACATCAACTTTACCTTAAGTTCTGGAGCTATGTTTTTGTTTGAATTTTTGTTGTTTGTATTTGCTGTGGAAAACAGATGCCTTTGCTTGCCTCAGCTTGAATTAAAATTTTCTTTTCTGTTAAAAATGTGAAATAATTATTTTGTGGTTAAATTGGGTCAGTGATTGAAGGCTGTTCATATTTTGGTCCTTAGATAGTTTTAAAATAAAGACTGAGCATAAAAAGGCCAACTGAAAAGCAAAGGCATGTCCTCTAGCTTTATAGGAATAGATTTTCTATTAATATACCAAGGTATAACTTATTGACTAGTGTTTGTGGTGCCAAGGATGTTACAAAGGCTGTTGAGAGAGAACAGTCATCAACATTTTTACCTTGCTGCATACACTGTGAGCCTCAGTGATGATCAGCCTGGTGAGATATGCTCATTGGTGCAGGAATAATGTGCAAGATCTTTAGTATAACCGACCAACTACTGGTTCTATTTAAAGACCACTCCACACAACAAAACTTATGCCTGATTCTGTAAACTAAGTCAAGGGCCTGATGATGGATACAAAGAGATCCTGCTTTTAAGTGGATGATGCTACACCATTGTACATACTGGAAGCACAAATTTGATGCAGTGGGAAAAAAAGAACATAAACTTAGGACAGAGATGTGAATATCTGTCTGGAAAGAGTTTGTGGTGAATCAGGGATAGATATGATTGAAATTCATTTTATATGTGCATAAAATTCTCAAAGAATAAATTACAATACTAAGTAAATACCCAGATGCATAACTTTAAGCTTTTATTTACATTTGCAGAAATTCTGAGACACAATACCAGAATTTTCAGATTCTGATCATGCTACTTATATAAAGTTTTTAATTTATTGAATTCATTAGATGATAGTTTCTTTTTAGGTGTATCGCACTAGGTGAAACTTGGCGAATAGATTTTTCTTTTAGAATTGAAAAAGAAACACCTCAAAACTATGAGAGTCTTAGTTAGGGTTTCTATTTCTGTGAAGAGACACCATGACCATATCAACTCTTAAAAATCAAAACATTTAATTGGGGTGATAGGCTTACAGTTCAGAGGTTCAGTCTATTATCATCATGATACAAAATCGCACCATGCGGTCAGACACAGTGCTGGAGAACTAGCTGAGAGTCCTATATCTTGCAGACAACAGGACTTGGACTATGATGCTGTGAGTATCTTGGGCATAGGAGACTTCAAAGCCTACCCATCCACATGACACACTTCTTCCAAGGCTACACCTGTTCTAACAAGGCAGCACCTCCTAATAATGACACTTCTTTGGGGACCATTTTCTCTTAAACCACCACAATGGGAAAGAAGAGAATATTTCCATCCGTGAAAGCTACTTTATGTCCTCATTCCATCATTGTTCCCTGCAAAGATCCTCTCTACCATTTGTAATTTTAGGTCTATTACTAGTACAAGACATTGTCTTAAGCAATAGCAAGAAGCATGAGGTATAAACTTGGCCATTTCACAGGAAGAAAACTTCTGAAGATTTGACAAGGGAGGACTCAAATTGCATGCGATCAATTGACAAGAAATAAACAAATGTGAATATTTTAACAAATGACTGCCAAAAAGAGGGGAAGAAAGGTCCAGAAATTGTCAGCATTATTTTTTTAAGTAGAATGTTGACTACTCAGGGTATGCTTTTTAGGAGACATGAGTATTCATGGTTTTGTTTGCAAGTATTTTGTTTATCAGTATGTGACATATTCTAGGAGGTATTAATACACATACTCATACTGTAATTACATAGCATGTAATTAAGGCTTAAGGGCAGATACACTTCTAAAAATTGACAATGGAAATACTATTTGAACGGGAAAATAAGAAATTAAAAAGACAAGGGAAAGAAGAGAGACAATATTAATAAATGGATGGCTTGAACAGTAGACTGAACAATAAAAGGAGATTGGAATTATTGATTATTTGCTGTGTATTGCATGCATTCTTTTATACATTTTGTATTATCAGAATATGTGTGTAACATGCGTGCATGCGTGTGTGTGCATGTGATGTCTGTGTATGTGTTTGTGTGTGTGTGTGTGTGTGTGTGTGTGTGTGTGTGTGTGTGTGTCTGTGAGAGAGTTAGTGAGCATATCACAATACACATGTAGAGGTAAATACAACTTTTAGGAGTTGTTTCTTCCTGTGTATCTAGGAAATTGAGCTTAGGACATTAAGCTTGCTGGCATGTACCTTTCTCTTCTAAGCTGTCTCACAGGCCCTATGCAGCATTCAATATATCAAGCTGTCATTACAACATTCACAATTATGATGGTGACGATAATTTTCTTTTAGAGGTGTAGAGTTTAAATAATTTCTCTGAGTTAGTCTCATTTGGACTATAACCTATCAGTTTTTGCTTATGGGTGTGTAAGTATTTAGGATTACCTCTGCAAATTGTCTTTACAAATAGGATGTTAAAAGGGAATACTAGTTCTTTTCCAATATTTTCACTCAATGATTGCAAACTTCTACCAGGGATTAATTGAGGCAAAGGAGCAGGAGTCTCCGAAAATGATATAATCTAACATCAACACTCCTCTATTCTTGCTGTTGCTTATTACTGCACAGTAATCTACATGGTAATTCAAGACCTGGAAACAAATATTTTGCACTTTTCACAACTTTGAGGATGGTTGATTTGTGAATAGCTTTACTGAACAACCTACCTATTCATGAACAAGCTTGATGTGTCGGCTCTCCTTGGCACTTTTCTCTCAACATGACACTTTAACTTACCTGATTTCTCCACCAGTCTGATCATCTCATGTTGTAGACAGACTTCTTCTTTGGACTAGATTCTTTTACAGTAAGTTTTCAAAAAGTAAACACCTCAGTTGACTGGGGTTAAGATGCAGGAATTTAAAGACCTAGATATATTCAGAGTTGCAGAGTGTCAACATTGATACAAAACACAGCCCTTGCATAAAAGTGAATAAACAGCAGTGTTTACTGGACTAAACATCAGTGGCGGTGATCTAGGAACATGAGATCAGGTTGCCCTGTATGACATACTACACTGTGGATGTGGTTACATAAATTTGTGTAGTTCCAGATGAACAGAAAATCATATATCAAGGGTTTTTCCAAACCTGTTTCTGAAATAATTGAGTAAATGGGTAAAGTATCTGCTATAGGCTTTAGATGATATCTAATGACCTTCTTAGCTTTGGGAATTAATGGGAGATTGAGGTCTGCCTAGAACACATTCTAGAAATTTTACCTGATAATCAGAGGAATATTATGTCAGTTATAGAAGTGGAGAATAAGTGGCTGTTTTTCCATACCCTATCAACCAAATAAATCATAAAAACCATGCCAGAGCCAAGCATAAAAGGAGTGTACTCACCTTTTCTATAAACAGATGCACATGCAGGGAGGGGAAGATGCTGACAAAAACCATCTTAAGAAAAAAATTCCAAAGTCTTGAAATCAGCATATTATAGATAATAAGAATCACTAATAACTAGCAGTCTTTTTGATCCATACTTACACAATTTTTGTCATAAATATGTAAATTAATTGAGCTGAAAACACTTTAACCTTCCCACTGAAACAAAATGGATTGATATAACCAAAACTTCTATCCTCAGAAAGGTATGTCTAAAGAACTACTATTTAGGTCAAAGGACACAGATGTATTCAGTATCCTGAAGAAAATGCTTAAAAGCACAACTAAACAGTGCTCACCAAAGTGAAGTAGTTTGAGCAAAAAATATTTCAAAAACCCTCACACAAAGTTACAAGTTAAAAGATTAATTCTGTGCTACAGCAGGGACTTTAAACTGCCTAATCGACTTAGACATATCCCTTAGGTTCCATTTCCCCTCCAGTCGAATTGAGATAGAAAGTAATTATTGTGATGGTGCCTTGCACTGCAGAAAACAGAACTTATACCCAGCTTTACCCAAGCTTGGAGAACCCCACAGCATTAATTTGCAAAGTGTAGAGAATACGAAACTCAGCAACCCTATATGCTTTGTAAAAACTAATTTACAACCCTGAAGTTTTATCTTATAGAGGCCCATGCCCTTTCAGAAATATCAGCTGAACCTAAGATTTTAGAAACTTAAAGTCTCTCATAAAGGAGCTTCCAAGATCACAAACTGTTGGAAGTTTACCCTAGGAAGATGCTGGGTGGTTCTAAAACTTTCAGTCTGTGTGTTTTACATATTTGAAACACTTATTCTATAAATCACATACAGACGTTCTAGAATCTCACGGGAAGCAGAAATGTGATGCTTGGACTCTGGCATAAAGCAGAAAAGTCTCAGAAAACGGAGGTAGCAGGTACTTGTCACCTGACAGTGATTGTGTCAAGCAGGATCTGTAGGACAGTGTGACTTGTAGATGTTCTCTGCTACCTGCCTTGATCACATGAGAAGCATTTTAATGTATTTCAGGAACTTTTTCAACATTTCACTTCAGATCTTTTCTGACGTTTAAGTTGAGCATTCTTAAATGTTTCCCCTTGAGTTTCTGATCTTAGATAAATGCAAGCATAACAAAGAAAAATTAAGGCTTAGAGTCCTGATATCCTGGTCCTTGAGTGCACTGGGAGCTCTGAGTAGAAGAAGAAAATTAAGGACAAGAGTGCATTTCCAAATGGCCTACAGTGAGTAACCAACGGCTGACAAATGGGACGCTGAATGTTTTAGGATCTCGGATCTGGAAACTGTCTACTAAGGTACCATTTCACAACAAATATTGATGGGTACTGGTGATCATTGGAGAACCACTAGGAAAAGAGAACCAGAGAATAAAATTGAGAGAAGTAAGAACAGAAATCCTGAGTCTGTCTGTAGTATATGACAAAAATGGGTATATCCATGAATAACCATACAAATGTCAGTTCTCTGAAAAATATTAATGGAGTTTATAAGACACTGGGTGAAGCTATTAGAGGTGCAGAAGGT
Organism: Myodes glareolus; assembly: GCF_982192425.1. Classification (NCBI taxonomy): domain Eukaryota; kingdom Metazoa; phylum Chordata; class Mammalia; order Rodentia; family Cricetidae; genus Myodes; species Myodes glareolus. The sequence goes on along the minus strand of NC_142043.1, from coordinate 15,964,256 downwards.
GAAAATAGCAAGTATAATGAATGAAATGGAGGCTATCACACAACTACCATCCATTTTAAAATAATATGAAAAGCATATACAAATGCATTCCAGTTTTGTGGCAACATACAAATGTGAAAAGCTGGAAAAAGTTTCTTCAATAAGAGATTCTAGGTCACTTGGATACTGAGACTGGGGAGATTAGGGAACTTTAAAAAGTCTTTTTATCCTCCAAGACACCAAGAAATGGACTTTCCTTCCCCTTAAATTCTAGCCATGCTGTTTTTCTTCAGAAAGACAATAGAAAATATAACAGCACAGACTGAAATGTGTTTATTGGTGGAAGTAGTACCTTTTAGCTATCCCTGATAAATCTGGGATCATCACCACATAAACAACCCAAGTTAGTGTGCTGGTAATAAAAATCAGATGATCCATGCTTCTAGTAGCAAACACATGGATCAGTTTCCCATAAATGTGCATAGTGAAGCTCTGCAGGTGTTAGATTGCCCAGATACACGAAGAGTAAATTTCCAACTCATTAACTATGCACTAAAGTCCAATGTCCAGCCTTGAAGTTGAGTTAAATTAATGAACAGAAACTTTAATATTTTTAAATAACCTTGACACATGGACCCTCTTCATTTTATATTATTAGGGCCCAGAATTATTACACAGCACAAACAGTAAGCTGGGCTGAGTACCATTGAGATAGCTTATCTTTCACAAAAAGACATAGTTGAGCTAAAATTGCAACCATGTAGAAAAATGCAAAAACATCTATGCTCAACAAATTGGAGATTATATGAACAACTACACATAGGCAAAAAAAATCTATCTGCCAAATGTTTGACTCTTTCACATAAAATAGTAAAATAATTTTTTAAATAATTAAAATAATTTTTAATTTCCAGGTGGGCACCATGAAAATTCTCTCGCTGTAAATTGCCACCTGAGAAACCGACTTTGAAATTTGGTAAGAGATGGAAAGACAAGTTTTTGTGGTAGATAGCAGGGACTGCAAGAACCAACTAACTTAAAAACTTCCTTAGATCTAAGACAATGGAAGGAAACGAAGAGCAGAGGAGAATAGTTATAGCCATCAGCAGCTAGTGAAGAGCTGTAATTGTTGGTGGAAATGATTTCATGTATCCTGGATGCAAACTACTCACATGTTACATGGTAAAAAGTGAATTCACTAACTTAAAAGGTTTCTCGGTTAACTGTGCAATAATATGGCATTTTATTTGGAACAAAGATCTGAAAGAGACATTGGCTTATCTCAAAAACCAAGACACTGTGATTTTAATTCCTTTTTTCCTTTTATTTAAAATAGATTCTTCTCTTTTATGATATATCCCAACCTGTTTCCCCTCCCTCCAGACATCCTAGTCTGCCCCATGTTCCCTCTCCCCAAGGTCCACTCTCCCTATGTTTCTGTTCAGAAAAGAGCTTGTTTCCAAGAGACATCAGCAAAACAGAACAAAACCAGATGCAATGAAACAAACTGCATGTCCTCATATTGAGGCTGGACAATACAGCCCAATATGATTCACCATGAGAATATTAAGATCTCATGGTTCTGAGAAGCACTCGGTCAATATTGGTATCTCACTGTAGACAGGACTATGCTTTTATGCAAGGCTGAATGAAACCCTTTCCTCTCAATTTTAATCACAGCATCTGGGCAAAGTTATTTTTAGTGCCCTCAACTATGAATATCTTTGACCCATTTTACCACAGAAAAAGAATTTGTATTTGTGCCTTCTTAGAAGGCACATCTGTCTAGATGATACAGAGGTAAATTTGACTACCCAGAAAACTGACTGCCATCTTATGATTTGAGATGTGGTCATTACCAATGGAGTATTATTAAAAGGTCGTGTTAGCTCATGAGAGTCTATTTTCTCTCTGAATGTTGAAGAATTTATAGACTATTTTAAATGCAGATAGATAATATGCAAGGTCATTCTTACATTCTCATCTTTTAAATTTAATATATTTTTAATTTATTCTACAAAAATTTCATACGTTTTTACAGTATATTATGGTCATATATTTTTTCTACTATCAACTCCTTCAAGATACTCCTACTACAACTACGTCCCAAATTGATGGCCTCTTTTTCTTGACCCACAGAATCTGAGGGTTTCTCATATTTACATAGCTTTGGAGCCATTCACTGGAACATGGGCAACCCTCCAGGGGCCACTTCTTTAAAAAAACTGACATTGCCTCCCCAGCCATCAAGTTCCAAAAGATCCTTAAATTTCTACATCTCACATTTATAAACTAGTCATGTACCATCTTCTTTATCCTTATTTATTATAATCTGCTCAGACCATTTTAGCCTATTCACTTAACACTTTGGGAATATTTCTGATATAAGAGGCAATTACAGGACTTTTTAAAAGGGAAATTAACCTTCATGACTGCTATTCTTCAGTTTGGGAGTTGTGTCTTAATCTTTTTTGTGAAGACTCCTATTCTTATCTTATATGATTTACTTAATTTTGGTTTAACAATGAAATTACCTAATTTTTTAGTTAATGGACATTTCAAATAAACATTGCTGGTGCTCGCAGTATTATAATAAAAATTAGATACTTCTCTATTTTCCCACGATTACTAGCATTTTTCCTTTATTCATTTGATTACTAAGAATCTAGTAATCCACTCCTCTATAAATTTTGTTTTCTAAGAGTATCTTTATTTGCATTTGTTCAACTATGTGAGTCAAGATCATGATGGGGACACCCACTGAAACAATCTACTTGAGCTAACAGGAGGTCACCAACTCCATCCGGACAGGGAAGGAATTAGCATAGGACCAAACTAGACCCTCTGAATGTGGGTGACAGATGTATGGCTGGGGCAGACTGAGGGGCCACTGATAGTGGCACCAGGATTTATCCCTACTGCTTGTACTGGCTTTTTGGAAACCCATTCTCTCTGGATGGATACCTTGCTCAGGCTAGATATCGTAGGGAGGGCCTTGGACCTTCCCCAAAGCAATGTGCTTTACCCTCCCTGAGGAGTGGATGGGGGTTAAGGGTAAAGGTGGATGGAATGGGAGGAGGGGAAAAAGTGGGAACTTGGATTTGGTATGTAAAATGAAAAGAGATATCTTGTTTTCTTTAAAAAAATAAAATAAAAATATTTCCTTATTTAGATCATATACCATACTTGGGAATATACCCAAGAGATGCCCTATCAAACTACAAAGGCATTTGTTCAACTATGTTCATAGCAGCACTATTTGTAATAGCCAGAACCTGGAAACAACCTAGGTGCCCCTCAATAGAAGAGTAGTTAAAGAAGATGTGGAACGTATACACATTGGAGTTTTACTCAGCAGTAAAAAAACAATGACATCTTGAATTTTGCATGCAAATGGATGGAAATAGAAAATGCTTTATTGAGTGAGGTAACCCAGACCCAAAAAGAGGAATATGGTATGTACTCACTCATAAGTGGATTCTAACAATAATTAAAGGACATTGAGCCTATAATTCGTGATCCTAGAGAAGCTAAATAAGAAGGTGAACCCAAAGAAAATCATATAGTCATCCTCCTGGATATTGGAAGTAGACAAGATTGCCAGGCAAAATTTGGGTGCACGGGATTGTGGGGGTGGATGTAAGGAGAGATGGGTAGAGAGAAGGGAGAAGGGGAAGATGGGAAGAGCTTGGGGGAATGGGATGGGTTGGATGGGGAGGAAGGGTGGATATGGGAGCAGGGAAGTAAATATCTCAATTAAGGGAGCCATTTTAGGGTGTTCAAGAGACTTGACTCTAGAGGGGTTCCCAGGTCCAAGGAGAGGTCCCCAACTTGTTCCTTGGACAGCAGAGGAGAGGGTGCCTGAACTGGCCTTGTCCCATAGCCACACTGATGAATAACTTACATACCACCATAGAACCTTCCGATGATGATGGATGGAGATAGAGACAGAGACCCACATTGAAGCACTGGACTGAGCTCCCAAGGTCCAAATGAGGAGCAGAAGAAGGGAGAACATGAGCAAGGAAGTCAGGACCACGAGGGGTGCGTCCACCCACTGAGACGTGGGACTGATCTAATGGGAGCTCACCAAGGCCAGCTGGACTGGGAGTGATAGAACATGTGATCAAACTGGACACTCTGAATGTGGCTGGCAATGAAGGCTGACTGAGAAGCCAAGGACAATGGCGCTGGGTTTTGATTCTACTGCATGGACTGACTTTGTGGGAGCCTGGTTTATTTGTATGCTCACCTTTATAGACCTGGATGGAGGGGGAGGAACTTTGGACTTCCCACGGGGCATGGAAATCTAACTGCTCTTAGGACTAGAGAGGGAAGGGAAGGTGGGGAGGGGGAGGAAAATGGGAGGTGGAAAATTTTTAATAAATAAATTAATTAATTAAAAAAGAATGTCTCTTTCACAGACAACTATGGATGTAGCATGCTAACTAACATAAAATTCAGTGAGAGAAATCTGATCAAATATGTGCTCTCTGAGTGGTTAGAGGAGAGGAGAGTGACAAATTGCCTGGTGATTAAAATTACTTGAAACTTAAGTTGAATTTGGCAAGAATAGATTAATTTACCAAGTTGAGATAAGTGCACTGGAAATCTAACTTTGGGCTAAATAAGAGTTTTTGGAAGCACGTTGTATAACCAAATGACAAAGTTTTGAGTGTTATTAAGTTATTTTGGTAGGGACTAGCAGTGGCTCAACATTTAAGAGTGCACGTCATGTTTCCAAAAGGCCCTAGTTCAGTCCTAAACACCAATACCAGGCAGATCATGACTGTGTGTAATTCTAGCTCTAGTGTATCTGACACCCAATTTTGGATTCTAGAAGCACCTGCACACATATAGCTTACACACACACCTGAAAATAAATCTTTAAAATACATATAAATTATTTTTATTAATTTTAACAATTAAGAAGCGCTTTAGTTTATACATTTGATAATAAATTGAAATAGTGAAAAAACTAAGCAACATTGATTAAAACCATATAGAATGCAGAGAATCAATTTTAAAAGAGAGAGGAATAGGCATTTCCTAACTGCCAAATGATTTTAATTTCAATCTGTATAAATACATATATTTAAAAAGTTACTCTGTGTGGCTTATCCTAAAATGTGGTTTATAGACAATTTAACACAAAGCCTAATTACTAAGTGTCTAATTACTTCAAACTGGGAAAATCACATAACAAATAAAATGAAAAGCAAAATCTAAGCAGCAACAACAACAACAAAAACACCTACAGAACAATTCTGGATTTTAAGATCTAGAAGATAATAGACAAAAATTCAAAGAAATTCCCATTGAAAGGGCTTATGGCTTTGTTTTTAGAAAGTTAATTTGGGAAGTGAACACAGACCCAGAGAACAAATACTTAAGCATCAACCAGCTGGGTTAACTTTTTGTGTTTATTTCAAAGATTTCCTGGAGACAACACCCTGTGTTATTCAGAGTGTCTTAGCGGGACATAACTTCCATGACTTAGTATGTGGTAACTTTGTTCCAATTCTGAAATCAGCCCGAAACCTTATATAGGCTGAATAGACATTCTGCTGCTGAAACATCTCACTCTTCTTGGTAGAATTTTTATCCCCATGTTGGAGACAGCTTTATTAAAGAGTTTTGTAAATGCTAGATGAACTGCCTCAGCAAATAATGAACTTTCTATTAGTCAATTATTTATGTGTACGTTTGACGCGCGCTTGGCAGGATTGGCCTTTCAGATTTCTTACAAGACAGAGTGTCTTGTAAGTAAATCAACTTTCGTAGGGGTATTTTATTCCTGAACCCAATAACTCACTTGAGTAAAAGTATTTTTTTTTTAAGGTAAGTCTTTTATAGAGTCTAATCTAGCCTCAAACTCACAATTACCCTGCCTCAACTCTGAAGTGATGGGAAAATTTACTGCTAAACTAAGGGACCACAGCACAAAAGAAGGGTGGAAGGGCAAATGCACCTGGGCCAGGTAGAGATCCAACCATGACACTCTCCTCTGAGGATCTCCGCAAAGCAGCCGAAGGAGGCAGGTCTGCTAGAGGCCAGCTGTGAAGGGCACAGCAGTGTGCTGCAGCTGCTGTGTGCAGTAGACAGGGATGGCAAGGACAGCAAAGCATGTTGTGAATCATTGCCGCATATGCGACAGTCATGTAGCTTGGTCTTCTTGTGGGGCTCCTAACAGTGTTAGCAGGGGCTGTCTCTCAATATTTCACTGGGTTTTGGTACCCTATTCCTCATAGGACAAGGTGGAGTTTGTACTTGCTTATACAAGTTTTTATCCATGATTAAAAAAAAAATCAGTGTCATGAAAAAAAAAAACTGTACCTGATTCAATTGAACAACAAAGGCATATTGTTAGAGTCTGCACTTTCCAATGGATACCCACGCCCGACCCAGGCTGCGCGCTTCCTGAACTCGGGCCCACGAGAAGGGATGATTGTCCTGAGGGTTGGAAAAGAGACACACACAAAAGAAACCTTTGCTCATTCACAAGAGTAAATGGCAACTTTATTAAACTCAAGTCAGGTATTTATATCAGTGGGCTAGAAGGATCAAAAATGCAAGGCCTCCTCCCAACCAGGAGCAGGAAGAGAAGCTTAAAGCTTCCCGGCCCCTCGGGCAGGGTCAGCTAGGGAAGGCAGGCTATCGGCCCACTGCTAAGACCTTGAATACAAGTGGAATCACCATAACAAAGAGAACCAGGTTCTAGCTAGGTTATCCCCTCAAGCCAGAGCTAGTGCAGAGTCTCCAGGAAGCCTGAGGTCACACGGCCCCGTGAATCGCCAGGAGAGAAGGGAAGAAACTTTGGTAGCTATAGCATATGCCAAAGGAGCTCGGTTCCCAGGTTCCCATGCCTTGCATTTATCTCAGCAAACCATGTATTACGTGATGGGCCATATCCATTCCTATCAAATGGTATCACTTCACTCTGCTTCAAAAGACCCATCTTCCATCACTTCACAGTGGGCTACCCTTACCACCTTTAAACCTGTCTTGAGGGAAAGCGTCACATTTTTGGTCATTCTGTCTTGCTTCTGATTTGGCATATAGAAAACTGTGAAATTGTTGTACTTAGCTGCCAGGTTTTTGCCTCATGCATCGCTGAGATAAGTTTTCTGTGCTCAGCCTGGCTTCACTCTGTCTGCGAGCCCGGTGACAGTTTTCTGTGCACTGAATAACATGATCATATTTAGCAATGTGTGCATTGCCTGGGCAGAACTGACTCTGATATGAAAAGTCTTTGTCCAGCCTTGCTGGTATCACTGTGTAGCCTAGAGAAAGGGCCACTGAGGATCTCAGAAGGCACTGATCCAAACTTATACCAAACATCTGATCATTACCACGCAGGGAACAAAAAAGAATGTGCACAAAACAAAAATGCATTGTCCTGTTTATCATTAATGTTCAACCTGTAGTCAGTTGAGATGAACGCCTCTGCTGAGGAGTTGAATAAATCAGATAGGGCTGTGTATGTCTGTGTTGGCATTGTCTTAATTTTTCATTGATGTGCAAGGACACAGCTCCCCGTGATTGGCACTATCCCTATACAAATGTGATCTAGATTATATAAGGAAGCTGACTAAGCATGAATTACTAAGAAACAGCCTGCATAATGCAGGTACAAGAAAGGTTTTATGAATAGGTTCCATTCATTCAGTAATTAAGGCCACCAATAAATACCTGAGACTTCATAAGTCCGAAGAGTTCATTTTTACCAAAGGGAACAGAAATCAACTGAGTGAAGAGGAAGTCCACAGAGTAGGAGAGAATCTTTGCCAACTATACATCTGATAACGGATTAATATCCAGAATATTCAAACAACTCAAAAAAAGAGACTCAAGAAAAATAATGGCTGAATTTTAAAAATAGGTCACACATGAGAACTGGGATTTCTCACAAGAAGAAGTAAAATGATTACAAAATAAAGTATTTAACTTTCCTAGCAATTACAGAAATGCAAAGATGGTAAGACCACACCAACTGCTTTATCCCATACCAAGTGGTCAACACTGAAAACATGCGTAACAAGTAGCATTAGGCAGGTTGTTAATGAGTTTAGGAATACACGTGCGTATACTTGTAAATGTGTATAACAATTAAGAAAAAAAAGATCATGAATTTGAAAGATAGCAAGAAAGGGTATATGGGAGGATTTGGACAGAGGAAATGAAATAGGGGAATTACATTATAATCTCAAAAAAATTTAATAAAAATTACAAATAATTAAATTTTAAAAAGGAAAATCACCACAACAAATGCTGGTAAGCTCTCGGCCACTGTGGTATCACAACCAGGTACAGTCAGTATGGAAATGAATGTGGAGAATTCTCAAAACACTGAAAGAAATGTTAGGATTAAAGTGCATGTGTCGCTCTGATTCATGCTGGCTGCATTAAGTGAAGCACTCAGCACAGCAGTTAGATGCAGTCAACCCTCATCAGCCATGGATTCCATCTGTACATCAGAATACCTTAACATTCATTTCTAGCCCCCAAATCAGCACTTACAGCGATTTCTGAAGTATTTTCTGGCATTCATAAAGCAATAGAAAATTTGAGCCACCCAGTACATTAGGTTCTCACCTGAAGGGGAACAAGGCGACATTTTTTCACTCTTAATTGCTTTAGTCTATTTAATTCTGTGTTGTTTAATTTATTTTATTGTGTTCTTACCTCCTTTGCTTCTTTACTTCTGACCTTCTTTGACTCTTTTCTGTCTGTATGTTTTTCTTTTCTCTGTAATTTTGCTGTTTAAATTGGAACCAAGTATCATGCTCTCTGCTGTCTAATATGTCTAAGTACAAGGCAGCTATTACATGTCTCACAGTTAAGCTTTATCTGAGTGTGAATGGCAGTGCCATTATTTGTGACCTCAGTGTTAATAAATCAAAACTATATACTAAATAAAGAGTACTAAAATGGGAATACACATAATCAGGCTATTGTTTATGGAAAAATGTAAACAGAGACATAAAGGTAACTACTACACATTTCTCTGAGTAGCATTGCAGCACTGAGCCCTGGCTTGGCATTTGCAGAAAATTCAAACAAAACAGGTGCTGGCGATATGGATAGTTGACTGTATTATAAATGTGATGTCGTGGTCTTTATTTCTCACCAAGTAGGAGATATCAAGGTATTCAAAAGTTCTTGCCGAAAGGTATAGTGTTTTACAGAAAAAAAAGAAATGTTCTTATCTTGAAATTAAATACACTGAGTTAAATACTGAAATATTACAATTTATAATACATTGTGCAAACTGTTACTGAAGAAACCCTGTGAACATTTCCACAAGCACATATTAAAAATATTTGGATAATGTTTTCTGAGAAAAAAAAAACAGCTGCAAATAACATACAACTTACTCTTTCACAAGTACCCATATGCACATTGTCTCAAGTAATCTAATTTATTCCCATTTATTTATCTTGAAACCACATCATTATAGCTATACATACACATTATATGTCTTGATTTTAATTGTAATAAACTTGAAAAATGGCTACCCTTGGGTTCAACGTGTATAAGCAAGTTGAAGACTTTAACTCAACCCCCAGATTGCATGCTGAAAATTTGTATCCTGAAAGTTTTTCTCTGACTTTCATAAGTGTATTATGGCATGCATCTACCTATAAACACACACACACACACACACACACACACACACACACAGAAAGAGAGAGATAGAGAGAGTTAAAAATAATTTTTAAAAACAATTTTAAATCCCTAAATAAATTAGGAATTAATTATTATTTTTATTTTAATAGACAAAAAATTATGTAGAATTTATCAATTGCCATAAAATGATATTAAAAGTCAAAATGAAACTATGAGAAAGATTTCCCAATTTTATGATATGAAAAGTATTGTGATATTAATATTATCATCAAGTAATGCTAATTAGCTTAAAATAATAATAATATTTGTATTGTAATGCTTTTCATATCTTATAACTGGGAAATCTTTCTCACTGACAAAGGAGAATTTGAATTTTTAAAGAAATTTGTTTTATTTGATGAGAGGTAGTTTTTTATTTTGCAGCCTTCTGAGTGTTTGAGAAATTGTATCACTAAATATGACTTTCTGGAATTTAATTTATCTCATGGAACTAAAAGCATTTGGTGAATATATATTTTAGATTGTCAGAAGTATCAGAACATGTCTGATAGAATATTTTCACCTTCGTTGACAAAAAAAAAATAAGAATAGCTTTGGACGAAGGACAGTCTGTTACACAGACAGTATTGCCAAGGTGAATTCCACAAGCAGAAGAATGAATCTAGACCAATATCTCTGAAGAAAACTTGAAATGGATTCAAGTCTTAACGTAAGGCTAGAAACAGTGTAGCTGCAACACCACTTGGCAAGACAGATGCTCTGGACGTCATGGGTGGGAAGGGTAGCTTGAAATTCAGCGAAGGAAAGAAAAACAGGACAGATGAGTTCCCATAAAAGGGATGAGTTTGACCTTGTTATGTTGATAAATGTATGCCTTTGCATCATAGTCTTTTATTTGCTGTTATAAATAGAAAGTTTATTTATTAGATCTTCTACTTGGTCAAAATTTATAACTAAACTAATGATTGTGTTAAAAAGTAAAACACATTGTATACATGTATGAAATACTCTAACAGCAGGAGCAAGTTTCTTCACACAAGAGACACAATTAACAGTGAAAAGATGACACCCCAGTAGAGGAATATCAGATCAGGAACCCAGCTCACAGACATCTATAGCAGATCAGGAGTCCAGTTCAAAGACATCAATACCAGAGCAGGAACCCAGCTTACAGACATCTATAGTAGATCAGGAGTCCAGTTCAAAGATATCTATAGTAGATCAGGAACTCAGTTCAAAGACATCTATAGCAGATCAGGAACCCAGCTCAAAGATGTGTCTATACTATAGCAGATCAGGAACCCAGCTCACAGACATCTATAGCAGATCAGGAACCCAGCTCACAGACATCTATAGCAGATCAGAAACCCAGTTCAAAGACATCAAGAGCAGATCAGGAGCCCAGCTCAAAGACAAACAAAGAAAAGACAATTCGATGAAAAAGTGAACAGTAGACCTTGGTAGAAATTTCCTAAAACTACTAAAAGAGACTCTGCTTTACAAATCTGTAGGGAAGTGAAATGTAGTACCAAAATGGAAGATGAAATACCATGTTGCTAGAGTAACAATAGCTGTCACCAAAAAGCAGAAGGAAACAAGTCCTTAGGAAAATGTGGAGGACAGGGAACTTTTAAACACTGTTGACTGAAATAGAAATTATTAGAGTCATATGGAAAACAAGACAGGGGTTATGTAATTATTTTCAAATAAGTATTTCTGAGCCACCTACCCAGTGCTAGGAAGTTACATGGGCACTCCCACTACAATAGTCTTCACAGAAGCTAAGAAACAGAAATAGCATAGGCGTCCACCAAATGCTGAAATATACAAGGAAAATGTGGAATAGATATAGAAATTCTTCACCAAAAGGATAGAATATTGTCATTTACATAAAGCATGGGTAATTGCGGAACTTACTGTAGTCAGTGAAAAACACAGAAGGAAAATTACTACACTTAGTCTTTCTGGATTTTTTGTTTTGTTCTGTTTTTCCCAAACAGAACAAAAATAGCAGAAATCTTGAAAATTTCAGTGATGATATCACCGGCTTGAAATAATAGAGGTATGAAATGACTATGTCAGTTACTTTTCTATTGCTGTGAGAAAACATCATAATAAAGAAAATTTACAGAAGAACAGAATGTATTTGAGTTCATAGTTCCAGAGGATTACGTGTCCATGATGGCAAAAAACATGATATCAAAAAGGTAGGTATGATAGCAGGACCAGCCATATATATATAAAACCTTGGAAAAATATTTTAAGGAAAGCATTATCATTTAACCATTTCTCTGTTTTCTGTCACCAGTCTTCTATTTGAATGAAGATCATTGCATAGCCTGTTTGTTTTACCATGGGTAGGCAGTTGGGCTTCAAGTTTCATGACACCACTTCTACTTTGTATATGGAAAACAATACAGCATTCCCTGATTTCTGTCTGTCCCTGTGGCGTCCATTCCTTCATCATGGATTCCAATTCTCTGAAAGCATAACTTCTAATTTGTATAAATTTCGTTGGTCATGGTGTTTTATCACATCAAAGAAAAGTTACTAATACAATGATCTTGATAAGTCAGGCCTTTGTGCATTTGTCGGTTTCAAGGATTTTGTGAGATTTCTGAGTTGTTTACTTCCTGAATATTATTGAACTTCCACCTAGAATTTACTGAATCTTTAGGGGCTTCATCTAAGGGGCTAATCTTTAGGGGCATTCTCTTGTACTAATGAGCCTCAGGATAAATACATAAAATGTTATTCAGAATATTCCGATGAGAATGAGATAAATTTCTGTACTTTATTTATGGAGTCACTTGTTTACATCACATAGCTGTGTGCATTTACTTTGTTGTATGACTTATATCCTAACTCCAGATCTACTTGTTTTGTTGATAAATTGTTCAAACTTCATTGAATTTTTTTTACCATGTTACTTCTCATTTCTCTCTGGAATATACCTTTCGATTTTTATTACTTTCTTCTTCTTTCGATTTTAGAACATTCCTATGTTGCTCTAGGCTCGCTTGGTAATTTTCTCTGCTTCAGTTCTGGAATCAGCAATTTAATTTTCCTTTTTTTTCTTGCTTGCTTGTTTGGTTTTGTTTTTCAAGATGGGATTTCTCTGTTTAACAGCCCTAGCTGTCCTGAAACTGGCTCTGTAGACCAGACAGTCTGGCCTCAAACTCAAAGATCTGCCTTCCAAGTTCTGGAATAGAGGTGTGCATCACCACTCTCCAGCAACCTTATTTTAAAAGCCTATACATTCCTATTGTTATTGCTACTTATTTATTTGTTTTACAGGAATACTGTTTAGAAGTCAAGACTTGGAGCCAAATGTGGTAGAACATACTTATAATTTCAACATTGGGTAGTGGAAGGTGGAACAATGCTCTAAGTTTAAGGTCAGCCTAGTCTATACAAATACTAGCCAGGGATACATAATGAGATTTTGTCCTGAAGCTAAGAAAAAGGAAAGAAGAGGTAGAAGGAAAGAGAAGGAGGGAGGAGTAGGAACAAGAAAAAACAGGTGCCAGCAGAACTGGCAAAGAGGTTATGAGTACTTCCTGCAGAGGGCTTAGGTTCAACTCCTGGCATCCACATGGTTGCACACAAGTCTCTGTAACTCCAATCCCAGGGTTTTGCTACCCTCTTTGGGACTTCGCAGTTACTAGGTAAGGATATGGTGCACAGATGTATGTGCAGGCAAAACACCTACAGGCAAAATTAAAAATTAAATTGTTTTTGTAAGGAATTGGAAATTTATCCCTACTGGGTCATATGAGTACACAGATTAAAAGAACATACACATGCACGCATGCATCTTGTTCTTTTTTGCATACATTCCCACAGCTATCTTTATGTTTATATTGGACAGATCAAAGATAAAAATGAAAAGGGAAAGAAAGGGGAAGAAAGAAACATATATTAACCTCTTTATTTCAGAACCGCAGCGTTCATTCTAACCAACTCTCTTATCTGTACTCTCCCATTCCGAAGAACCAGAAAAAAGCAGCAAACTCCCCGGCATTTAACAGCCATACACACCATCATTTAATATTTTATATTTTCAGTGTATATGTTCAGAATCATTAAATTGCATTCCTTGTCTCATCCTTATAAATAACTTATTTGTCCCCAGAAGAGTTGTCACTTTCTGTGACAGTTTCCCTTTAGAAAACACTTGCCAAGTTCACTTGACCCTCATCGTTTTACTGTGTCACACGCCAGGACATGATGGGTTTACTGTTGCCACAGCTGTGGTGTAAATTACTCTAATGCAAATAAAATACAAGCACTTTTAGGAATATTTATTGTGCTATGGTACATTCCAAGAAATAGTCTATTTTTGAAGGGTTTAAAATTTAATGATATTTTGTCTTGTGAATTTACATACCTGGGCACTTTTATCCAGCAAAGACTGTAACTGAGTATTTCTTCATTCTTTCCAGAATGGAGTGTCGAGAACAATATCACTTAAAAGTAAACCATTTAGAGTAACTGACTAGAAAATTCCTTCACAGAGAATTGGAGTATAAGTAAGAAGGCAGTCATCGTTTCCCAAATTAGATTTTTACAACATTTTGTTACACTGCTCTCAATGCTGAAATGTTAATGTGAAACCAATCTCGTGTGCCTTGGTGTAAGATTTAACATGAAAATATTCTGCAAGCAGGGTCGCTTTCTCACTAGTGTACATGAATCAAACATGTGAGTAGGAGAACAGCCCATAAAGGACATGGATGCCATGGGCCATATGCCTCTTGTAGGTTTCTCCAGTCCCAGGAAGGGGACAGAAGAGATCTAGAAAGTGCTCGAGGTAACTGAAGAATTTTAAATTGAATTTAAATTAACTAAAGTAAAAAAAACTCCATCTTGTTTAACTGGCTGTCTTAATGTCAGTCTTCAGATAGATGTTAATTGAATTCAAACAGGCATTTAAGTAAAGTAATATATCATAGAATTTAGCTGCTGGACCAATGCCGACTGGTTAGAGATAGACCAATGACTTCAAGAGAGGAAATGAAGACAAGAAGGCAGAATTTTCCAAAAAAAAAAAAACTACGTCCAATCCAAAATTTACCCAGGCAATGCTTGAGAATTGAGAAATTAAAGATCTTTAAATAAATTATGAAATAATGTTTGCCTTCGTTGGAATTTAAAAATCTCCAAACAACTTTAAAAGATAATTTACGCTTTCATTGTTGCTCTCAGACAAATATAAATTAATACATTATAAAATTTTAAGTATTTTACTTAGTGCTACATAAACTTGTAAAATACAACATCAATTTCAAGGGCAGAGTAATGTGTCTTCTGTCCCACATTTCTACTTTAGCAGGCAAGAAATATTCCCTTTGTTTTCCCTTTTACGTAATCAACAAATTTATGCAACAATTCTGTGTCAATGAACGCAGAGAAAAGCAGGAGCAACATAAACAAACACCCAGTAATTTTTTTCAAGAGTTTTTATTTATTTAACATTGCAAATAACAAAATAAACCAGAAGAAATAGCCTTAAAACACACAGTTGGCTATTCAATAGTATGTAGCAGTCAATCCTGAAAACATCCATATAGGTAATATTTCACGAACTGAACAGGTTATATTTAGGAATATATGCATATGCATGCACATATATGGATGCAATAACTTTACAAAAATGATGTCATGAATTTACAAGAGAGCAAGGAAGGATATATGAGAGGGTTCAAGGAAGAAAATAGAAAACAGAATAATTTCAAAAATTTTTATGACCTCAAAATGTTTTAAGTGTAACAGCATATATAATCATAGAAACTTATATAATCATAGGAAGCAGAGTCTATAATTTTCTTATTCTCTCTCTGTGTGTGTTCTGTCATTTTTCTGTTTCTCCATGTAGAAATAAAGATAGAGGTACAAGTTATACATTAGATAAAATTAGTATAAATAAATTATCTATACCAAGAGCCAGAGCAGAAGTTGAATAGAGTTTTTAATGGCAACTAGATTTAGACATAAGTATAAGATGAATACTTTTGTTCTCCACTCCTCTTTCTATAGGCCATATTTTGTCTATAATTTGACCTAATCTTTGGGTTACTTGGTTATCCATAATAATCAGAGTCATGAATTTAAGATGTCAGGCATTATACATAAGCCTTTTGCAGATCTTCTGGTGACTGGCATCGTATTTTGCTGGATGCAGAACTCTTGGCTCAACATGGAGTGGATATTTTGCATTGGGAAAGTAGTTTCCATGGTGATCTTTCCCATTGCTTTGGTTATCATTTAATAAGGATGCCTACCCTGATTACTATCGTAAGCGAAACATTGGTTTTCAAGAATTTTGTCTCCAATTTGATAGGCATAAATGGCATCTTCTTACATTTAAACATAAATATATTTCAATTCATCAGTGGAAAAAGAAAGCACACAGCCAGAACTGGGTGTCACTCTAACCTGGCTCTTGGAGAAGGCTCAGGGAAGACTTTGCCACCGCTGCCTTCCTCAGGAGAATTTGGCCCCATTCTCAGCCTCACCAAGAGACCACTGTGCCTATGTGGAGTGGACAGTGGTAAATACAGAGATTAATAACAAGTCAAGAGCAGATAATAAATATCTGCAGAGTATTCAGCCATAAATGTTACACCTATATCATAATCCCTCCTTTAAAGCTCAGGGAATAAGAAAAATATTTGCTTATTTAATTAAACCTTATTAAAGACCAAGTAATGAAACTCTGGGTACCAATTTGCTGGCATAGGCTGTTGGTTTGTTAGAGACTCTAAATAATCATACAGAAACCATATTATTTGCAACAGTTTGTCCAATGGCTTAAGCATATTTTTAGCTTGCTATTATATCCTAAACTAACCCATCTTCATTAATCTGTGCATTGCCACATGACTGTGGCTTACAGGCAAGGTCCATTGTATCTGTTCCCAGTGGTGGCTACATGGCTTCTCACTGATTCCACCTTCTTTTTCCCATCATTCAGTTTAGTTTTCCCCACCTAGCTCTGGTCTGCCCTGCTATAGACTCAAAGCAGTTTCTTTATTAATCAATGGTAATCACAGCATACAGACGGCAATCCCACATCATCCCAGTACCTCAAGCACACACACCCCCGTGCTGTGTAGTCACATCTTTCCAATATCAATACAACCTCACTTGGAAATAACTTTTCCCAGGGATATTTCTTCATTATAGTATGTTTCACGTCTTTGGGCTTCATCTTACACCTACTGACTTCGTGCTGGAGGTTTCTAACATTTACTCTGCCCATTTTCCTAACTGCAAGCTGCCACCATTCCCAGTTCCAATGCACCTTGGAGTTCCCATGTGCTCACTCTATTCAACAGTTTACACACTACAGTGAGGCCTACCGGTGCAGCATGCTATTCTCTCGGCCTCTCAGTGAGTTGCTCACTCTTACCTCAGTACACTAATTGACACTGCACAAGCAGGTTATTATGACCCCAGTGTTGATTGTTCACAAGAGTAATTTTATGCTGGCTTTTTTTTGCTTACGGTTGCTATCTGCCCCAACCAAGCACAATAGAAGGTGGAGAAGGAATATGTGAATGAGGGAATGCCTCCTCACTAAGACTACTAATGCTTACATATCAGGGTAGGGTAGGCCCAGGTAATACAATTGAAGAAAAGCATATTATCTGTATAAACAGTGTATTTTGGCTGTTTGCAATGCAAGTTAATTTAAAAAAATAAAAACATTTGTAGTAAGTTGTCTGCATCATTCTCAGCACTGACAAATTTTCAACAGGAAGCTACTGTGTGTAGATACCCTAATAAGAAGAGAATAGAGGCTCTTAGGAGTCCCTCGTGAGTCCTCCAGTGACCATTCCCAAGGCTTAAGCCCTCCCACCTAGTCTCCAGCCCTGTGGCTGGTTCCTTCTCCCAATTCCAGAAGACTTCCAACAAGCACGCCCAAGCCATACAAGCCAGAGTGGGGGAGTAACCCACCTAGCAGAAGAACTGTGTGTCATGCTCCATTCTGTTCCCAAAACCAATGCCTTCCACCATTATCCCTAGCCCTGCTGCCACTGGAACCCCCACACCCAATTCCAGCAAACTTCTACTACTGAGGCAGCAACATTTCCAGTAACAACCTCCCTCACCTGTGAACTCCAACAGACTCCACAGTCCCAGACACAGTCCATACTAGTTGGAAGAACAGATAACATAGGCCAATACACAGTCCATACCATTCTAGAATATAGTTCCAGGAGCTCTACATGAGGCCAGACTCTGGCTTTAACACAGGCCAAACAGAAGCAAGGAGTCAAGGCTCCCAAAATTCCAGCAGAGACACCACTAGACCTGACAACTCATCACCACAACCCTTGAAAACTTAGGCCGGAAGACCAGAGAAGAAACAGAAACCAAGGTACAAAACACCCAGTGAACAAAGACAAATACAGGAACCAACACTTAGACTCATATTTATCCCAAATGCAGATGACTAGAGTATGAGTACACAATCAATAGCTGATGGGCAAGAAGTCAACACCAGGCACCAGTTATTCAGCGACAGTGAGAGCTAAACATTTCAACACAGCTGAATCACAATAAAACAACCTTTAAAACAACTTTATAAAGATAATAGAGGTCCTTAACAAGGAAATTAAAAAAATCCCTTTAGGAAATCAGGGAAAAGACAACAAAAAAAATTGAAGAAAATCAGTAAATCTCTTTAAAAATATCAAGAAAAAAAACAAGTGAACCATAAATGGAAGCAAAATAGATCAAGGTCTGAAACTGGAAGTAGAAGCAAGAAACACACACACACACACACACACACACAGAGAGAGAGAGAGAGAGAGAGAGAGAGAGAGAGAGAGAGAGAGAGAGAGAGAGAGAGAATCTGAGAGAATTCTGGAAATAGAAACCTGGATGAATGAACAGGAACTGCAGAGGTAAACATCCCTAACAGAATACAGGAGATGGAAGAGAGAATCTCAGGCAACAGAAGATATGATAGAGAAAATGGATTCATTAGTCCAAGAAAATGTTGAATCTAAAAATATTCTTAACATAAAGCATCCAGGATATCTGGGAAAATATAAAAATACAAAATCTAAGAATAAGAATAGAAGAAATAGAAAAACCTCTGATCTAAGGTCCAGAAAATATATTCAACAAAATCATAGAAAAAATTTCCCCTATCAAAAGAAGGGCATACCAATAGGAAAGAACAGAAGCTTACAGAACACCAAATAGACTGGACCAGAAACTAAAGTTTGCTCACCACATAATAAACAAAACACACAGAATAAAGAAAGAATATTTAAAAATGATAAGGAAAAAGATCAAATAACATATGAAGACAGATCTATCAGAAACATGCCAAACTTCTCAATGGAGACTCTAAAAACAAAACGGGCCTGGACTGATTTCTTGCAGATTCTAAGAGACCATGGATGCCAGCCCAGATTACTACACCCAGCAATACTTTCTATCACTGTAGATGGAGAAAACAAGATATATCATGACAACGTCAATTTTAATCTATAGCTATCCACAGACCCATCTCTACAGAAGGCACTAGAAGAAAAACTCTAACCCAAGAAAGTTAGCTATACCTATGAAAATACAGGCAATAGATAATCCCACACCAGAGGTAAACACACACACACACACACACAAACCCACACATATATACACACCATCAACTGCAACAACAGCAAAAAATAACAGGAATTAAAAATCACCAGTCATTAACATCTCTCAATATCAAAGAACTCAATTTGCCAATAAAAAGACACAAATTAAGAGAATCATCAATTTTTCTGCTGCATACAAGAATCACACTCCAGTTACTACCTCAGAGTAAAGGGTTGGAAAATGATTTTCCAATCAAATAGAACAAAGAAGCAAGCTGATGTAGCTATCCTAATATCTAACAAAATAGACTTCAAACAAAATTTAATTAAAAGAGATGCAGAAGTATATTTCTTATTAATCAAAGGAAAAATCCACCAAGATGATGACTCAGTTCTGAAAATTTATGCACCAAATACAAGGGTGGGCACATTTAAAAAAAATACAATCCCCATCAAAATCCCATCACACTTCTTCACAGACCTTGAGAGAACAAGGCAGGGCAGGAAACCCTGACTGCTCTTAGGGATGGAGAGGGAAGAGGAGAGGGAGTGGGGGGAGTGGGAGAGTGTTGGGAGGAGGGGCGAAAATGGAAACTTTTATATTTTAATAAACTTTAAAAAAATACTGAAGCTAAAACCACATATTGAGCCCCTCACATTAATTGAGGGAGATGTCAACATCCCACTATCAGTAATGCATAGGTCATCCAAACATAAACTAGACAAAGAAATAACAAAATTAACAGATGTTATAACTCAAATGGTGCTAAGATATCTACAAAACATTTCTCCAAAACACCAAAGAACATATCTTCTTCTCAACACCTCATGAAACATTCTCCAAAATTGACCATATTCTTGGTCACAAAGCATGTTTTAACAGATAAAAACCAATTGAAATAATACCCTGTATCTTATCAAATCATCATGGATAAAAGTTGGAGTTCAATAACAATACAAATCACAGAACCCCTACAAACTCATGAAAACTGAACAACTCTCAGCTGAATTACCACTGGGTCAAGGAAGAAATAAAAAAAATTAAAGACATCCTAGAATTCAATGAAAATGAAAGCAAAACATACCCAATTTTATGGGACACTTTGAAAACAGGGCTAAGAGGAAAGTTTATAGCACTAAGTGCCTTCATAAAATATTTAGAGCAATCACACACTAGTGACTTCACAGCACACCTGAAAGCACTAAGACAAAAAGAAGCAAACACACCAATTAGGAGTACACAGTAGGAACTAGTCAAACTGAGGGCTGAAATCAATAAAATAGAAAGAGAATGATACAAAGAAATAATGAAACAAAGAGTTGGTTCTTTGAGAAAAATCAATAAGATAGATAAATCCTAATTCAAACAAAAATGCAGAGAGAGCATATCAAAATTAACAAAATCAGAAACAAAACAGGGGACATAACAATAGACACTGGGAATGCCAGATAATCATTAAGTCATACTTCAAAAATCTGCGCTCCACAAAATTGGAAAATCTAAAAGAAATGGACTAATTTCTTGATAAATACCTCTTACCAAAATTCAACTAAGATCAGATAAACAAACTAAACAGACTTGAACCTCTAAGGAAATAGAAGTAGTCATTAACAGTCTCCTAACCAAGAAAAGTCAAGGACCAGATGGCTTCAGTGAAGAATTCTACCTGCTTTTCAAAAAAGATCTAATGCTGGTACTCTTCAAATTATTTGACAAAAAAGAAACAGAAGGAACATTGCCAAATTCGTTTTATGAGGCCATTATTACCCTGATACCCAAACCATACAAAGGATCAAAAAAGAAAGAAAATTACAGACCAATTTCCCTTATGAACATTGATACAAATCTTTTCATCAAAATATTAGCAACCTGATTACAAGAACACATCCAAATGAATATCCACCATGATCAAGTGGACTTCATTTCAGAGATGCAGGGATATTTCAACATACGAAAATCTGTCAGTGTAACCCACCATATAAACAAATTGAAAGAAAAATCACATGATCATCTCATTAGATGGTGAAAAACAGCCTTTGGCAAAATTTAACACCCCTTCATGATAGAAGTCTAGGAGAGATTAGGGATACAAGGAACATACCTAAGCATAATAAAAGTAATGCAACAAGCTGACAGTTAACACCAAATTAAATGGAGAGAAACTCAAAGCAAATCCACTAAAATCAGGAACAAGACAAGGCTGTCCACTCTCTCCATATCTATTCAATATAGTACTCGAAACTCCAGCTAGAGCAAAAAGACATCAAAGAGATACAAAATGGAAAAGAAGAATTCAAAGTATCATTTCTGCAGATGACATGACAGTGCACATAAGCAACTCAAAAAAATCTACTAGGGAATTTTGATTGCTGATAAATGCCTTTAGCAAAGTAGGTGGATACATTATTAGGTCAAAGATTAGCTCTTATATACATATGATAAAAGTGATAAGAAGGAAATCATGGAAGCAATCACCCTTCACAATAGCTACTAAAATATCTTGGGGTAACTCTAACCAAGCAAGTGGAAGACATGCATGACAAGAACTTCAAGTTTTTGAGTAAAATTTTGGAGAAGATATCACAAAATATGGGAAGATCTTCCATGCTCATGGATCAATAAGATTAACATAGTAAAAATGGTCATCTTACAAATAAACAATCTACAGATTCAACAAAATTCCACCAAATTCCAACTCAATACTTTACAGACCATGAAAGAAAAAAATACTCAGAACAACTAAAATAATCCTGTATAATAAAAGAACTGTCAGAGCACTGATCTCAAGATCTACTACAGAGCTGTATTAATAAAAACAGCATGGTATTGGCATAAATGCAGATAGCATGTTGGGGGAACTCCTTCAGCCAATGATCTTTGAGATGTTGATGCTGGACTACTTTGAGCATGACCTTGGGTACTATAAAAACAGATGTAAAAATGTGTGTACTCTCTCTTGGTTGCTGGATTCGGTTCCTGTCCCCTGTTCATGCAGAGGATGACTCTGAGATTCCATCTTATACCTGTTACAATGACTAAGATTAAAAAAAAAACCACAAGGGACAGCTCATGCTGGAGAAGATGTGGAACAAGGGGAGCATTCCTCCATTGGTAGTGGGAGTACAAATTTGTACAGCCACTTTTGAAAACAGTATGGCAGCTTCTCAGAAAATTAGAATCAGTCTACCTCAGGACCCAGCAATATCACTCTTGGGCATATAAAAGGAAGCTCAATCATACCACAAGGACACTTGCTCAGCCATGTTCATAGCAGCTTTATTTGAAATAGCTAGAACATGCAAACAACCTAGATGACCCTCAACCAAAGAACAGATAAAGAAAAATGTGATACATTTATGCAATGGTGGTGTGGGAGAATTGTCTGTATTCTGTCAATCATATTTTAATCAAATGCTGATTGGCCAGGCAGGCAGTATAGGCGGGAAAGCCAGACAGGAAGTAGGGGTGAAACAAAGAGACTGGGAGTATTCTGGGAAGCAGGAAGCTCCCTCCGCCATTCCTGCCCAGATCACTGAAGAAACAACATATGAGCTGACAGCTGAAAAAGGTACCAAGCCATATGGCTAACATAGATCAGAATAATGGGTTAAGATAAGTCATAAGAACTAATAAATAGCCTGACCTAATAGGCCAATCAGTTTATAATCTTATGGAGTCTTGTGAGTGATTTTCTTTGTTGCTTGCTGGCTGTGGGGTACTGGAAGAGACAGAAACCCCAACAAGCCGGCCCTCATGTTACACAATGGAGTATTACTTGGTTGTTAAAAACAAGGACATCATAAAATTTGAAGACAAATAGAGGGAACTAGAAAAAATTCACCATGAGTGAGGTAATCCAGGCCTAGAAAGACAAACATTGTATGTACTCACTCATAAGTAGATATTAACTGTAAAGTAAAGGATGATTGTTGTGAGAATTCCTTTAGCCAATAGCCTTTAAGACACAGGCCTACTTGGGCATGGCCACATTTCTATTCATACAGGTGGAAAAACTTGCACGGTTGCTTGGCTACTGGCTTTGGTTCCTGTTTCCCACTCATGCAGAGGACTGCTGAACTATCCCTAAATAAAGTAAACTTTCTGACCTCACTCTGGGCTATTGTGGGACTATTTTATTATAATATAAAATAGACTGGGACCCACCTATATTGAGTGAAGCAGGGTGGAGCACAAGTTTGGAACTGATTCAAAAGGTCCGTGGATTTCTTTTTCTCTACCACAATCCACAGACCCAGAGAGTCTAGGTAAAAAGGGGGGCCCAAGTAGGGGATGCATCATGGATCTCCCTGGGAAGAGGAAATAGAGGAAATTTCGGTGTGGGTGGGTTGGAATGGGAACGTGAATGATCAGGTTGGAGGTGAATGAAGAGGAAGAGTGCTGAGAGAGATGACAAGAAATGAGGGTTCTAGTGAGTCAGGTAGAAGTCCAAATCAAGGGAAAATTCCGTGATTCTACCAGAATTGCCCCAACTAAGACTCCTGTTATCAGTGGATGCATGGCCAAAACTGATTATCTCCTGTGATCTGATTGGTGCCTATTGTCATCAGAGAGCCTTCATCCAATGACTGATGGAGGCAGATTCACAGACCCAAGGCCAAATGTTGGCTGAGTTCTGGAAGTTCTGCTGAAAAGAGTGAGGATGCACTGCTGTTGGAGCTAGGAGTTCCAGGGACATCGGAGGAAAATTCACAGAAAAGGCTAGCTTGGTTCATGGGAACTTAGAGTCTAAACAAATAACCAGGGAGCCTTCATGGGACAGACCTAGGACCTCTACATACATGCGACAGTTGTGCAACTTGGTCTGTTTGTGGGACCACTGGTAAGGAGAGCAGGGGCAATCCTTAGTGCTCTGAATGACTCCTGGGAATGTATTCCTCATGCTAGAATGCCTTGACCAGCCTGAAGACACCGGGAGGTGATTGGTCTTATGGAAACTTGATTTGCCATGCTTTGCTGTTGCCCATGGGAGACCTACCCCTTTCTGAGAGAATATGGGGGAAAGATAAATTTGAGGGAGGAGTAACCGGTAGAAGAAGAGGGAGTAGAGGATGTGGTCAGGATGTAAAATAAATGAATTAATTAAATAAAAGAGTCCCTAGTGATAAATAAAATACCATGTTAAGAAAGCATTTTGCTGTTTTGCTGAAAACATTAAAACAACTATGTCTATATAAAATAGCCTTTACTAAGGATTAAATAAAAGAAGCACATAATAAATGATTTGCATGGTCATGTGCATGGAAAAGTACTTGCAATAGCCCATATAGAAATTGGAGAACAACCTCAGATGTCTTCCCTTGAGGTACACAGAGTCCCTGGCTTTTTACTCCAAAAACTTTGCAGACTGGTCTACTAGTCCTTAACTATTCTTTTCCTCCTCCCATCAACAGATAGGAGCTAGATAGGACTACAGATGTGTAGTACCTAGATTCATGTCTGTGCTGAGGATATGATCTTATGCACCAGGCATGACTCACTGAGTCCACCCATATAAATGCATTTTGAGAAATATCACTTGAACACAAACAGATCACATTTCAAGAAATGAACTGTGCTTGAGTTAGAAACACGAGAGTTTGACTCAGCTAAAGAAGAGGAGGGGCATTGGGATATGTGCATGGTAGGTGTAGTTAAAAATCAGTGAATTGTTTGTGGTAAATGCAAACCCATGTTTGAAGAGCATCTTCCTGGTGGCCTTCTTCAGTCTTTGGAAGTTCTCTTCAGCTTTAGTGAGTCACAGATATTTCTGTTTACCTGTGTGACTCTCCTGCTGAGTCCTCTGCCTCACCAACTCTGTGATGATCATAAAACTGTTACTTTCCTTAAGTTATAACAAATAATGTGCATAAAATATGGATCCTGGTTAGTAGGAGCATTCCCAGAGAGGCCATTCCTATCTCAAATTATATTTGCTACAAGGAAAGCACAGGATGAATCACAATGAAGAAGGTAAATGAATTGATGGATTAAAAAAAAAAAGCCCTGACCATTTTCCAAGTCTGCATAATTAGGGAGTGTTCCTGAGAAATGGATGATGGTTTTATGCAACACGCAGGAACAGTTTGGGACAGCTTTAATCATCTCTAGTTTGCATATCAGCACTTCCAAACAGAGCTTCTAAGTCATTTCTCTTATTACTGTGTGTTAATGTGACGAGGCCAGTGATTTTGTAACCCTGAGGACACAGGAAACATCAAGAGCAGTGGTTCTCAACGTGTGGGTCACAACCCCCTTGACAAACCTCTGTCTATTAAAGTATTAATATCACAGTTGACAGCACTAACAAAATTACAGTTGTGAAGAAAAAACAAAAATAATAATGCAGCATGAGGAAGTATACCAGAGTGTCACTGTCTTAGAAAGGTGGAGCACCACTGATTTAGAGGCAGAAAGAGACCCTTGCTTTTCCTTTTGCCTAAGGAGACAAGAAATAAATTCAATTTAATTAAAAATTATTCTCATTTATAACATGGTACAAGTTTCTGACTTTGAAAAACAAACAAAAAATGTCAAGCAAGTTAATTTAAAAATTTTCAAGTTGTTTCCAATACCTCTGAGGCAGAAGCCTGTTCTTCCACAGCGGCCTCTCTTTCTTACCTACTTGCTTAAAAAGACCCTCTTCATTATTGCCTTTTGCCTTGTTCCAAGTTTTCCAATGTGTGTTGGAGGAAGAGAGCCGCCTGTTGGTTCCCAGCCACCCAGTTGCCTTAGACCCAGAAACTATATTATTTGAAACACTATTTGGCCCACTAGCTCTAACTTCTTATCGGCTAGCTCTTACATTTTAAGTTAACCCATCTCCATTAATCTGTGTATTGTCACATGACAGTGGCTTACTGGCAAGATTTCAGCATATCTGACTCTGGAAGCAGGTCCATGGCATCTCCCTGACTCTGCCTTCTTTCTCCCAGCATTCAGTCTAGCTTTCCTTGCCTACCTAAGTTCTGCCTTGCTATATGTCCAAAGCAGTTCCTTTATTCATTAACCAAGAAAAGCAACATATAGACAAAAGTACATCCTAACACCATGGGGACATGAAAAGGGGGAAGCTTGGATAAAGGGAATATAATTCTATTTCAGTTAAAAACATTAAAATACATTCTGGAGCTCATTTCAGCAACTGAATAAAGGATGGGGATGTTAGCTGAGTGACAGCAGAGAGGAGAACTGCCAGAAGTGCTAAGGAGGTACAGTATGCAGGGTGATCTAATCATTCCCATTTGGTCCCCCCACTCACCCCAAGTGCATAGCTTCTTTATCTGTGATTCTCGCCTCCCTCCCCATCACACTATAAGCATGAGGAGTTATGCTTATTAATGCTTTCAAATGTTTCAAATGTTTATATTATCTTTGTGAGCCAATTTAAAGTATATTGTCTAAAACCAGAATTATTTATCACAAGGTCATCAAAACCTCTGTCTCTTAAATCTCATTATAAGTAAATGTGTTAGGCACTTTTGCATAGTTGTGAAACAAAATACCTGAGGAAAAAAAAAGATTTACTGCAGGGCATTGTTTTAGGGGATTCAGTTGCCCATCACTTGATCCCATGTGTTTGGGCAGAATTTCATGGGGGTGGAAGCCTATTAGTGACCTACAGTGACCATTCTTCTCATGCTGTACAGGAAAAAGATGGTGTAGGATAGGTCTAAAGACAAAATATGTCCCCATGTTGTGCCTCCAGTGACTGTGTGCTTTGGTAAGGGCTTACTTCCTAAATTTTCAAGAATCTCTCAAAATATTACCACCAGATGGGAGCAAGCATGGAACACGTGAGCTCCTGACAAAGATGTCATCCTTAAATCAGAAAACAGCTAAATAAAAACAACCAATTTTTTTTAGAACATCCAGTAGTGATAGCTATACCATAAAATCTTTCTTAGTTTTTAGTTTATAATTCTACAAATACTACTAATAATAATCACATAGTGTCTCGTCTATTGAGAAGCTTCAGTGAGAAAAGGGACTTGCTGCCAAGCCTAAGCATATGAGTTCCACCCTCAGGGCTCGCATGGTGGACGGAGAGAAGTGACTTCTACATCGTGACCTCTTGCCATCATCCTCCACCCATACACCATGGCTTGGATGTAATACACACACACACACACACACACACACACACACATACACACACACACACACACACACACACACACATACATGTTAAAAATAATCAAATAGTATCTGTGATCTAAGCAGTAGCGAAGATTAAATTCTTAAACTGCAATTTCAAATGAAATGATCCAGAAAATTATACTTTAAAATTTTCTTTAAATGTGTAATATACTTTAAAAACCAAATTAGAAACTTTTTATATAAACATACTTTTAAAACCAAATTAGAAACTTTATATATAAATATACTTTAAAAACCAAATTAGAAACACAACAAATATAAAATACCCTTGAATTTCTTGGAACTTTTGCAGCATTTTTGAAATAAAAATGTATTTGAATACTACCAAATAGTAGCATAGGTGTGAATGAGTTGCACGAGTGCCAGAGGTGAGTCGGCCTCTGCTGCTAATTTCAAGCATCAACTGTCACCCAAGGATAATCTAATCACTCTTGTGTCAAACAGTATTACTTAATAGTAACTGAAATAACATTTCTGAGATCTAGAAATAACCATATTTCTATTTATTTTAAAAATAAACATATTTTTACTTTAAATGTATGAGCATTTACACTGTCTGGGCATCGTGGGCATGCAGTGCCAGGAGAGGTCAGAGAAGCATGGATCCCATGGGATCGGAGTTATAGAAGACTGCTAGTCACCAAGGTGAAGGAAATGGAACCTGAGTCTTCTGGAAGAGCAGCAGGTGCTCTTAATCAATGAGCCATTCCTCCAGATTTACAAGCATGGACATAAATAAGCCTTAAAAGTACAAGACAACTTCTTGACCACTGAAACATCACTTTAACTTATCCTGTCACGTGAAGATAAAAAAAAACATGCACATGAAGAGAGAAAAATATTTGCAATCTTGACAAGCCCCTCCCTCAAAACCAGGTGTACTTTAATCTTTGGAAAGAGGCTGTCCCAGAGAGATGTGGAGACTGAAGGAGAAGACTTGGTCTAATTTTCACTCAGTGACTACTAGACCAAGCAAGCAGAGAGGATGGCAGATGTCTCTAACACCAAATGTCATCAATACTTATGAGCAATACAATAGTGTAGTAATTTTAAGATTTGTTGTTTCCCAAACTGATTATAAAGTCAGTTTATAATCTCAGAATAAGCAGCAGAGGGGTTCTAACAACCATGAAGTTTCATCCACATGGCTGCCTAAATAAGACATGAACAAGGTAACACCAACAGACAGACAAAAATAGAAGGGAGAATATCATGAAGCCCCACACTTAGGCAGAGACCAAGAAGCAACTAATGACTGCTAAGAGAAATATAATTAGTATTCCCTAGAAATAAGCTCCCTAAGTCCAATAGCAAGTGGTCAGTTCTGAAATTAAAAAACATACACAAATAACATTATAGGGACTAAATAGACTTTATTATTTAGGAAAAAAAGCTAGAAGCTATGAATTGGAGAGGTATGGGCAATACATAGGCAGGGTTGTAGAAAGGAAAGGAAAATGGAAAAAATATGTAATTACATATTAATTTCAAAATTAAAAACCAATTTTAAAAAGCAAGAGAAAGACTCAACTCTCATAGTCCTCAGTTTAGATAAGTTTCTAACATTATATCCATTGTGTTATCAATACCTTGATACATCTCTGAAATTTATATTAATGCTAAATATTTTTCAGCACCAAGGACCTTGTCATCTTTTTCACTCCAACTACCCTGTGCATCACATTGGAAAGTTTGCTATAAATATGCTCCTCCTGAGCATTTGGGATGGCCTCTAAATCAACATTGTGTCCTAGAAGATGTCCACACACCATGCGTGCTTGAACTGGACTGTATGTCCAGCATCATCACCCTTTCTTTCTTTGATGTGCTTTAAATGTGTAATTGCGCAGAGTTTATTGTGATAAGCACTTACTACGGAGAGAAAAGGAGGCCCCAAAACTATACCCGTGCAGTTTCTGAGGCTGAGTAATGGGCTACACACCACTAGGTCCAGATTGATGGGCTTAATAACTGTACCCAGTTGGCTCTGTTACTTGGAGATTGATCGTTTGAACAACTAGCCGCAGATTTAGTAGTTCACATGAGCATTCCTACTCCATATCCCACTGTAATAAAGTTCACATTCATCCTTTTCTTAAAAATTGGTGTCAACGTATTTGCTGTAATATGGTTTCTGTGAAACAGAAGTGTGAAAATAAGAACTCAATATTTCTACATTGTGCATTGTCAGTTAATTATTTGAGAATATATGGATATTTTTCTTTGTGATTCATATATCAAATAGAATTTCTGATTAATCACCACATTTCATTTGTAATTGTTTAAGCTGAATCTGTGGTGTTTTTTTCCATATAGAAATACCTATAGCCAGGTGGTAATGACTCAAACCTTTAATCCCAGCACTTGGGAGGCAAAGGTGGGCGAATCTTTGTGAGTTCAAGCCCATCCTGGTCTACAGAGCAAGTACCAGGACAGACTCCAAAGCTACACAGAGAAACCCTGTCTCAAAAAACCAAAAAAGAAAAATCTAAAGTACACACAACTGGACACACACATGGACAAACACCCACAGAGAGAGAATGCAGAAGAAAATTATTGAGGATAAAATTTAATGAAGAGTGTGTGTTGACTAACTGAGAAAGCTCTAACTCAGAATGATTCAGAAAATATGAGAATTGCTCTACCTTTTAGCAATATTATATACTTATTATATATACATTTGTATCACTACAAATGCATATAAATTTTTAAACATGTTTTGCAATGTTTTAATTTCTCGGCTGGAGAACCTGTCAGGATTCCCTGGTGGATAACACTGACTCCCAGCGTGAGGGCAGCAGGCTCCTTAGCTTCTTCTTAAGGAGCTTTGACTTAGAAAATGCAAGAACTCCCCAAAGTGATTTGTAGTTCAGGCATGCTCTCGGAGATGTTCCATTTCCGAAGGATAATCATTTTCAGTGAGGCCATAAATAAAATCCCTTCATAAAGATGAAAGCGAGCAAGATTCACCGCTCCCTGTACTTTGATCCGCTCCAGCTGGCCAATCACAATGAGCTTACCATTTCATTTGGCAATCCCAGTCTCACCAATTGCCAGACACTTAAAGATTGCATCGCAGTGCCAACGTACCGATCTCTATCTACCCAGAAGTGTCTTCACAGTGTTTTATTCATCAGAGTTTTAATTTTACATTCTCTCCAGATCTTTACTTTTTGCCCTTTTGAGGTCAGATTTATCATTGCAGCACCCAGGCCCACTGATAGGTGAACCATTAATCCTAATTCAGTAGGGACAGAATGTCTTTGGAGAAGTTTCATCAGCCTAATGGAAACCACCCTCTCGGCACCTATAATCTATCTTCCTTGGAAACTACTGAATAGAGGCACCACGCTTATAAATCCCAATTGTGGTAAAGATGTCACAGTAGTCGCCTCTCAGGCAGCCCCATGCTCCTCAGTAACAAACTACATTCTGCAATGCTCTACCAGAGGAAAAAAAATAAGCTAATGAAATATCTTCTTTTTAGCTGGGTGGGAGTGTTTCAGTTGCTCAGAAAGAATAATGTTCACATATTAACGACAAGCATTATGTTAAGAAGTTTGGTAAGGAGTTTTAGAGGCATTAATTCATTCAAGAAATCTTTTATAAGTCTGTTATGTGAATGCGTAAGAAACTGCAAAAGAAAGGGAGAAGCTGAGGCAATTAACCATTCAAAGAGTGTAAGATTTAGGTATCAATTATTTTGATAGATTTCAGCAAAATGTTTTATAAATTAAAAGGAAGAACAAGCATTACATTTATTGCATTTAAATGAGTGGCATTTACATACATGTGTGTATTTGATAGTAAAAGAATACAAAGTGCTTCAGAATTGCAAAGCGTGAGTCTCAGTCCCTTAACATCATAAAATGTCTGAGTCATTGAACATCAA
Organism: Myodes glareolus; assembly: GCF_982192425.1. Lineage (NCBI taxonomy): Eukaryota > Metazoa > Chordata > Mammalia > Rodentia > Cricetidae > Myodes > Myodes glareolus. Next base: position 15,932,995 of record NC_142043.1, on the reverse strand, counting down.
GAATGTAGTTACTGTGATGGGAGAAGTTTTTAATCTATATTGGATAATAAGATTTACTTGTAGTTCTGTGTATGCACAGGTAAGTTCAGGTGCTCACAGAGGTGCGGACAGGATCATCTGAAACTGGAGTTGCTTTGTGAGATGCACTTTTTTTGGAGCCTGGAACAAATCTCGTGTCCTCTACATGAGCATTATACCCTGTCAACTATCTTAGCGGCCCCTATTTTGTAATTTTAAAATACATGTATTTTAAAATAGTAAGAAACAGCACACTAGGCTTAGAACTAGCAGGTTTGATGAGGACGGTGACAGACTCTTGAATCTAGCCAATGCTTGAGGAATATTGACCTAAATCACAATATTGTTTCAGAAATAAGCAAGCAAACAACAAAAATAAATTGAAGTCATCACATTTCCTGATTTCAAATTATGCTACAAAATTGCAATAATAAAAACAATACTAAAGTTAAAATAGATTCATAAACCTATAGGGCAGAAATAAATGTATACATTTATTGCAAATTCACATAAAACACAGATGGCAGGAACACACAAGAGGAAAGAGTAATTTCTATAAAAACTTCATTATCCATACACAAATGAATAAAACTTTGTCCTGATATCATACCAAATAAGAAAATAGACTCAAAATACATTAGACTTGAACAGAAGATCTGAAACTTTAAATTATCTGGAAGAAATCAAATGGGGGGAAAAGTTACTTACATTGCTTTGAGAAATATTTTCCATTGTTTTGGTTTTTATTTTTTATAACGCTGAAAATCCAAAAAAACAAAACAGACTAGGAGAAGTGCATCAAAAGAAAATCTTCTACAAAGCCACAAAAGCAATCCGCAGAGCAAAAGGCAAGCCACAAATTAAGAAAAATAACTGCAAATAAACTGTAATCAAGCACTAACATATAAAATATATAAAGAACTTGGAAGACTAAATAGCAATAAAAAATAATGAGTAAAAATAACAGGTAAAAACGTTGTCTTTGTTCATTTCTGGTGCTATAAAAGTACTTAAGGCAAGTTATTTTGCAGAGAATGAAATGTAATTCTTATAGCTATGAAAGCCAAGAAGATCAAGATAAAACCCTAAGCAGTTTCAGAGTCTTGTAATGTTGTTTTCTTATTCCAAGATGTTATTTTGCTGTTGTGTCTTTCAGAGGGGACAAATACTGTAACCTCTGTATTTCAGAAGAAAAAGAAAGGCATTATTAATGAATGTATTGATAATATAATGAATGTATTAATTATTTGTATAACAAATTGCCCTAAACAGTCTAAACAAGGAATAAGAAGAGTTTTATTCTATTTCAAGATTTTGTAGGTTCAAGTACAAGATTAATCAGCCATCAATTAATGGTTGATTCTATGACTAGAGCAATAGATGGCAAAGGAAGGGGCACATGTCAGAGCCAGTGATCAACTCAAGTAATGGAAAAGAAATGATTGATAGTTTCCCAAACTTATAGGGGGCTGAAAATAATTTAATGATTTTGATAAGTCCCCAGCATTAAAAGCAAACACACACACAGCCATACATAGCCAACCACATACACCAAGGACCGCAGAAACTGCTGTGCAGCATCTGTCCATACTATAACAAAATTTGTCACCACCTACCTATGGTACAACAGTCCTATGTCTTGTCCATACAATGGGTACAGAGTTAATATGTCAGAGAACGATATATTCTCATTTTCATTGTGGTATTTTTCATGATGGCCAGGACATGGAATTAAACTATTCATCAATTCTATTGATAAATAAATAGAAAAAAAGCAATGTAATACTATTCAGCCTTAAGACAGGGAAATTGGACTGAAGTGTTGGTTCAGTAGATGAAGTGATCAAAACACTTGAGGCTGAAGCAAGAGAATTGGCCCAGAACTAATTTAGATGCTAGGTGGGCATTGGGTCTCACCTGCAATTTCACTCTCAAAAGTTAGAAATACGGGATATACCCAGATTACATTGGCTTGGGAGAGTTGCTAAATCAATAAACTGTAGGTTTAATTGAAATATTGTGCCCTTAAGAATAAGGTAGAAGACATCCCTGACAACGATTCCTAACATCAAACTCTGGCCTTCATGAGATCACAGACTTGCATGATAAAACATACTCTATCATGCCTGGCCTCCAAAAATATGTAGACTCCTCCTGCAAGACTCTACATAGCCCTAATTAGATATAAGCCTGTGGCAACTTTGCAACTTTAGAGTAGCTGGGACTATCGTCTTCCATGCTCAGAGTTTGCTGGGACTTTCTCATTCACTCTTGTCCTTGCAATAGAGAAGGTGGGGAGCACAGTGGTGGTTTCCAGGGAACAATATTCTTCTTCATGTGCTTCTGGCTAGGGTTTCAATCTTTCAAGAGTCCAACCTCTCTCTGGTCTGGTTCTCACCTTCTCCCTTATTCACTTACCTCAAAAGCAGAGCTCTTTAGCTGTTTTAGTTCTTATTTTAGAAGAGAAGGCATTTTCTGATGCTACTGGTTCATTTTGGATCCCTTCTAATTCTGTTTTACAGCCACATGGCTGCCTATCAATCCTGTTAAACTCTTCATTATTTAATACTCAAGTAATCAGCCACTGAGATACAAGTTCTATATGCTCTCCTTCATATGAATACTTGAATATTTTCAAATTCTGGGCTGGGATTGTTTTTCAGTGACATATAGAACCTTTTCAGCACACATGAGGCTCTGAGTTCAATACCCAACAGACATACACACATACACTCGCACAGTTACGTACATACATGCACAAGCATGCACACACAACTCACACGCACCACATCTCAAACCTGTAGATACAAGCAGTATAGAGGTAGTTCTAAGGCTTGGGAACTTAGAGAAAATCGGTAAGTATTATAAAAGAGACAACATGTTAGTTAGACAAAATAAACAGACTGTATTATATCTGACATGCAGCATGATGATTGTGTTTATTCATGTGGTTTTATTTGCTTAAAATTTGTTGTAAGCAAATCTTCAACATTCTCATCACTTAATAGAATAACCCTGCAAGATGATGAGTATGTTAATTTTCTTGATTGTAGTTATCATCTCACAAGAAATGCTTATGTCAAAACATGATGCTGCATACAAGGAATACATTTTTATTTTACAGTTATACCTCAATAAAGCTAAATAAAGACAGAATCTTATTTAAGAAGATATTTGAAAACAAATATGAAGAGAAGGATGCAAGAGAGGTAAGGGCAGTAGCAATCTGGGGCTGCATATGAGGTTTTGACCCACTTCAACATTCTCAAGAAATCGGTGATATTTTTTACAATATAACGTGCCTGCTGCTGAGGCGTGAGGGTTGTCTGAGTCTATGAGTTGAAACCAACATGGGTCACATAGTAAAACCACATCTGAAAATAAAGAACAGACATTGTTTAATAACAGATACAATAAATAGCACGTACCCACATTTAAGTCAAGCAAATATTTACCTTCATTGATGCCAAGACTTTTTAGTGGCAACAGTTGACTGTAAGTTTAATTCTGGGCATATGTCATTTGAGGGAAAGAAGTCTTTAGCCAGTAATATAAATGATGTCCTAACTCTGCAAACAGTAACTTTTCTTGTCCCATCTTCTTCATTTTTCATAATTAACTTCCATTTGACTCTTAAATCACTAAAAACATCATAATTTTGTAATCTCCTTAAGTTGTACTATTGTATTTCACTTTGAAATGTCAACATCACTCTCTGCAGCGGCCACTGGCACTCCTTATAGTCATTTATTTTCGAGTGAAATTTGTGCTTAGATTTATGACGCTTATACTTTTTCTTCTGTGAAAAACAAGTGAAGCCCAGATTGTCAATGTTCTCCTGAAGATAGTTTTGAATTCTTTTCTTAGGAATAAGGATTTCTTTTTACATAAGCTATATCTGGTTGTATGATTTATTCTCAGCTTAAAATTGGCACTCTAAGAAATATAAATTTAGACTGAGTATGTAAGAGTGGTACAAATCTTTACATATAATTCTTTTGGGAATGTTTTTTCTATCCAATGCCTGAGAAAACAAGCAATCCATAATGGCTGGTAAAGTTCTCTGTGGCTGTAAACAGAGTGTCTCTAACAGCACGATCACAGAATAAACAGGTCTCTCGGGTCTCTGCTTGAGGGAAGTATGAGTCTCGGCTATGCTGTTTGTCTTAATCTAAGTTGAGATGTTGAAAACTAAAATTTCAGCTCCAAGAACTGGACAGTTTTATCACACAGCAAAATTAATTGAGACCAAGCATCTAGCCTGAGAGACCTCTTCCTGTACCACATCAACACCCATTTCCCTCCCATAAAAAGAGCCAGACCACTTGGTTTCTCAACATTAACTTTTCATGCTTCAAGTAACTTAGGCAGAAATGAGGGTCATATTGGGAGCAATGTATCTCTCCAACGGCTATGACTGTTTAAATATGAATAAGATAACAATCTCCAAAAATTGATCGATAACTTATTGATAGACACAGAAAAGTTGATTGCAAATTAAAATAAAACACAAAATTGGACTCAGAATTTCCTAACTCAGCGGAAATAGAATTTCCTTTTTTAATAGAGTGAATGTTTTAGGTTATAGCAAAATATCATCCATCATACCAAGGAACAAGATGTTCACCTTTCAAATATGAGAAGACATTTACAGTTGCCAACAGTTTGAGGAGGAATCACATTCTGAAATTATCTAGAAATTATTTTATAGCAGTCATAATAAAAATATTTTATAAAAAATTGAAAGTCATCATGGTACAAATGAAAAACTATGAAATCTCAGTAAAGTAATAGGAGTTACTTAAAATAACCAGCTATAAATTTTAGTAATAAAATATATTAAAGGAAAAAAATCTTACTGAGCAAATGAAATAAGGGATTAAAGATGACAAAGCATAAAATCAGTGGATTCAAAGATAGATGGATGTAATTTTTAAATTTTTATTTATTCTATTTTGTTAATGGGGCTATGCATAAAAAGTATGGGTGACATTAGGGACAAGATGATCTCAGATGCCCTGAAGTTGTAAGAAGCTGTGAGTCATCTGACATGAGAGCTGGTATATGATCTCAGGTCCTCTTGAAGAGCAGTGTGCACCTCTAACCACTGAGTAATCTTTCCAGACCCAGTTCAATATCTAAAACAAAACAGAAAATGTAGACTTCATAAACTTTACTAGAGCTTCAAGGCCTCAGGGAGCAACAGATATGATAAGAGTTATAACCGAAGAAAAACCTACAAATGACAGAAAAAGAAGGAGATAAGTGAGGACAAGAGGAAATAAAAAGGAAAATGTGTCTCTAGCACACCTAATTAACCATTGAAAGTAAATGGGATAAACAATTCATTCCAAATACTGAGACTAATAAGATGGACTTTGAAACATAGCCAAATCAATTCTACCTACACAGCTGAAATGTGAAGCTAAAGCACCTTGATTTCAGTTCAATATTTCCATAAGTTTTGAAGACTCAATTTATTTTTATTGGTTTATTTTGCTTTTATTTCTGCTGTATGGAATTTTGACTTTCATTTGATCCTAGTTTATGTGTTTTCCACAAGGTGGTTATTTCTCTGGGTTTTGTGATATCTTTTTCCATTTCCCTGCCAGATCTTGAACTACTTTATAGTAAGGCCTGTTAAAAAGTTTTATGTTTTAAAACTCTGGGAATAAATCAAATATCAACTTATAATAGGCCTCAAATATATTCTTTATTTTATAGCTATATGTAACACCTTGGAGAAAAATCTCTTTCCTGTTCTCTAAAAAAGGAATGTCTAGGCCAGGTGTGGGGTGCACACCTGCAATACCAACATCTGGGAGGCAGAAACAGGAGGACCAGGAGTTGTATATTGAGATCATATTTGTAACTGTGTGTGTCTGTGTATCTCTCTCTGTGTATATGTGTGTCTATATGTGTGTAAGAGAAAGTGAGAGAAAGAGATCATCTTATGTTGAAACATGGATACTAATTGGATACTGACTGACTCTTAGATACTTAATAAAGCTTATGATGAAGTTCTGACCAAATTCAGGTACCATGCTGAGTTCACACTGTGACTGTAAACAAATGTTTGAGCACTGCCTTGTCTACTCTTACATTGACTGAGAAACAGGGGAGCCTGGATTAAATAATACGTTCTAACCTAGATATGCATTTTAACAAATTCAGAATCTACTTTCTACTCTGGGATTTTCAATGTGGGAGTAAAATAAATAACTTCTTTAAGACTTCAAATATAAGAGTTTCTCTGATTTAGAATCTTAGATTTTTTTTTGCAACAAGTAGAATAATCTAAACTCAGAAACAGCAAAAAGAAAACCACAAACCAAGATCTAATGGGATCCTGTGAAAACTAAGCTGTTTTGAGATACAGCACTGGAATGGGAAGGCGAACAAATCAAACTTGACACCCCATTCCAGGTTCAAAAAAGCATCCATGATGGCATAGGCCAGTTTTGCAGTGAGCCATCACAAAGAAGGTATTCAGTGGACTGTGCTTACAGAAGAACCTTACAAACTAGCATGGAGCAAGAAATTATCCATGATAAACAACTTGACAATTCAGGATTACCATCCCTGTAGGGGAGACAGTGCAGGCGATTCTGTGTTTTGAAACATGCGTTCTGTTGTATAATTATCATCAAAATATAGATAAAAATGTCCCATAAATACCCTTCCCTCAAATTCCACCCTGCCCTTCTAGCCACAGATGGTTTTTTGTCCATCTTGTTTCTTATGATTAATTTTTCCCTTTGCAAAATCATATTTCTATGTCGTTCATAAGTTGGCTCACTAGGTAACGTACCTGTTTTGCATATGTAAGTCCTTGAATTTGAATACCCCAAATCTATCTTGTGGTCCTTTTCCTCCTTCTGGGTTGCCTAGTCCATCCCTGATATGAGAGTTGATGCCTAGTCTTATTGCATCTTGCTATGCTGTGTTCAGTTGATATCCCTGGGAGGTCTGCTCTTTTCTGAAGGAAAACAGAAGAGCAATGGATTAGGGAGAGAAGTTGGCGTTGGGAGATGTGGAGACAGGGAAGGTTGAGGTCGGTATGTATTGCGTGAAAGAGTCATTAATTTTTTAAAAAGTAGCTATAATGGCACAGGGAGGTGGAGACAGAAAGATCTGGGGTATTCTGGCCAGCCAATCTAGCCAATCACTTACCTCAAGGTCACCAGGAGAACCCTTCTTAAGAAAACAAGCTGAAAAAAGAAGAGAGAAAGAAAGTGGGTGGTGACCGCTCTTCTATAAGTGCATGCATATTGTGTTAGTTGGGTTTGGTTGCTAATAAAAATGCCATGATCAAAAGCTGTGTTGGAGAGAGAGTTTACAGTTTAGCTTATAGCTTCAGATGCTGAGAGTTCATGGTGGAAAAGACAGATGGCAGCAGGTGACTAGAGTAGGAAATGAAGCTGATTGGTGACTTCTCAACAGCGCAAGAGTGAACTGAGGCCATGAACTCTCAACAACCTGGCCCTAATGACATATTCCTCCAAGGGACCTCGACACTTCATGACAGCCACAAACAAAACTGCCAAGTAAGTCTTCAAATAGAGAAGACAATATGTAACATATATCATTCAAACCACCAATACACTGGTAAATACCTGTATATGCACACACACACGCATGCACGCACGCACGCACACACACACACACACACACACACACACTCTACACTCAACTCATAACTCGAAGAATCACACAAGTGTGTTTGACTTGTACCTAAGTGTTTTGTGCCGATCTTACATTTCATCAAATGTAATATTCTAAACATCTAATAAGTTTAAATTTAATAAAATTAATGTTTATTGCTTCACCAAAAGGACTTTTAAATACAACTAACACTGTTATTATTAGGAGCACCTGGCTCTAAAGAATATAATATTGCTAATACATTTTGGTGTCACTGTCACGACTCTTGGTAAAATGCCCATTGCCATGTACCACCAGTGTTAAAAGTCAGACCTTTAAAAAGACAAATATTAACTAATGTTTTTGATGCTCTGACTCATATAATATAGCAAGTAGCAATTTTAATATAAATAACCCACAAATAAGTAGAGAGGACGCAAATAACTGTGCTGGTGTTATATTTCATTACTGCCTGGCACAGACCAGGAAGTTCTAACTCAGTTCTCATTAGAAAATATATCACCAGTGTCAGGTTACATATTTGTATAATTTTGATTTCCTCAAAACAAAATGTAGAGAACATCCAGTTTGTCCTTATAGGCATTTGGAAACCATTGTGAACATTTTCACGAGCATAGAACTTAAGTTTGTGGACAGTTGTAGTTTAACATATGGTTGTGAGAAGTAACAGAGAGGGGTCTCATACACTCTTGGCCAAGTTCCCTGAAATAGTAAGAGCTTTCAAAGCATTGGTACAGCATCACAGTCAGGATGCTGGAGTCAATAGTCAAGATGAAGGACTGTTTCCACAGCAATCAATATCCCTTATGTGTCCTTTTATTATTGTACTCATTGTTTCTCCTTCCTGACTTTGGGAAAGTACCTATCTGTTCTTTGTTTGGTAATTTTGTGCCTTTTCTCCATTTACAAATTTACTTTTTTCTTTTTTTTACATGACTTTATTAAGAATGGAATGTCATCACATTTTCTAACCCTTTAGCCCCTCCAGCTTCTCCCAGCTACCCTTCCTACCATATCCTCCTATCATGTCCTCCCAACTGTCAAGTTGGTAGCCGACTTTTCTATGGTTTTTGTTGTTACACCCCCCCCACACACACACACAGACATGTATGTATTTTATACAAACATCTGAAATTAAGATATTTTTAATCTCTCTTTGACATTTTCTGGGGTCTCACAGAGGTGACCACAAATGTCTATAATTTCACCCTTCTCGCTCCTGAGTAACAAAAAATGTGTGGACATAATTTGTCAGTTTAAAGATATTTGGTTTTGTTTTTCAGGCTGGGAAATATTTAATATCTGTGAACATCCACACACAGAGTTTTTTATGATCACACCTCTCAATATCTGAGGTAACCATTCAGTCACAGTTTGTTTAAAGGTAAAAAATGCATAGATTTGTGTACAAGAAACTACTGGTGTTTTGGTAAAAGCCTGGTCTATTTTTCATTTCTTATAAGACTCAGGTTCCTTCATGTCCTAGTGGGAGACTGAGAGTGAAGTAAGTCTAACATGGATAGAAGTAAAAAATCCAAGTCAAATTTTACAACCCAGGCATCGCATGTGTGCAGAGAAAATCATTTATCTCTCATATATTCATACCTACATTTTATATCGTTATGGTCTGTTTATTTCATAAATACCCACTAGCAAGTTTTTGTTTTTAAAAAAAGGTTTGTACTGCCTTTAGTGATTTATTTATCCTGAATACAAATGCATTTTTGTATTAACATAGATTTTAGATAGGGTAGAACTTTTCCCAATAGGCACTGCTTCCTCCTCTATGAATATAAAGGCTCTCTCCTTCTATGAATAGAACAGTTTCTCTCCCATTTACTTAAAGGTTTAATCTTGCACTTCACTGACTCAAACTTTAACTTATCAGGTTATTTTGCAAAGTAGTAAGAAATAAGCTATAACTAAAAATATATGTTCTGAACACCCTTTTGATGCTCTGTATAAGGCATTCTAAATTTTTTGGCATTTTGATTGTTTTTCCTGAATTTGACTCTTTCTGCCTGGTAAACAAACAGAAAATATTTATAACTAAACTCCTGCATACTTAATGTTAAAAATTAAGAAACTCAGATTATTTCTTTCTTTGGAGTTTTGACTTGATGAACTCAATTGTGTGTGTTTGGTACTGGAGGGAAAGGTAGAGGCGCTCTCTGAGGGGTTGATATCTTATATCATTAAGGATATATTTAGGCCACCACTTCTTGGAATTTTAGTTCAACACCAGTTTTAATTTCTTATTATGGAATAGTTTGATATAGAAGTAGACCAGAAAAAAAGAAAATCTAGTGTGACACTCCATGAGAACTCTTCTTCAGTGGAACAGCAGGTGTAAAGGAAAGAGCCTACTGGGGAAGGGAATGATACAAGGAACTCTTTGTTGGAGATGGTAGATGCTACATGGCTCAGTGGAAACACACATGAGTGTGATGGTGGTCAGAACCCTTCCTCGGCACCACGTCCCTCACGGATACATGACTGAGCAGGCATCTCAAATGCTGACAGTACAAGGTGTCTGGCTTCGTAGACCATGTCTAAGAAGAAGAATCCGGAATGCTTCAGTAGCAAATGAGCAATTATTATTTATGACAGGGAAAGGAACGGGAAATGCCATTAAATTTGATCCCAGTTGAACCTGATTTTCACATCGAAGCCTTGATCAAAGGAAATTCTGCTCTACATTGTCTCCCTGTAAAATGTAAAATTAAATCTTCTTTAAAAGGCAAATGTAATGGGAAGTCAAGGAAAAGCCGTCACTTTGATTAAACGTATACATTGAGGATAATGCATGAACCTGCCTAATCTTTTGTGGGCCTACACTGAAGTAATTAATGTGCCTGCAGAAAAAAAATCTCTAGGGGTTTTAAAAAAAGAACTTTGATTAGCAAAAGTCTGGCCTCGTCTTGGGCACCTACAGAACCCACAGTTTCATAAACCTTCATCTGGAAAAAGGCTTCTTAAATTCTAAGCAACTGCCATCCTATTGTAGGTCCCAAGAGTTTTGGTTTTCTTTTTTTTTATTTTCTCCGGAAAGAAAAAAAATCTTAAACATAAACTTTTCAGTTTTTTTATTTATTCTTTAATAATTTCATACATGAAAAAATGGGCTTGGATCATACCACATCTCCCCATACCACACTGAAACTTCTGTCCTTTCCTCCCACATCCTCCTCCCAACATCATGGTTTCATGTTTTAATTACTGAATCCAATCAGTGCTGCTTTTACTTGCATGGATAGAGGACACCATCCTGTATCCTAGACGCATGGACAACCTAGACATGAATGACACTGTTGATGAGCATGGACTACCCCATATTGGTCTGTCGTTCACTGTCACTAGCTCTTCAGCTAAGGGTTGGATCCCATACATCCCTAAACTCTCTGCTGGAGTGTTGACTTGTTTGTTCTTGTACAGGTCTTATATAAGTATGTATATTTAAAATGTGGTGTAATACTACACACTTTAGCAAAAATAGTAGTATTAGGGCCCGTGCTTTCCAAGGTATGGGTTCTTGCTCAGGTTTATAACACCATGCATGAATCCTTTTATGTGGAGTGGGCCTTATATACAAATAGAAAGTGGTTGATTACTCCTATAACATATTTTGCCACTGTTGAACCAATGGATCATTATTATAGCTCACAACAGTCACACTGATAGCTTTTCTTCCACAGTAGTTTGAGGAACATATTTCAGAACTATGAAAGTAAAACAGCAGGAAGGATGCTTTACTTTCAAATATTCAAAATATTAACATAAAGCTGGGTGGTGGTGGCGCTTTTGGGAGGCAGAGGCAGGCAGATCTCTGTGAGTTTGAGGCTAGCCTGGCCTACAAGAGCTAGTTCCAGGACATGCTCCAAAGCTACAAAGAAACCCTGTCTCAAAAAACCAAAAAAAAATTGACATAAATGGATAAAGAAATGCACACCAATTTTACATCAAGACAGTACTGCTTCCAATTGTAAGCAAATAAGCAAACATGCACCTGTACACCTAGCCTCCTAGAAAAGACAGTATGGTTAAGTACAGCACCTGCTTGGAATTCTGGTGTGTTTAATTAATATAATGGGAGCTGAGGCTCACTGATCCTATCCAACATTAGACAGATAATATCACCTAACAGTAGGCTGGCAAAGATCCAAATTCAAAATCTGAAATCCACCTGCTACTAAATACATATGAACTTCACCATACGGTAATATTAAAAAAAATCATAAGTTGTAATACAGTGAGTTGGAAACCAGCCGTATTTGAACTCCATTTCCATTCAATTACAGTTACTTTCCTTTTTGAATTTTAACCTTTGAGTCTGCGAATGTATTATCCTTGAGAAGTCTGACATTTGTCGTTTCATAAGATCTCACTTCAAGCTGGCATAGAGAGGTAAAGTGCAGACAGGGTTTAGTGAGGAATGAAGACAAAATGAAACCGTTGAGAAAGCAGGTGGGACGCAGCAGAGGAGCATGAACTCAGATAGCACGATAGAAAACAGGATGCCACAAATGCTAAGCATGACCTGTACCAAAACACTTCTACAATGTTTATACAACGTTTAAGCTTCCTTTTGGTTTTCAACATTTAAAAAGAAAAAATATGAACAAAACAAAGGAGGACAGCGGAACTTAAAGTTTGCATTATTGTTTAACAATACCTTTTTAAGTAAAGAGTTTCCAAAAGCAAAAGCACCATGTTACCATGAATTGCTATTTTTAAGTTTTTGGAGATGAAAGAATTTATTGTACTTTCCAAGTTTTAATCAACCACTAATGTTTCATAGGAAAGCAAAGATTTTACTAGAGACCCTCACGTGATATTTTGGACTAAGACTCTATGGTTCCAGGTAAGCTAAGGTTGAAAATAGCCAGCAATGCTTAATAAAAACTTATCACGGTTGGGGTGAAATACTCTGGGAAGTATTTCCTTGGGATCAACACTTAGAAGCTGTAGGCCAAGGTGGCCAAGACTATACATCAAGTAGGCAGCAGAACTTGGCAAACAATGTGTGAGAGTCTCCCACATGGTACTGTTTGAAGGCATGAAGCTAGATATAGAGAGCTTCTGGGGCTTGGCAACTTGTGGCAGGGCTGGAATTCTTGCAGAGAAGCCCTGTAAGGTTATTGGTGAAGGAAAGTGACAGTTCAGTTGCAGTGGAGACCCCAGAGACTTCGTGACAGAAAGAAGCCAGGATTGGTTCAACTGTAGTATATGCAGAATAAAATAGGCCTGGGAGGCTGAAACAAGCTGTGTCTGCTGTGGATAGCAATACTGAAGCGCTGCTGCTCAAACCATTTTAGAAGCCAGAAGATGATGGATAAGCTCAAGATGTCAGCCACTAAGCTACAGAATTTGGATTTATACTGCTGAACTTCAATTTCGCCTAAGTATAATTGGTTATATGCTCCAGTTTTTCTCTTTTAGAATAAGAAAGTATATAACTTTAAAAAAAAAACATTAACTCACAGTTGAAACACTTTGTATTTTTAAAGAGATGTTGAATGTTTGAAGCATTGGAATTTTTAACCACTTTGGGAGTTTTTATAGATGTACTGTGTTATATATTATGATACCAACATGAGGTCTTGGTTACAAACAAGAAAGCAAATGGTATGGTTTATTAATGATGTGTTTAAGTGTCAAGTTGACACAGCAGGAAGTGTCCTGGATAGCTTCTATTGTCTTTGTGAAGTGTAGAGTCATCACGGAAGATAGTAACTCACCAGATTTGTTTCAGTCAGATTGGCCTTTTGCCATATAACATGAGAGATTCTCTTGATTGCTGACTGATGTGGGAAGACAAACAGAGTGAATGGGGTCATTGTAAGACAGGTAGGAAGGAATGATAAGAAAAAAAAATCTGACGAAGCATTATCAATGGAGCCAGCAAGCAGGCTCAATTCTTCTGTGGTTCCTACTCTCAGTTTCCCACCTTGAGTTTCTGCCATGCTTCCCATAAACACAGACCTAGAAAAGTGAGCTGAAATATATCCTTTCATACACAAGTTGTTTTATGACAGCAACAGAATGAAAGCAAATATATGTCAATATCAACACATTAATTTTTAAAGAACACAAATGTAGAAACAATAACATATTAGAATAGTGTTTGAAGCCAGTGCTTTAAGACTCCAAACCTTCACTATTAATTTCTGCATTCAATTATTCCTCTGAAAACACAATAGGAGAATAATAACAAAATTTTATACAAATCATAGTTTATATTAAGTATGTCAAGCACAGTGTTAAGCAGTAGACACATAATTCTTTAAATCATTTTTCAGTTTTATCATTTAAATCATTATGGCTAAAGACAAAATCAGAGCAAAGAAACTGAACAAACTGTCCAGATGATAAGATGAAATAGCTAATCAAAGACACCTTCATTCTAAAATTTAGAGTTATCATACATAGAAGAGCGTGGGTTGTAGCTTGGTGAAGGAAAATTATTCAGAATGCATGAGACCCAAGGTTCCATTACCAGCACTACAACAACAGCAAAAAGTTATTAAATAAAAAAATTTAAGACAAAGACTAATCAAGATTTGTCTCAGTCATTTTTCTGTTGCTGTAAAGAGAATCCTTGGCAATGGAGATTCTTATAAAGGAAATCACTTAATTGGGGCTGACTTGCAAAGTCAAAGATTTAGTCCTTTATCATCATGACAATAAGCACAGCAGACATGGTTCTGGAGAAGGAGCTGAGTGTTCTACACCTGGACCTTCAGTCAGCGGGAAGAGATAGATTCTGAGCTTGTGGCGGGCTTTATGAGACCTCAGAGCCTACTCCAAATGATACCCTTTCTCCACGGCCACACCACCAACCCTATGAAATAGTCACACTCCCTGATGACCTAGCATTCAAATCTACAAACCTATAAGGTCATTTTCTTTCAAACCACTACAAGTCTTAAAATGAAAGACAGATCAACCGGAGTATCTAAAAAGGGTGTTAGCACAGAGGTATTTTTGAAGCAAACCCTTATGTGGTTATAATCAACTTTATCTATTGAATTTTCCAAACACTTTCTATCTACCCAAAGCCTTCAGTGACAGATCTCCTACTTCACCATTTGATCATAATCAAATCTCAGGTGATACTTTCCCTAACCAAATGCACTAGCTTAATATGCCAGATAAATATTCATTAAGCCATGATTCTACCTATTAGAAAGAAACTTCAATACCTTTTTTTCTTTGTGAGAAGTGTAGAATCAAACTTTACCAGTACTACCATGTAGAAGACACTTAATGTTTATTTGATCATCGTTATTTAAAAGTTATCATTTTATTCTCTGGTAATTTCATATATGGATATAATATATTTAGAACATATCACCCAATTTCTTCTTGACCTCCTTACATACCCTATCAAAGTCATGTCTTCTCTGATCTTTCTTTTTGTCTGTCTGGGTGTGTGTGTCTGTGTATCTGTCCATCTCTCTCTCTCCATGTCTCTCTCTGTGTCTCTCTGTTTCTCTGTCTCTCTATCTCTCTCTGTCTGTGTGTCTCTCCCTCTCTTTCTCTCCCTCTCTCTCTCTTTGTGTGTGTGTGTGTGTGTGTACATGCATGTGCGCATGTGTGTGTTTGTCTATCTCACCTACTAAATCCAGTTAGAAATTTCTATAGGGACACTAGTGTAGGGCACCAACCATTAACAAACTGATAACCTACTTTTGGCCACACTGCCAAAGAAAACTGATTCTCCTTCCCTAAGTAACTGTCAGCTGCCAATCGCTCAGTAGCTAGGTGTAGGTACTTGTGAGCATCTCCCCATCCATGCTGATGTGTTGAAAGGCTTAACATTCTGCCATTCCTGTGTCAGCAACAAAATATTCTGTTAGTCGATGAGGGCCATCTGCATTACTCCTATTTCTCACAAGGGCTCAGGGAGCTTATTGGGAGAGAAGGCAGAAGGACTGTAAGAGCCAGAGGTTGAGGTAAATTTCTGGAGGCAAATTTTTAATCATCTTTTGAATTAGTTTCCAAATCTATAAATTAGGAATCACTAAGTATACTTTGACCAATGACTAAGTAGCAATGCATGTCACAGATGCCAGACCTTAGTGCAACTGACACCATGAAAAATTACCATTCAGGTCATGGAGCCCAGAGTAGAGGCAGCAGCACCTGCCAACATGAGAGCAAAACCTACTCCATCAAAGTTCGTAATTCTGGGAAAGTCCCTAAATATAATAACATTGGTTTTTGACTTCTGTAGTTCCACTTCTGGTAACTGCTCTAAATGAGGTGTGTCAGGCCAGGAAGTGGTTTTGGTGTTTAAAAGCTCACCCTGAGGAAAGTTCAGAGCTGCACTGTAGTCCCAAATACTTAGCATCGCTACCATCTGGTTAAGAAAAACTTCTATTAGCTTGAGTCTGTGTCTGAGTAATCTTCTCTGGTGGATGCCTGACAGCAGTGAGACAGCAAAGGACTACAAAAGGTCTTGTCAGTGTTCTGTTCTCCTTGCTCCTTTACTAGGCTCAAGCACATCCTGAAACCTATTAGTGTTTATTTACAGAAGCGGCAGGAAGGATGGCTGCATATCTAACTGAAGCTGTTTGTTCAGAAATGATTCTAAGGAGACCATTCAACCCAGTCTCATTTCTGAGTATTCCCCATTGAACAAGATGAGAGGTCATGGTCTACCGAAGATCAAATAGAGCCAAGAGCTTTTGTGGCTTGTTATTTTGGGAAACAAGTCTTTCTCCTGAGGGTCGTGAAGTTTTATACGCCCAGTCATTAAACATCTAATTGAAAGTCATTTGGAGAACTTCAACTTGATATTTAAAGAGGTCATTAAATACGAATATTGATGAGCTCCCTCAAGCCACTGCATTCACTTCCAATGAAGCCCAAAAAAATAGAAGAGAAGACTATCACATCTTTAAGGTGCCATCTGCATTAGTAATCCTGTTGACTGAAGTTTAAATGGAAATTTATTTTACCAAGCAACCATGAGATAGACTTTTTAAAAGATTTTTTTTTTAGTTCAATAAATCTCCTGAAGGTATATTTCTGATGAGGGAGAATCTTCTCTAATTTTTAGTGCTTTTTAAGTATAGTTCATAACCAAACACCTGAAAATCTAAGTTGGTTCTTATGCTAATTTGGGAAGAGGAGTTTATCTATTTTTTAAACTTTTTTACCTTAACATTGAGAACATCTGTGTAGCTAAGTCTTTTAATCCTTAAAATGAAAATAAACAAAGTACAGTTTCCATGGCAACAGTAGAAGGACCAAGGAATTTTATGTCTAGGCTATTTAGACTTTCTGCTTCAAACTCTTGGCATCTTTTGCAGTTAACTTGCCAATGTAACAGTGACTTTGCTCGTCACTGTGGCTTGAAGTGGCAGTTCATTTCAGTCTCTAACACGACTTTTGCTTTTTAAATCCTGCAAATTTCAGTTCTCTTGTCTCCCAGTTCTAATGCTATCACCAGGACAAGTGTGCTCCTTGTCAGTACAAACACTCTTTTATTTGCGTTTAGAGTTTATACCTAAGCAAGAATGAAAATAGCTGTGATCTCCAACCCCCTGTTGTTTTCTTTTCTGTACCCAGAGCCTCTCCCTTCTGTTACATCTTTGTTTGCCAGGTACCTCGTGTGTTCCTGTTACCACTGTTGGCCTGAAGAATGAATTCATTCATGGCTCTGCTGCCTTTATGAAGGGACTCTGATAAAATGCAACATTCAGGGTGGTTGTTAACTGTTCACCATCTGATTCTAAACACTGGCAAATTCTCTTAGTACAACAAAAGATTTTTGCCTTCAGGATGAATTTTTAGTATAAAGTGTCTTGAACAACACGGATGCAGCAAGTAAATTTCTCATGCTTCATAAGGAGAGAAATGAAAGATGTGAGCTACAATTACATTCTAAAAATTATTTTTGCTTTATTAATTTTGCCTTCAGAGGGCACGCTGCTGTACATAGTACCTCCTTTGGTAGCAACTAGAGCCTTGGAAGAATGACAGGCCTCCACTGTTCTGTGGATGACCTTGAGTTTCATCTGAAATATCTAGTAGTGAACCTCACTTCCTCATGCATGGACTCTTAGCTGAAAGATCGTTCTCTTCTGTTGGAAAAATTTACTCTCTTTGGTCTAAAACAGTTTTGAGAAGTATATACATGGAATGGTGATAAAAAACAGGGACACAGGCACAAAGAGCCAGACCAACCAGATCAGTCCTGATGATGAATGAGGTGACAGACATCTTAGCTGGAGCACACTCACAACCCTAAAAATAATTTTGAAAGCTATTTTTTCTAGTTCAGAAAGTAGATTTGGAAGATAAAACAGGAAAAATGTGAAGCAGAAGGATGAACACGCACATTTCTTAATCAAATAGCTAACAGGGTCATTCACTACAAATCCAATAGGAACAGGGTCCCTTGATCTACATGTTTGTGTATGATGTCACTCTGCAAACAAGGGAAACAGGAATTCTTAGAGAAAACACTTATTTTTTTTTTTAGGTCTGGGACAAAGAAAACACAAAAGAGAACATTTTGGTTCCTTGAAGTAATTAATGATTTTTATATAAAGCTATAAGATAGCTCAAATGTCTGCACAGACACAGGCCAAAAAAATTAATAAGGGCTATTGTAAGTATCCCCTTAACACACACTCTTACTGTTTCTTTACAGTGCACCTACTGCTATGACTATATGAAGACACGAGCATCATATCCCATCAAATCTGCATTCCACTAAGGTGGTAATAATTCTTATTTGACTGAAGCAGGATACCCTTTCAAACTGCTGTCACCAGAAATTGGAACATTCAGGCTCAGATAAATTAATGTAATATCTCATTTTTATCGACTCCACAGCTAAAGAATCAGAAAGAGCCCCGTAACTGTTCACTTAATAAGACTGATCCCATTCTAAGCCCTTCTGTCTAGTACAGCACAGGTCATTTCTCTGGGCTTAGTTGATACTATATACATGCCATCATAGACTAGGTAACTGATGAAGAACCCAAAAAAAGTACTTCTCATTGACCTGGAGACTGAGAAATTAAGAATCAAAGGCCTCATATCTGGTTTGTGCCTCATGTCCCAATAGAAAAAGGTGGAGAAATAGGTGAAAGTAAACCTACTCCTCTGAAAAGATTTAATATTAGCCTTAATCTGTTTATGAAAGTTAACCCCTCATGGCCCAAACACATCATTGTACCCCCATACATTGGGGATCAAGTTGCCAGCACATGAATTTTGAAGATCATATTTAAATCACAACAATTCTGATACTACTTTTACTATGAAATTTAAATTCTAAAAACTAAGAAAAATATTAAAAGAATGAAACTGCTACCTTTAGAGACAACAGACCCAATCCTGCAAGTTGTCTGCCGACCTACGCATGCGTTCCATATCATGTGTGCCCCAACTCCTATCTATTCAGTGTGTCCCCCCAATCCCACCCACACTTGCGAGTGAATAAATAAATGTAACTCATTAAAATTTCAGTGAATAGACTGGTGAAATCAGTATGTTTACTTTCAAAATGTGAGTTCCTGGGTTCAATCCCAGTACCCATTTTAAAAAGCTGGACAAGGTCGTGCACGCAGGCATTGCTAGAACTGAGAAAGCAAACATGAGAAGATCCTTGGGACTACTAGCCAGTCACCCTAGGCTACTTAGGAAGGTCAAGGACAATAGGAGGAAGTGTCTGAGAAATGCCTCCTTGTTTATGTATACAGGCCTATATCTGTCCACACAGCCTGTAGTATTTGAGTCAAGCTTCACTTCTTCCCCTACTATTCTTGGCGATATAAACTCAATTCTTGATGACTGTAACAAGAAATAAGAGTTTTTACTCTCCTCAGATGCCTGAGAGGGGGTGGGGGCGTAGCACTTTATTGATAAATACAGTCCACTGACATTGATTCATCCTCCCTAAATTCTAGTTCATAGGAGATGCTAAATTCCTCACAAATACAGTAAAGAGACTTGGTGCTCCCTTCTATCACACTTCCCCAGTGACCGGGTAGAGACTATTACCTAGCAGGGAAATAGTACTTCAACTCTTTTAGTCATAAACTGAGATCATCCTCAAGGATCAAGTCCATTGCCAAGGGAGGTGACTTTAGGACAAAGAAGCAAGAAACAAGAAATGGAAAAAAGAAAGCATATTTATCAAGTGGTGCTGACATAACTGGATATCAACCTGTAGAAGAATGAAAATAGATCCATATGTATCACCATGCACAAAACTCAAGTCCAAACGGATCAAAGATTTCAACATAAAGCCAGCTGCACTGAACCTCATAGAAGAGAAAGTAGGAAGCACCCTTGAATGCATTGGCACAGGAGACCACTTTTTTTTTCTTTTTTTTTTCTCAAAGTTTATTAAAATACAAAAGTGTCCATTTCCGCCCCTCCTCCCAACACCCTCCCACTCCCCCCACTCCCTCCCCTCCTCCCTCTCCATCCCCAAGAGCAGTCAGGGTCTCCTGCCCTGTGGGTAGTTCCAGCTCCTCCCCCCTCCCTCCAGGTCCAGGAAGGTGAGCATCCAAACAGACTGGATCCCAAAAATCCAGTATATGCAGAGGAAACAAGTCCCAGTGTCATTGTCAATGGCTTTTCAGAAAGACTCCGGGCCAGCCACATTCAGAGAATCCGACCTCAATCAGAGAATCTGGCTGGATTACATGCTCGCTCAATCCCAGACAGCTGGCCTTGGTGAACGCTCATTAGATCAGTCCCCTTGTATCAGTGGGTGATCGCACCCCTCGCGGTCCTGATTTCCTTTTTCATGTTCTTCCTCCTTCTGCTCCTCCTTTGGACCTTTGGGGACTCAGTCCGATGCTCCAATATGGGTCTCCGTCTGTATCTCCATCCCTCGTCGGATGAAGGTTCCCTCTGATCTTGCCTTCCTTGTTCACGTTCTCTTTCCTTCTGCTTCTCGTTTGGATCTAGGGAGTTAAGTCCAGTGTTCCAATGTGGGTCTCCGTCTCC
Organism: Myodes glareolus; assembly: GCF_982192425.1. Taxonomy (NCBI): domain Eukaryota; kingdom Metazoa; phylum Chordata; class Mammalia; order Rodentia; family Cricetidae; genus Myodes; species Myodes glareolus. The sequence continues at coordinate 15,912,334 of NC_142043.1, read as the reverse complement.
CTCTCCATCCATCGCCAGATGAAGGATCTATGGTGATAAGCAAAATATTCATCAGTATGGTTATGGGCCAAGGCCAGTTCAGGCACCCTCTCCTCTATCCAGAGAACCATCTGGGGATCTCTCCTTGGACCTGGGATCCCATTTATAATCAAGTCTCTAGTAAACCCTAAACTGACTCCCTTAGTTGAGATATAGTCTTCCCTGATCCCATATCTATCCTTCCTCGCTCCCGCTCTCCCAGTCCCCCGAGCATTCCCCATTCCTCCCCTGCTCCCTTCTCTCTAACCCTCTCCCCTTCCAGCAACCCTCCCACCCCCCCAAGCACCCAAGGTTACCTGGGACTCTTGTCTATTTCCAATCTCCAGGAGGAAAACTACCTGAATTTTCTTCAGGTTCACCCTCCTATCCAGCTTCTCTAGGATCACGAATAATAGGCTCAAAGACCTTTAATTATGGCTAGAGTCCACTTATGAGTGAATACATACCATATTCCTCTTTTTGGAGGAGACCACTTTTTAAACATAACCCCAGTAACATCTGGTACTCTTAGCCACTCATCCATTTCTCCAACTCATGGCATGACTTTCATAGTTGTAATTTTCTAAACATCTTGACATGTTGTTCTGCTGCCTTCTAGTCATCATACTCTCTAGGGATAAATCCCTGTCGATCACTTTTGTGTCTCTTTGTGCTTCTCTTGTTACCTACCCAAGAGAATGGGAGTTCTACTTTCTGAAACACCAGCCTTGTTGGTAGGAGTGCAAGCTGGTATAGCCCCTTTGGATATCAGTACAGTGATTTCTCAGACGATTAGAAAACAACCTTCCTCAAGACCCAGCAATACCACTTTTGGGAATATATTCAAAGGGTGCCCAATTGTACCACAAGAACATGTGCTCAGCTATGTTCATAGTAGAACTGTTTGCCATAGCCAGAACCTGAAAACAACCTAAATGCCCCTTGACCAAAGAATGGATAAAAAAAAATGTAGTACATATTTACAATGGAGTACTACACAGAAGAAAAAAAAATAATGAAATCTTGAAATTTGCAGGCAAATGGATGGATCTAGAAAACATCATATTGAGTGAGGTAATCCAGATTCAGAAAGACAATTATCATATGTACTCACTCATAAATTGCTTTTAGTCTTAAGCAAGCCTACAATTCACAATCCCAGAGAACCTAAACAACAATGAGGACACTAAGAGAGACATATATGGATCTAATAAACATAGGAGGTAGTAAAAGATAATATCTCCTGAGTAAATTGGGAACATGGGGACCATAGGAAAGGGTCGAAAGGCTCAATAAAATCAATTTAAAAAAATAGAGTACCAGATGCTATTGCAGAGGACCTGGGCTCAATTTCTGGCACCTATGTGGAAGATCACAATCGCCTCTACAGTTGCAAGGCATTTGATGACCCAATATGACTTTTATGTGAAATATTGTATGCATGTGGTAAAGATATTCATGCAGGTACTCACAAGTATACATAAAACAAAATAAATAAATCCTTTCTTTCTATAAAAAAATACTACAAAATAATATTAATATAAAGCCTAATGAAGCTGCATTTTAAACCAGGAGTGACCCTTTTTAGATTAGCTAGGAGAATCATCTCTTTTTACAGTTTTCTATCTGTATATATACAGTATTATATTGTGTGTATATATTATTATTATTGTGTTCTATATATTGCTACTATATTTACTTACAATTGTAAAAAACACAATCAGTGTAATACCTGAGTTTAAGAAACTGAACAAGACAAAAAAAAGCCTGCAGTGGTGTAGCACACCTTTAATCCCAGCATTTGGGAGGCAGAGGCAGGAAGATTTTTGTGAGTTCAAGCACAGCCTGATCTACAAGAGTTAGTTCCAGGACAGGCACCAAAGCTACACAAAGAGACCCTGTCTCAAAAAACAAAACAAAAAAAAATCACAAAAAAGCAAAACAACAACAACAACAAGAAGAAAAAGCCAGAAGCTATCTTATCCATTTAAAACCAGATAGTCTTTTATAAAGTCGTCTAGATTCTCCAATAAAAGTGCTTGGGAAACTTCATCTATGTATATAGAAGGAAGCATATTTGCTTCCTAATAAATATAAAAAATCACCTCGAAATCTGTCAGAGGTCTACACATATGATCTGAAACTATAAAACTACTAGGAAAAAACATTAAAGAAACACTTAGGAAATTTATGCAAAGACTTTTTTTAGGCTTTTTTTTTTGAGTCAGGGTTTTTCTGTGTAGCTTTGGAGCCTATTCTGGAACTTACTTTGTAGACCAGACTGGCCTTGAACTCACTGATCTACCTGCCTCTGCTTCCTGAGTGCTGGGATTAAAGGCGTTCATCATTACTGCCTGGCTGCAAAGACTTTTTAAATAAAAAACATAAACAGCAGACTCTAAAAATAAACTATAAACAGATCTGAAGCTTCTACACAGTAAAGGAAATGATCAGCAGAGCGAAGAAACAATCTTCACAGTGGGAAAAATACTTTGAAATTACCCATTTGGTGAAAGATTACAATCAGAATATGTAAATAGTTCAAGCAATTTAATGCAACCAAATAATAATCATCACATGGAGATGAGCAAGTTCTCTAAATAGACATTTCTTTTTCTTCCTTTTTTTTTCAGTTTGTCGAGACAAGGTTTCTCTGTAGCTTTGGAACCTGTCCTGGAGCTAGCTCTTGTAGACCAGTTTGGCCTCGAACTCAAAGAGATCCGCCTGCCTGATGACATTGCAGCCACTCAGTAAGATCTTCTGGCTCCATTTGCATTCCTTGTTCTCCTGCCGCCACCATTTCTGCAGTTGCTTCTTAATCAAAAATCTAATCTCTGTTAGTCCGCCATGAGGACAGAAACCAGCTTCTTCTAAACTTTTACTAATATTGCAGTTTTTCTCCATGAATCTTGAGGTTTTTACTCATATGAAGGATGATGAATTCTTTTTCCCAAGAGAGTGTTATTTTACTTTACCTAGATCTATCAGAAGAATTACTGTCTGTCTATGGCAGTTGTAACCTTATTAAATGTGTTTGTTAAAAAAAAAATGCATCTCTAAAATCAAGGTTTTCCACGATCTATGGACTGTTTAATAGATATTGAGGGGGCATGCAAACCACATAAAACACATTATATCTCCTCGCTGGTGCCCTGGAATAATGAAGAGAATTGTCAACTGAACGCAGTATTTCAAAAGGGATTGTTTTCCTGAGCAGTAGATCTGAGTAGTAAAGAAAAATTTAGCAAATCATAATGTAGACAGATTCACTGTCATTGTGGCTTTATTTTTCCACTGACCACACACACACACACACACACACACACACACACACAAAGCCTAGATTGTCTATCTTTCTTAAGAGTGTCAAGATTTTGGATTGGATAATGATCATTATCTCCAAGTTAAACCCACCAGCTGCATCAGTCCCTAGCAAGAGAGCTCATTCTTCCTTTCAAGTGTTGGAGTCAGGCATTGATTTTTTCTTTAGCTATGGAATCCTACGTGGTATCTTCCAGCATGAAGTTGTTTGATTCACACTGAGAAATGTGTTGTCTATTGTGCCATCTTCCAGCTATGATCTTAACTCAGTCTTTTGGGAAACTTGATGGAGGTCTTACCACTTTCAGTTTCACAGGGAACTTTTGTCATGACTGCATTAGCCAGCCTCCATTAGCTTCCAGCTTCCCTTCCACAGCTACTCCCCTTGCTAAGCCTCCACAAAATTATCATAGGTAGGGCGTTGCTTCTGGTTAGGCTATGGATTAAGGAAATGTTGTGCCTGGTAGAACTTTCATTGACAAGAAGGGGCATTTCCTGTTGTGCCTATGTCCACTATAGTAGTACTTTTTACTCTTTTCTAAAAATTTTTAATTGTATTCACATCTTGACTAAATGGCCACAGAGGTCTGAGTGGAAAGGGTTCTAATAACCTTGGTCAGCCCAGGACTGTCAAAAACTTTGATTGAAATTTGCATACAAATGCAACATTTTTATATTTTCAATAACAAGTTGCAACTGTGTGCACGCTCATTTTGATCACTATGGAAAGTTAAATATTATTTCCATCTTATAATTGAGGAGAGAGCCATCAGAAGAATAAGGCACTTTTTCAGTTTGCATCCTCTACAAGTAGTGGAGGGAGAAGTCGCGAAAGATGAGCTCAGACACTCAGAGCCTGGACAAGTCTTTGATCACACCGCTGCCTCTGACAGGAGGGAGCAGAAGTAACAGTCTCATGAACTTCCAACACTATTTCCCCAATCACAGCACTTGAACTATGAGAAGAATTATAGTACTTTGATCTGTTTCAAGAAATCTTTCTAATGATAATATAAAATTCTGTTTCAATTATTATTTTACTAATGAGGTCGATGAGTAGCTATTTATTCTCTTCTTACCAATTTAAGTTTGAAGTTTGCATCTTAATGTAAATCAGCCTTTCATCCTAAATTTATCTACTTTTAAAACTCTTTAATTTCATATCTACTAGATCTGAAATTCATCTGAATTTCATAATATTTTATGGTAATTACATAAATGTAAGATTAAACTCATTGTGGGCAATGAGATTCAGAGTAATGAAAACAAAACAAAAAAATTGGAATTCTATTTATGTAAATATTGTCAGTAATGAGCACCAAGGCATGCGGAAGCAGTCAGTATAAGTGGAGAAATGCACACAAAAATAAATGTATCATTTAAGTCTTTCAGGGGGCATCAGTTGGAATTTTAGCAAACTAGGAAGCTGTAAACGTACTAGGGGATTTATCCTTACGTAATTTACTTGATCGAATGAAAAAATATTTAGAAATCATACTAATACCACAGATACTTGTCCACAATATAGTAACAGTAACTACATCTTCAGTTACTGAAGAAGGCGGGTGTGTATGGGAGAGTGAAATACACACTTCATCAAATGGCATTATTTATATCTTCCAATAAATTCTTAGAATTCTACCAAGGCTGTATTCAGACAGCTTAAGTAAACAGCACTGAGAGTTTGTCGTGTATAATGCACAAATAGGAAATAAGATACAGGATAGAATGTGAGATAGTGACAGGCAAAAGAGCTCAAATCCTGACGGAGCAGGGAATGATAAAACGGTGGTTGGATTAGAAACAAGATTTCTTTTGGCTCTTCAATATCTTTGACTCTAAAAGAGCAAGTTGGACTTAGGATAACATTGTGCAGTTTCTTCCTCGTGTATTGAATACCCTTAGCATTTTGAATGCTTTCCTAGGCCACTTCTGTCATTCTCCTTAGTGTCATTGTACCCAGCTTGTTGTGTATCCATCTAATAAGATAAGGGCATTTATTAAAGAGTTACTCTGCGTGACACTAGTAAAAGATTGCTGCTGTATGTAATTTCTCATTGATAAACTCCCTGTGAGAACAATATAGACATATTTGTTTATAATAGGAAGACAAGGAAATTAAGGCAACAATGGTTGGCAGACTTGTTCAAGGTCTAATACATTTTAGAATTGGAATTTAAACACGTAATTGAATAAATATATAAACAATATAGATAGGTAGGTAGGTAGAGAAATAGAGAAGAGAGAGAGGGAGAGAGAGCCTTGCCTGTGTGTGCATGTGCCTTCACATGTGAAAATATTTTAGGAAATTTCTACTGTGTATGTTTTCACACTACCCCTCAAATGGTCCTTTATCGTAACTACCCCTCCCAGTATTTCCTCCTTTGTTTTCTCTCTTAACTTCCCTCCCCCTCCTTACCAGATCTTCCTGTTCCAGGCCCTTTGTACCCCCTCATCGATCAATAACTATTCTATTTCCCTTTCCTGGGGAGATCTAAACCTCCAGGCTCTTGCTCTGTACATTGCCACTGTGGTTCTACACCTGTAGCTTGTTTGTCTTTAACTTAATAGCTAATATCCACCTAAATGTCAATAATGCTATATTTGTCTCACCAGGTTAGGGTTCTTCACTCAGGATAATTTTCTTCTAGTTACATTCATTTCCTTGCAAAATTCGTGGTTTCATTTTTTTAAATATCTCAGTAATACCACATTCTGTAAATATTCTACAATTTTTTATCTGTTCTGTTGAAGGACATCTACTTTGTTTTCAATATCTGGCTATTATGAATAGTGCAGCAATGAGCTGTATTAACTCCTAGAGGAGAGATCAATAGTATATAGTGTTCTAATTTTTGAACATGATCAGAATACTTTTTCTCTACCTGGGGAAATTCTTATAATCTTGAATTAATTCTTTTGATAAGAAGGGAATGTCTCTATTTTATTGAAACTTAGTCGAGTTCTACTACCTCCAACACATCCTCTGGTACTTTAAATTCTAAGGAGAAGCAATTGTGCTATTTCCCTTAGTAGCTCCACCAACAAAATGAGAAATGATGTTCTAAGTTGATTATGTGGAAAATTAGGCCCATCTTCAATGACTTCCAAGCCAACTGATAACTCTTTAGCTATCTAAAATGTTAATACTATATTCTCATTAAAGATAGTCATCCAAACCAAAGTCTAACAGGTAAACCTCAGAGTTAAACTACACCATAAAAAAATGAATATATATACATATATATATAATATTCCATCCCACAAATTCAGAATACACATTCTTGTTAAAAGTCCACAAAACCTTCTTGGAAATAAAATATAAGCTAAAATAAAATCTCAATAAATAGAAGAATCAAACTTTCTTTGTTTTTTCCCATACAATAAAATAAAAATAACACCAATAGAAACTACAGAAAAACTTGGAAATTCAACAATACACGGTTTGATCCAATAAGTGGATCAATGAGAAAAATCAGGAATTAACTTAAAGTCTGCTACAATCAATGAAAAAGAAGCCAAACATGACTAGAAGTTTTGGATGTAGCTTTGGAAATTCTAAGAGGATATTTTGCAGTTGTAAATTCTTCCATTTAAAAATCTTAAAGACCTCAAATAAATAACCTAATCATCTCCTTTAAAAAAAAACAAAAAACAAACAAACAAAAAAACCCCACAGAACAATCTAAATCCCAAAGAGATAGATAACAAATAATAATAAAAGTCAGGTCCAAAATTAATGAAATAGAGACCCAAAGAACAATAAATAATGCCAGTCAAAAAGTTTATTCTTTAAGAGAAAAATAACATAGATGAGTTTCTAGCAAAATAGCCAAAAGAGAGAAAAGTCCTAAGTTCATAAATTTAAATATGAGTAGATACCCTTATTAAAATTTTCAATAAATTGCAGAAGATCATTAAGGAATACTTTGGAAACAAATATTCTAAAACCAGGAAATTCTATAAGGAATGGATAAATTCTTTAGATGCCCACAACACACCAAAATCAAGTAAAGAAAAGATAAATAAGTTAAATAGAATCATAAAAAATCACAAATAGAAATAGCAAATTCTCCCCCAAAAAGAAAAGCATAGAACCAGATAAGTTTGCTATTAAATTCTATTAAATCCTTATAGAAAAACACTCTTCAAACCATTTCATAAAATAGAAAGGGAAAGAAATGCTAACAAATTCATTCCACATTGATTCTAATTCCAAAATTAGAGAAGGATAAAAGAAGACCATAGATTATTTTTCCTAATGAACATAGACACAAAAAAAATCTCAATAAAATTCTTTCAAACAAATGGAAGAACACACTATGACCAAGTTAGACATATAAGGTTGGCACATTAGTAGACTTCAGGACAGAAATCACATGATCATCTTAAGCAATGCAGGGAAGCCTGTGGACAAAGCTTAGAAATCTTGAAACAACCTTGAAGAAACTAAGACTATGAGGAACATACGTTGTGTTGTACGAAGCCTCTTGTTTGTATCCCAGACACCCAGACTCCTGAAATAACCATAAAGAAATGTATTAATTAAACCACTGCTTGGCCTATTAGCTCTAACTTCTTATTGGCTAGCTTTACATCTTAATTTAACCCATTTCCATTATTTTATATTTTATCCTGAGGTTTGTGGCTAGTCTTTGTTGGCGGCTCCATAGCTTCTCCTTGACTCTGCCTTCTCTCTTCCAGCATTCAGTTTAGTTTTCCTGCCTAGCTCCACTCTGCCTTATCAGGCCAAGCCAGTTTCTTTATTCATGAACTAATAAAAGCAACACAAAGACAGAAGGACCTCCCTCACCATTTCCATTCTGTTTAAATTAGAAAGGACGGTTTTAACTTTAACGTAGTAAAACTACATATAGCAAAACAGTAGTAGAATTAGTTACTATATTTACATCTACTTTATCTTTCATCATAATTAAATAAGTAACTATAACTATATTCTTCAACTTCATTAAAGACTCCAGAAGGATACAATATTACCTAAGTAAACAGGAAATGCTTTGTAAGCAACTTTCAAAATTCTAGAATTGACAGTGACATCTCGTTGCCTGGACAGTCATCCAAAGTTCTTCTGTACCGTTGGGGCATCCATCTTCAGCCTACAGACCCATAGTATCCAGCAGACTTCTCCATGAATCAGGAAATTTCAAAGACAGTTAAGCCTGTATTGGCAGTTTGTCAGTCACTTTCTTCTGTATCCTGCAGAATGTTTGGTGGACCCTTTCATGAAGCTGGAACCCCAAAGGACTGTCATGCCTGCTTTAGGCAACTTTAACAGTCATTTCTCTGTGGGTCCTGCATGTCCAGTTCACACAGCATACCATCAAGCAGTCCAGGAAAGAAGAATTTCTTGCCAAAATGGTTAACAAACTCCATACAGAACATCTTCAACGCCCATCTTTCTCTTGAAATAATTGGTACTGCCTGGAGCAGATGTGTCTCATTGTCATGAAAAGTCCTAGGTTTTTAAAACATTTTGAATGTTTTAAATTCTGTAGTCTTTGAAAGGTTTGAAGAATACCTATCCATCTGAAATACATCTCTGTACATTTAGAAAACATAACTAACATGAGTACAAGCTTGATTATTATAAATGACTTTCAATTAACCTATATTTCTTAATTATTCATTACATTTTTAAATAAGCTGCATAAACACAATATTTTGATCAAGGGCAGAAATAAACATTTAACAAAATTGACTTTAAATTTGTATCAATAAACCAAGATCCATACCAATGCAAATCTCTATAGCACTTTAATGTAATAAAATCTATGTATTGCAAACATATATCCAATGTTATACCAAATGGGAAAAGCTGAAAGCATTCCCTCTTAAACATGAAAAAGGGATCCTTAAGCATCCTAATTCCATATACTGTTCAGTCTTTAAAGCTGCAGATTGAAAAATAAAATTTGAAAATTAAAAGGGATGCAAATTGGAGACAAGGAAGTCAAGTTATCCCTACTTAAATATGAAAAATCCTATATTTAAGAGACCCTGAGAATTCTACCAGAAAATTTTCAAAGTTATTAAACACTTTCAGAAAAATAGAAGGCAAAATCAAAATACAAAACCCAGTAGGTTTTCTGTGGATTGGCAATGAACTTCCTGGTAAAGAAATGGGTGGATAGAATCTCACTAGTAATGACTTCAAAAAATAAAAATAACTAAGACTCAGCCTCATTCAGGATCTAAAGACTTCTGCATTGGAAACTTTAAGGTGGTAAGTAAAGAAATTGAAGAAGATATTAGAAGACAGAAAGATCTCCCACACTCATGTGCTGCCAGTATTAATATCATGAAAGTGACCATATTACCAGAGGAGATCTGTAAGTCCCAACGGCACTCAGAGACCTAGGAAAATTAATCATAAAGTTTATGTGGAAGGAAAAGGGATCTAGAATAGCAAAGCAGTCCATAACAGAAAGAGCAATATTAAAAGTATCAATATATCTGGTCTCAAATTACATTATAGAATCACAACGAAAATCACAGCATAATTCCACACAAAAATAGATACACAGAAGGATGGAATACACTAGAGGACTGGAAGCAATTGCACGGAGCTGTAGTCATCTAATTTTCAGCAAAGGTGGGAAAATATCCATTGAAAAAAAGACATCCTCTAACAAATGGTGCAGAAAAGCTGCTGTAGTAATATGTGTTTTCAGCAGAACGCCCATCACTATTCTTAAAAGATCCTTCTGTTTCTCAACTTTTTGCATATCACATTTGTTCATTGAGTTATGCTTCGGCCTTATCAGTAATAATAAATTGGCTACTGTCTTCTGCAATTTCTTAAAGCCATATTTTCTCTATTGTTAATACCCTGAACATAGCAAGTTGCTTGCTTGGGATGTCACTTTCTCTTTCTGGTTTCTGAGATTGGGTTCTGCTACCTCATGGTTTAGTCTAGACTAGAATATTTCTTTTTTAAAATAATGTTTTCATATATAATTTGGAAAATGCACATAATGTATTTGATCATACTCCTCACCCAACTCTACCCTCAACTTCTCCAAAATCCTTCTGCTCCTATCTCCCAACCTTATATTTTCTCTCTCTTTTTAAAAACACAGCCAAAAGTCATCGAGTCCAGTTTTCACGGGTAAACTGCTTGAGGGCATGAGGATGGCCCTGGAGGGTGGTTGATACACCCAAGGGCCACATCATTAAAGACAATTGACTATTCTGCTCCCAGAAACAACCAAATGCCAATGTCGCTTCAGCTAGAGTGGAGCATTTGTGTCCACCTCCCTTCCTCCACGTTGGGAATTTGTCTTCCCTGGGTTTGTGTGTGTGTTGTGCATGCTGTCTCCAACTCTGCATATGTCCCTCCACCAGTGTCTCGTGCATACTGTCCCCATCTCTGCATATGTCCCTCTACCACGTGGTGTCTGAAAAATACTTTCCTTCAAGTCATTCCTCTCATCTGGCACTTAAAATACATCTTCCCCCTCTTCTTCATAAACTGCTGAACTTCCAGAATATTTATAGACATCCCACCTACCTGGGACTGAGCATCCCAATGTTCACTACTCTTTATGTGCTGATCATTTTGATACCACAGAAAGGAAGAGGTAAAAGACCTCCGTAAGATGTTAAATCTCTGCCTATGACATTGCTTTTGAAAGTGTCCCATGCACTGACACTGTGGTTCTTAGATCAGATGAACTGTACTCACAGATTGAGCATGCCCATTCATGTATTTCTCACACTGCTCTGAGCTGCCATTCACTTGGAACTACAAAGTGACTTTAGAACCCATCTAAGAGATACAGCTAGAACAAATTGGGGTGCTTATTAATATACCCTTTTTTCCTCTGGTTTCCCAAGCCAAACCTCTACACTTTAAAATGACAGAAAAGCTAGAAATAATTGAATTCAAAGAAAATTTTTAGCATTTAGAGTCAGTAAAATCAAGGAGGTATTTCCCCATACTAAACAGAAAAGATTGTGTGACCAACCGGACATATTTTGGCCACCCCAACTGAATTATCTTTAAGTTAAATGGTCTTATATTTTAGGATTTGAAACAATTTTTCAGTGGTATTTCAAGGGCAGAAGGAAGTTATGGCTCCCTTGCACTGGAAGTTTTGCCTCTGACTAGAGGCCTCTTTTCTTCGGTTCGATATAAATTGATATTTGGTTATAGAGAATTTCAGAATAACCTTATGCTTCAAATATCTATTTCTCTTTTAAAAACATTATAGTTTGGTTCTCTGTTTACAGAACTATGCATTTGAATCCACGGTGAACATACAATGCTGCTATGATTGGTTAAGTCTTATTCCAGCAGAGTCAATATGATAATATAATGAGAGAAATTGCTGCCAAAGACAAGAATTCAAATTTAGAAACCCATTAACACTGAACTTTTTTGAGATTTCTTAACCTCTGACCCTCAAATGCCATGTTATTGCATTAAAATAAAGAAAGCAAACTGTTTTGAGAGTTCTTTCAGAATCCTGGATAAGGGCAATCCTGTTTGCTTTAATTCAAAGTAAATAAACTTAAGACCATGAACCTTTTCAATTAAACTTAGTGGTAGAGAAATTGTGGCATCCTGGGGAGATCAAAGTAAGTGTTCTTTGCTGTGGCTTCCCCACTCTTTCAGAGGCAGGAAATGCTGGTTTGAGGACTAAAGGTCTTGTCAAATTCCATCCTTGGTTTCCTTCACAGTTTGAGAAATTTTGGATTTATAAGGCCCACAATTACACAGATTCTGTAAGTTCCAAAAGGTAATAAGCAACTGAAGGCCATAATCAAGATTAATTTGTCCTGACTTCAAAATTCCTTCTCTGCAAATCAGAAGTTTTCTCTGCATAATTAGCAGACTGTAATGTTCAATCGATACCATTCAAGTGCTTAATGCAGTTCTAACAGGCTCTAATCATTGTCTGCACACTTGATTAGAAATTAAGAATGGAGAAGTATTAGAACTGCTCATTTCTAGTGTTAATAGTTTAAAATTAGTCTTTACAAAATAATAATCCCTTAGAACTATAAGATTATTGAGGAGTACCTCTTATTTCATATGGAAAGCCACTGTAAGTGCAACTGTCTGGGAGAATTTCTTGAAGACAGATGCTAAGAAAAGATACTAAATGTACACACTGAAATTTCTTCAATTTTCTTGTCATATACATTGCAATACTGCATTGCTTTTTTCTCCTCTGCATTGCTTTTCTGTGAGTTACGCTTTATATTCCATGCACTAATCTACTGCCTACAGCATGAACTATGAATGCCAAATTCCAAAAACTTATGTAGCTTAGAGTTAAAATTAACTTAGAGTTAAAGCAATGACTTACTCCATTAGATAAATATAAATTATCTGCTGTGACAATGGCAGCATGAACTGGGAGGAACCCATCTAAAGCAAGACTTGCCTCAAAGAAGTCAATCACTCTTCTGATAGAAAAGTCAGCACAAAGATCGTAGTACAGGCTGTCATTAACTATCTTCAACTCAAGGTCAGAAGTCAGCAACATGCATTGCCTGATGGTGTGTCAATCATAGGCCACAGATGAGTCACACATGTGCTATGCCTGAAAAGAAATGAACTCCTTTATTTAACACAACTATCCCCAAAGTTCAAATGGTAAAGACTTGGTCCTCATCTCAGGGTGCCATTGAAACATCAGAATAGGTGACTAGGTTACTGGGTATTTGCCTCAAAGGTGGTTTTGAGATACCAGTCTTTTCCTTTCATTCTTCTACTTTCTAGTATCCTGTGCCTCCTTACTGTCATTAAGTGTCTCCTAATTACAGACCAATTAGAAACAGGACCAACCAAACACAAAACAAAACCTCCAGAATCAGGCACCAAAGTGAACTTACTCAAGTTTAAATTATGTCAGGCATTTTGTTACGTTCGTTGAAAACCGACTCACATAAAAATGACATAAAACTTACTGATTTTAACCTATGAGATACTTCTCTGGTGATCCTACTACCATGAACCTTTATTAGGAACACTTTCTCTACCACTTAAAGAGTTAAAAAGACAAGGAAATCTCAGTCACAGCAAGTAGCAACAGGGAAAATTAGCAGGCAGGAACAAACAATAAAAACTGCTTTTAGTGGGGATGAGAAAACACACACAGCAAGCACACAGAGAAAAAGATCCTCCCCAAACCAAAGGGGGGTGCGCAGAAAGCCAAATCCTGATTGCTCTATGAGGGTTGACACTTTTAAAAAGGATTTTAAAGGGGTACCCTCCTAATCCAATCTGAGATTGACCAGAAAAACAGGATGAGTGATTGACCAGATGGCTGATTGACCTCCAAATGTTGTGTGTCATAGTTGCTCTGTCATTGAACTTGTTGAGCCAGCCCATCAGTAAGAGACCACAGGAAGACAAAGCCCCAAAAAGGCCCTTGTTTTAAGCAGCCAGGCTTTTATCTCAAGTCAGGAGGATGAGGAAGAAACCAGCCATTTTGAAAGTTTGCTGCCTTTGTTACCTAGTCATGACCCCTCTCTCTGTCTGCCCACCAGCAAATCTGTCTAACTCCTAGTCTCTCAGATACATCTCGAATTCCTGTCCACAATGCTCTCAACACTCACAGACTGAAAGATTTTTGTGATCCCTCATCTCTGTCCATCTGTTAGTTTAATTACTCAAGTACAGTCAGCTTTTTTTTATGGTATGAACACTCTGTATCAAGAGCATCCACCACCCCAGAGAAGGATATTCTCAATAAACGGTATATGTCAATAAAAATCTGCAGAGAAGGCACAAAATAAAAAAAATTACAAGAAAAAGTTTCAAGTGGTAGAGGAAGCTGTCACTATGGGAGTTTCAAGAAAGACTGAAAACCCCATTTTGTAGGAATCCGTTTGAGATAAAGTTTCTTTGAATAAGCAATTTCAAGCTCAGTGCAAATAACACTATTAGCAATGTCATTGCATCAGTTTCTGGTCCATTTGAAAATGTGTAAGGAGCATGGTTTTGCTTCTAAGTTCTTTTTATTAAAAAGAGAATCAAGGAGTAGATTTGTGGACTACTGTAGATTTGGACCTGTAGACAGGTACAAATGGAGCCGTCGAGGAGATGGCACATTTGGAAGATAGCAGGAATAAGGAATGAAAGTGAGTTTTGTCACCGAACATCATGTTTCAGAGTTATAAATCCTGACATATATACTTCAACAGACTGGTTAGAAAGTAGGTACAAAGAATTTGCCAACTTAATCACAAATCAATAGAAAGGTAAACAGAATCAAAGCAAACAAAAAATGCACACACACACATATTTTTTTTAATTTGGTAGTAAATCTTTGACTTACCCTTCATGACTTATTCAGTAATGTTATCATTAAGTTAGGACTATTTTTCTCACGTGGCAGGCAATTACTTAAGTATTCTGCTTATTGGACTCCTTAAAGGGAAAAAGTAAAGAGCACTGGCTGCTCTTGCAGATGATTCAGGCTTAATTCCTAGCACCCAGGTCGTGGATTGGAACCATCTGCAACCTCAGTTCCAGGGATCTAATGATCTCTTTTGACCCCTATGGACACCTCAGATCCAAAGACCCTCTTCTCCATGAATGGTAGTACTAGTGACAATTGCCTAAACAGAAGGACTCTGGCCTGGTCAACAGAAGGATTATTATTGGATGAAGAAGCCTAAATGTTTCTATTTACTAGAAAACAAATAACTTTAGGCAGTTTGTGTCATGGGAACCACCCTTAATCCTTCAGGAGCCTGCCTTAACCTTCTCCCAAAGGTCTACAATCTTTACTATTTTGGGCAAGGGTACCTAGTTTGGGATCATTCTGGAAAACCTATATCAGCTCAGATCCCCACCCTGTTGATAGCCATATAAAATCTGCTTGGTTTTCTGCCATTTCTCATCTCTGGGACTGCAAATCTGAGTAGAATGCAGCATACTGAAGCTATACTAAGCTCCCTTTTGCCACAGCACTGTTCACAACAGCTAAGACATAGAATCAAAGTAAGACATATATATAATAAATGAATGCATCTTAAAGAGTAATAATGCTAATAGTAAGAAGTAATTTGCAATCTGAGTATGATCTCCATTAAAATACTAATTGTATTTTTCACAAGTCTGATATAAGTGATCAGATAGAACCAAAAAAGGACTGGAGTAGCCACAGCAAACTCTAAGGAAAATATCAAAGTTAGAAACTTCATAATATTTTATTTTAAGAAATATTGCAAAGTAATAGCAACCAATAACAGAGTTTTGGGGATAAAATCAAGCATATAGACTAATAGAACAGAATATATATATATATATCAGAAATAACTCCACATATATACAGACAGAAGATTCTTCCCAAGTGTCAGAAACACACACTTAAGAAAAGACAGCCTTTTCAATAAAGAAAACTTGGAAAACTAAATATAACTAGCAGAAGTCTTTCACTTGACCTTGTTTCTGATCCTCTGTGATAGTCAGTTCACAGTGGATCAAATATATGCTCATAAAACCTGAAACTATGAAACTACCTGAGAATAAAATGAGACAAATACTTCTAGATAATAATATTGTTTGCTTCATAAGATTCCAAAAACAAAAGCAAAAGGCAAACAAAAATAGAAAAAATAAGATTATTTCAAATTAAAAAGCAAGGAAAAAATCAAGAATAAAAAGCTTGCAGAAGGTGGAAAGGGTGTGTCAACAATCCATCAGGAAAAGGATCAGTGTTTAAAACATGTTTGTAGTTGAAAAAAACTGAAAGACAAGCCTTCTGAGTTAGAAACTGTCCTGACATTTCAATGGACCCACCTTTATGAACAACAAAGAATTCACAAACATACGAAAATGCTCACTGTTTTAGTCATTCTGGGAAGACAAATTGAAACTGTCTTAATGTCAAGTTACCAAAGTCAAAATAACTATTATCAAGTGAACAACTTCTGCTGAGGACAGCAAAGCAGGGACCCTTATACACTGTGACTAAGGATATGAACTAGTGTGGCTGTTTCTGAGACTAGAGAAGCTACTTTACAAACTGAAACTAAAATGATCACATCAGAGAATGCCACATGTGAGTAGAACTCAGCAAGCATAGCACACCTGTACTGAGCTCCGTGTTACCACAGCATTATTTCCAATAGCTAAGACATGGGTTCAATCTATATGTCCCTCAAAAATAAATAGATACAGAAACTGTGGCATCTGCACACTGTGAAACATTGTTATTCCACCGTCAGGAAAAACAAAATCTTGCCATTTGCTATAATTGTGGTGAAACTGAAGGGTACCATCGTCGTCCTTAACCAAACGCAGAGAGACAGACATCTCATTTTCTTCATTTGGAAGCTGGAAAAGTCAATGTGAGTGTATTGGAGCAACTTTGAACACTTTGTAAAGTCATGGAGGGAAGATGGGTTAAAAGACGTAGCATGACGACTCCTAAAACAGAGTTATACAGAAAGAAGTTTCTGGTGCTGTACAACGCAGAAGGATAATTACAGTCTGTGGTGAGTTGTTATGTGTTTTATGAAGATGTAGGGGAAAAGAACTCAAGGGTGCCAAAGATGTGCAAAAAGAAAGAGCTATCCCTACTGGGTTGATCAGAGTACATATTATGTGGGATTGAAACATGACACTTAAGTTCATTGTGGTAGATACAATTCATACATATTAGTAAAGACAGACAATGACTCTTTAAACTATTCATAAAGTCGATATGCAATATCACACAGAATAAAAGTTTTTTAAGCCCTGTTGTGGTTTGAATGAGAATGATCCTCTCAGGCTTATAGATCTGAACACTAAGTTACCAGAGGGTGTCACAACTTGAGAGGGCATAGGGAGTGTGGCCTTCTTGGAGGAAGTGTGTCACTAAGGGTGGGCTTTGGCATTTCAAAAGTTTAAGCAAGGGCCAGTATTTTCCTCTTCTTGTTGACGACAGATAAAAATGTAGAACTCTCAACTACTTCTCCAGCATCATGTCTGCCTGCATGCTAGCATGCTAATAAATGGACTAAACCTCTGAAACTATAAGCCATCCCCAATTAAATGTTTTTCTTTGGGTGTTGCCATAATCATAGCATCTATTCATAGCAACGGAACACTGACAAAGACAAGCCTACAAGCTATAAAATGAGTTGGTTTTAAATTGGTCATACCAATTTGACAAGACAAAATTAATTTTACAAAAATTTCTGAAGTTATCTGAAATGATAGCATTTATTTTTGAATTTCATTGAATGAATATTTACTGGACCTATATTTTGTCCCTCACAGTCTACTATGTGTGACATTGTAGTGTTGAAAACGACAGATGCAATTCTTCCTGTAGTAGTGAGTATTCATTGTTAAGCTGAGAGAACTGAGAATTACCTGGGAGATGTGTCTCCAGGCATACCTTGAGGGGTTGCCTTGGTTATGATTAATGAGGGGAGATCTAGCCACTATGGTTGGAACCATTCCCTAGTTGAGATCTTTATTGAATACAATTGAAAGAGGAGGTTGAATACTGCTTTCATTCCTACTGATAGATACTGTGACCAGTTATTTCAGGTTCCTGGCACTGTGACTCCCTGGTGTCCTCTAACCTAGAACTTTATACTAAATAAATCCCTTCTCATTTAAACTTTTTTTTTGTCAGAGAATTATATCATACAATGGGGGGATTATCTAGAGCAATATATTTCATAAATTTTAAAATTTGACAGCCAATTATGAGCAGAGAGTTAAAGTATTTTCCAAAACCCAATCAAGTTTATTGTGCAACAAAAATAAGATGGTTGTTATATCTCTTCAGTAAGGGAAATCATCAAAATTGTTTCTAAACTCAAGTGACATCGAAGATTTCTTTAACTTACCCTGTCTCTGTTCAAAATTATTTAGATCTTATGATGAAATCTATAATTTCCTAATCCACCACATGTGCACAATAGGATTTAAAAGACAAGATACACTCCTTTATCAATCATCCGATAGAAAACAAACACTTTTCTTCATCTTGTATTGTATTTGCATTGTATTTAATGCAGTGTGTTAGAATGTAGAGACCTCAGTATTTCAGGTAACATATTTGATCAAACAGTTACCTATTTGAGACTTCAGTTGCAGACAGTTCTCTATCAGGATGGTTGCCAGGGAAAGTACAGGCTTGCTTGTCGCTATCATTATCTTATACGAGTAAACAAAATGCTGAATAAATCTACCTAGCCTACTATTACAGATGAAAAGGAAAAATGTTTAGTAATAGGAATATTGTGTCTGAACTCTGTAATGAAATGTGACTGCACATCTATTAATTTGGGCCCCCATGGGAAGAAGCCAACTGCTTCAGTAAATCAACAGCCCAGACCTCTGAACTATAGCCCTTAAATCTTTCCAATATGCTTCATAAAAGTGCATTGCTTAATATGAGAATCATCTTGGAAGCAAATCCCAGATTAGGGGTATAGCCTTCTCACAATGTGGGTGTTGTAAATGTGTGGGAAATGGGGAAGGATTAAGTAAAAGACACCTCAAGCCTATTAATCACATCTTCAAAAATGTAAATCAAGGTTTGAAAAGAAGCCTGTTTCTAAACCTCTAGTGACTCGAGCTGTAAAGTGCTGTCAACACAGTTTGGTTCATCAAGCTATGAAAACTGAATGCCTGTGGCATCCTCCAGTGCCCTGTTAAACCAGCAGAATTAAGCAATTAATCACCAGGTCCTTCAACGGCATCCTTTCCTCCCTGTTTAAAAAGAAGGAAATAGGACTGAGGAGATAGCTCAATTAGGAAAATGGTTGCCTTGTTAGCTCAAAGGCTTGAGTTTGGCCCTGTCATTCCTAGAAGAAACTGGTGTGGTAGAACACACTTGCCAGGGAGCAAGAGACAGACAAACTACATGGGCTTGCTGGGGCCAGGGCTTACTGTGAGATTTTTGTATGGAAAAACAAAATAGACAACTTTTGTGAAACAAGAATTCAGTGCTGATTTCCGCCTTCCACATGTGCATACTCACACATATGTAAGTATGCACACATACATGTGTGCACAGAGAGAGAGAGAGAGAGAGAGGGAGGGAGGTAAAATCATGAGCTAAATTGATTAAGTCTTGAGTCAACTGAAAAAGATGAAATAGTTTGAGAAGAAATACTATTTTACCTAGAGCTGCTTTCAGTTTATGGCATAGCAATTTCACACCTTGGATACTGTTTCCCAATAAACAGTATTCATCAACTTGGAACCGCTCGCTTTCTTTCCTCTAAAGATTAAATATTGACCTCTGTACAATGGGTAATGATTGTATTTTCTCTACGTTTATGTTAACTTCATTGTATCTCATTTATGACAAAAATATTTTCCCATATTATGTTTGCCTTATTCTTTAACTTTGAATCATTTAATAGATCTCGTAAGAAATCATGATCATAATTTACTTTAGGACCTATATTGACTCTAGCTGATGCATTTTTAGTCAATACTCATGGCATTACTTTCCTTCCTTTATAGAAAGTGGTATTAACAGCACCAATTTTCATTATTCCTAACTGGGGCTTCTGTACTGATTTGACAAAATAGACCAGCGGTTATCAGCACCTGTTCTCATCATTACTCCTTGCAGAAAACCCTTTAGTATAGTTTTCTAATAATCTCTGTACATTTTAATTAACCATACTTTGTGGCTATTGATGCATTTTAACCCTTTTGGAGGACCACAAGTCATTGTAATAGAATGATTTCTACCTAAATAAGAAGAATTATACAAGATTGAGCATGTCTGAACTCCAACTTGGATGGTGATGTGGCTCCCAAGGCCCACCATGACTGGTAGAGTAGCTGTTGGCAGTGTATGGGTGTGGAGGGAGAGTCATCCTTCCTTGGAAACATAGCAACTGGGATGTTCTCACATCCCAGTAGATGGTCAAGTACCCATGCTCCCATATGAACAGCACTAACAGGTCTCAGCGTTACTAATAACAACAAAAATGACAGTGTAAGGTACTGTGATTGAGTTTGAGGGAAGGGATGCTGGATGAATATGATCAATATGCATTGTACAAATGGATGAAAATTTCAACAAAAAAAATAAAATACTGTTTTAAAGTGCCAATATTTATTCTGTTGGAGAGTAAGGCCTCATTGAGAATACCTGATAAATAGAAATATTTATGAAGTGATTCCAATGTGTGCAGCATAATCATTTTACCAATTACCATGACACTTGTATTCTGAACATTTGCAAAAAATAAACAATGATTTTTTTGAGTCTTTTTGCCCTAAAGAAGTTATAACTGTTGTGGAAACAAGTATGCTTAATCTGGTTTAAGCATTCTACAATGTATATATTCATTAAACATTTCATACTTTCTTCATTAATATGCACCGCTTTTGTACTAACTTTAAAGCAATTAAAATTTCATAATTAATTAATTATCTGATGTGATAATCCTAAATGCTTATCTGCAAAGCAAAATCTCCTTGAAAGACTATTTAAAAATTCTTATACAGTTTTTATTTCTTCTCTCTATTTTATAAATAATATGTGTAGATACTTCATATATATATATATATATTCATACTTTATATCTTCATGTGTAATCTTTGATTTATAATCCATCTTTCCCAAAATCTCTCACTCAAGTGGCCTGCTCTGAGAATGTACCACAGGAACAACACAACTTCTTGCACTATGAGTCATTTGACATATCCCCAGTGTCACTAGCATGCCAACTTGGCAACAATATTATAGTATTTATGCTTTCTTGGTCTTAGCTGGTGGAGGACAAATGACTCAGGCTGGAATCAATAGAGTTCAACTCCGGGGACTCCATTTCCTATTGTCCCATTGTACTGAGTTCCTGACCTTATTCTTCACAAATAATTGGGTATATATGCTGAATGAAGACTTTGCTAGAGGCACGAAGCCTGTAAGAGTTTGTTAGCATAAGGAATGAGTGACACTCAGTATCACTCTCATGTCTCTTCCTCTATATTCAGACACCTACATTGCAAAATATTATTATAACAAATGGAAGAATAGTTACCTTGCTGTTTCCTGAAAAAATAACTGTTCCCAACCATTGTTCTTGAAAATATGATCTTGCATTTGGAATATTTCAATACTGATACCTAAGAGATGAAAAGTCAATATCGTACAAAATGCCTTAAATTACTAAGTGGGTATTGTTTAAGTACATTTTAAGTCACTCCATATTTAAAGTACACAAGACAATGTTAGAAGGTTGACATTCAGGGAGCGGCCATCATAGCTTAGTATGCAATGCCTACTGCACAAGATTGAGTACTTTTCAGATACAAAGAGCCCATGTAATTCTGTAGTGGTGGCACAAGTCTAGAATCCCAAAATATGAGAACTAGATTAAGGAAGCCAATTGTGGTGGTTTATATAGGTATGGCCCCCATAAAGTCACGTGCTTGAATGCCTGTCCTATAGGGAGCAGTCGCGCTATTAAAACATATGGTCTTTTTTGAGTAGGCGTGGTCTTGTTGTTGTATGTCACTTTGGGGGTGGACTTTGAAATCTTATATGCTCAAGCTAAGCCCAGTGTGGGACGCAGTTCACTTCCTTTTGCCTGCAGACCAAGATGTAAAACTCTCAACTCCTCCTCCAGCACCATGTCAGCCTCCACGCTGTCATATCGCACCATAATGAGAGTGGACTAAACCTCCGAAACTGTAAACCATCCCCAGTTAAATGTTTGCCTTTATAGGAGTTTCTGTGGTCATGGTGTCTCTTCACAGCCAGAGAAACCTTAACTAGGACATTAGTCTAGCTAAAATGGTGATATCCAAATTTAGTAAGACACCTTTTAACAAAAAGTGACATGGAGAGAGAGAGAGAGACAAATACAACTACTATCTACCTCAGGTCTTCACATGCCCATACGAGTAAGTGCACCTCAAAGCACACATGTACATACCTGAGTACAACATACCTCCTCATAAAAGATGAACATATAGTAAAATTATGACCATTGTGACAAGCTAACATACTCAACATCTCACATACTGGCTTACTTCTAGTTCACAAGATGCTGTCCGTCTGTGTACTGTATTAATAATTTAACTAACCAACATTCTCATCATCCTTGCTTGGGTAGTAACTATAAACCAAACATTTGGTCTTCTGAAACTATCTTCCTCAATAATTTTGTTACATCTAGCTAGGAAGGTTGTCTGAGTCACATCTTCCAATTATGAGTTCAGGAGATGGATCTGAAATACAGGGTGGGCAAGTCTGAGACAGTTTCTTACAGAATTGAGTAAGGGAAGAGAAATTTCTCTATAGGATGTTATCCTTCCTTCCTACAACCTTTCACTTTAGATCTTATGTTCAAGTGCTGGCCACGGCTCAGATAATTGGACTTGTATTGAAATATATACTAAAGTCTCATAAAGGATTACCTTTAAGCAATGTTGCAAGGCAATGTCTTATTCTGTGATTCAAATCTTTAAATGTGTAAACAAAATTAATCTTAAGTTGTGTTTTCAATAATGGTCATTATAGAATTGATACCATACAGAACTGTTTTTGCATCTTCAGAAATTGTATAATTGTGGCATCTTATATTAAATCTTGCACCAGCTGGTGTACACATCCCAGAACAAATGGGTCATGGTGACCTTCCTGGCCTTTGAGCTGACAAGAGCATCCATGCGGTGGCTTTTCCATGGGGTAAAGTAAGGACACAGACTCATCACCTTGTCTTTTATTCTAAGCATCACAAACTACAACTTCAATAATGAACCTTGTACTTATTCAAATAATTCTGTGCATTACTAATGTTCATAAAGTACAATGTAGAATCTTGATTTATTGTTATACAAACAGTTCTGCAAGTAATTCTGCCTGCTGTTTATACTTTTATTAAAGAAATTAAATGAATTTAAAGTCAACATCTCTACCTCGTCTTTTTATCGCCATAGGCTTATCCCCATGTATACCAACATCATTAATAGTAAGTAGAAATGACTTTTAGATATACTCTTTATCTTTAGCATATGTTAATTCTTACAAGATCATCACCTTTTCTTAATTAGCCTCATTCTGTAGAAGAGACCAGCCTGGGTGCTGTGTTAACATAACTGATTTTATTATTTCAAATA
Source organism: Myodes glareolus (assembly GCF_982192425.1). NCBI lineage: Eukaryota > Metazoa > Chordata > Mammalia > Rodentia > Cricetidae > Myodes > Myodes glareolus. The sequence goes on along the minus strand of NC_142043.1, from coordinate 15,888,918 downwards.
AGATCTTTAATCTAAAGCAGACTGGCCTAAAATGCCTCAAATACTCCATTTTGGCTTCAATTTCCTAAGTGTAAAGATTTATATAGCTCATCCACAGGTTTAAAATAGCACTCATCACAGGGGTACAGTGCCAATATAATTAATATGTATAGAGATTATATTATGATAAAGAATTCAAGCAAATGAAAAGAATGCAGGAAAATTGATGGTTGGGTATCTGAGCTGTCACAGTGGTAAAAGGAAACATTTCTCATATGCCCCCTTAAATTAATGTGAACTTTTAGCACCTTCTTCCTGACACTCACTGGAATGAAATTTTTCAGAGGTGGTTGTTAATTTTCATATTTAATTTATGAAGTGTATTCAGCCGTAGCTATGTGCTTACTGGGTGTTGTATCAGACAATAATTATTAGATAATCTTAACTACTGGAGAAATCTCTAAAATAAAAATAGAAGTTAAGACCCCCAGGCATCTTTGGCTTCATCCCGCATCACTGAAGGAGTGCTCATTCCTTCCTTCACTTCTCTATGGCCTTGAATTTTCTCCTCTGACTGTCAAAGTATGTCAAGACGATTGCACAGATGGCAAAAGCTAAACAGCAACACAAAGCATTTACTTGAGCTACAGAAAGCATTTCAAGGAGAGTTATAACAATTCCGAGAGGCTGGTTGCATAGGCAATTGCCTTAATGAACAGTAATTGAGGTTAAAAGACACAAGGAGGAACAAGGTGAGGCCCAGAGGGCAGAAGGGAGACCTCAAGGGAAATTTGGGGTTTATTCTTAAAATTGTTTTAATTTCCTTTGTCCTAAAACCCTGCAATATAAAATTGTGCTAATAATGTGTCCTTGAACCACACAGCAGCTTCATCACAACTCATGGGATAGCACTGTAGAAGAATGGAAACTAAAATATAGAGGTTTGCTTTGGGAAAATAGAGAAAATGTGAATGACAAAGTTCACATTAGCTATAGATCCTCTGATAAACAAACGCTATACTTTTGATTTTAATTGAAAGTTGCTTAAGATTATTAGCAGACTGGGTGATACCAGATGAATTGGATTAAATCTAAAAGGATTTTTTGATATAGTTTATATTATTATATATCATGTTTGGCTCTAAAAGATCCTTATTTTTCTATTAAAATTAAAATGCCTGGGGAAAAATCAACACACAAGAAGATGATTAATAGTTTTGTGTCTCACATGCTGAATTTGACTTTTAGCCTGTTTTCTATAATAATGAAAGTAAAAAAAAACACTAAGTGTGAGATACTCAAGAAGACTCTAATAGGTACATTACATTCACATGAAAATAATGACTAAGAAGTCATAATGTACTTACACATAGCATTATACAGACTGAGAAGCTTATGTTTATATATTTAGGAATACATATATGTGTCTGTGTGTATGCATATACATATATGTATGAAACTACCATTCATGTAAAAAGTAGCCATAAATTTGGAAGAGAGTGAGAAGGAGTATATTGGGGTGTTTGGGAGAAAGGAATAAAAAAGAGAAGTGGTAAAATTAAACTATAATCCCAAAAAATAAAACAAATAATTTTAAAAATTCAGATACCTGTAAGATTTTCACATTAATAGAAGATGAAAGATGTTTAGCTGAATTAGAAATCAAGGATTTAGAGGCTTGTTTTTCTAGTCAACCTTGTGAGCTGAGACACTGCCTGTAATTCACAAGATAATAGAGTACAGATTTCCTAAACTTCTTCTCATGCACAAAGCAAGCTTGAGATGGACTTACAGGTCTCTGAAGGAGGATAGAACCACCAGTGGGCCCTGGGGAATAAAATTTGACAGCTAAGTGAGTTTAAACACTAAAAATGATAACAGCGATGGCCTCAAAAAAGAAAGAATCGGTTCATTGTCCTTGGCTGTCTCTCAGTCTCCTCTACCTGCACTGCGTATTTAGAATTCTCAAAGTCACATCTAGGTCTTCATGATCTCCCATTAACCCCTATTGCGAAGGTCCTTGGATTACCTATAACCCCACATCAATACCATCAGTCAAGATCTTTCTTCTGAACTCAGACGCCTGCTTCCAATCCGTTCTTCCCGCTGTCCAGATGGAATGCTCTAAAGGAAATTCAAGGCCAGCAGATTGAATATACAATTTGCCTCCAAACCCACTTCTCATCTGGAAGTGCCTGCTGCATCAAGTAAGGGTGCTAGCTTGTTTGTGGGTGTAGATATCGGTTTCAGCTGGAAATAGGCAGCTTCCCTCCGCACAGCCCACCCTTCAATTGTTTTATCTCATTCTTAAATCTTTTTTTCTGATTTATTTATTTAATAAAAATTTCCACCTCCTCCCATTTCCCTCCGACTCCCCCTACTACCCTCCCCCTCGCTCTCCATTTCTAAGAGAAGTCAGGGTGCCCTGCCCTGTGGAAAGTCCAAGGCCCTCCCCGCTCCATACAGGTCTAGGAAGGTGAGCATCCAAACCGATTTGACTCCCAAAAAGCCAGTACATGCAGTAGAATCCAAATCCGGTGTCATTATCATTGGCTTCTCAGTCTGCCCTCATTGTCAGCCATGTTCAGAGAGTCCGATTTGATCACATGCTCGTTCAGTCCCATTCCAGTTGGCCTTGGTGAGCTCCCATTAGATCAGTCCCACCGTCTCAGTGGTTGAGCGCACCGCTGGCGGTCCTGACTTCCTTGCTCATGTTCTCTGCTCTTCATCTGAGCCTTGGGAGCTCAGTCCAGTGTTCCAATGTGGGTCTATATCTCTATCTCAGTCCATCGCCAGATGAAGGTTCTAGGTGTTCACAGGGATGTCCCCAGCTAGGTCCTTGGGCAGCAGAGCAGAGGGTGCCTGAATTGGCCTTGCCCTACTAACACACTGATGATTATCTAGAATATCACCATAGAATCTTTGTCCAACGGCGGATGGAGATAGAGACAGAGACCCTCATCAAAGCAACAGACTGAGCTCCCAAGGTCCAATTGAAGACCAGAAGGAGGGAGAAGATGAGAAAGGAAATCTGGACCTCGAGGGGTTGTCCACCCACTGAGCCAGTGTGTCTGTTCTTATGGGAGCTCACCAAATCCAGCTGGACCAGGACTGAATGAGCATGCGACCAAACCGGACTCTCTGAATGTGGCTGAAATGAGGGAGCTGATTGAGAAGCCATTGATAAAGAACCTTCATCATTCTTAAATCTTAAAGGTATTTTCATCTCATCATCTGCACATCTGCCGGGCATATCTGTATTAGCCTTTCCTCCTGGAAGCTTCACCTCACATCCTGCTGGTCACTTCTTTCACTCTATTTAATGCTCCAATAATTTATCGCCATTAAAAAGGAAAAAAAAGAGGTTTTGCTAAAATGAAGTTTAATTTCCCTATACCACACAAAAAGAAATCTAACAAATGCTCTCATTACCTTACATAAACCACACCCCCACCACTTTTGCCCACTGCCTTCTTCTACAAGGCCAACTTTCTATGACCGGGCCCTGTAAAGTCCTGTGATTTCATGTGTCAACACTTGGACCAAGATTTAGCCTCTATTGGCCTCTGTGGCTTTTTTTCACGACTGCCTAGCCTTTTCCACCCATATGCATCTTTCAGACAATGAATCAATCAATTGCTTTTCATAGAAGTGTGTTTGGGGATCTCAGATTCAGTGATGTTTATTCCCATTAATCTTGTGTTCCTTTTTTTTAAATCCTAGTGCTTGTCAAGTATCTCTTTAATGCACTTGTGATATCATCACTGTGCAATGTTTACTCATCCCATTTCTATGCTTCTTGTCCATGAAGCAAGACACCATGCTTTCTTTAGTGGCTTGATTCTTGACAAGAAGAAGGAAAACAAGTGTAGAAATCAATGGGAAAAATGAAAGAGAACAAAAGACTGTATATGGTCTTCTGGCAAAATCCAGCATGTATGCATCACATGATAAAGACATGATTACATTCTATTCACGCATGAAATAATGAAGTCTTGTCATATACATTAACATGGTTGAAACCAGTGGCCATTATGTTAAGTAAGTTAAACTACACCGAGAAACACACAGGTAAATAGCAAGACTTCCCTTTTGTAGAATCCAGAAAATCTGGTCTCAAAAACCTTGAGAGTGGAATGCTTGATCACAGAGGTTGAGTAGAACATGAACAAAGAAGGCTTTCAAAATTCCACGAGCCATAAATTGCACTTAGTAGATAAAAGAATTTCTGTTGTTCCTTTAGTCAATAAGGTTACGACAGAAAATGATAAGGCTATATATAACTCTGAAAAGCTAAAAGAAAGGGAGTCTAAATCTTTCACCACAGAAAAAGATAACTATTTGAGAACATGGATGGCATATACTTACCTCAGTTTGAATGTGCACATTCACAATGCAAGGATGTATTGAAACCATACCATCCTCATAAAATGTATTATTTTGGTGTGTCGCTGAGAAGAGAACTTTGACAGAAAGGCTGGGAAGAAAGGGAAACACTTGTGCAGTGCTTTGAGGAATGGGAAGTAGTGTAGCCTTTAATGAACATAGCACAAAAGTCACTCAGAAAAAATAAAAATAGATTTATTAAATGAGCAATCCTGGTTTATACACATATTTTAGAGAATTGAAAACAGTATCACAGTAAGACATCTGAACTCCTTGGTTTCTCGTGGTGTCATTCATTAATAGACAAGAGATAGGCACAATCTAAATGGCCATCACAGGTGAATGGGTAAGGAAACTCATACAAGCACACACAGACACACAAACACACACATACAAATGCACACAGAAACCATTAAAAGAAGGAAGCCCTGCAATATACTACAATAAGGAACACTGAGGTTTGCACACTAAATGAAATAAGACAGATATAAAATGAAAAAGACTTCATTTCCATATAGATGATGTATATGAGTAGTTGAGCTTCTAGAAATAGAAAGATGAATGGGAGTTGGTGGAGGTTTGCTAAGGATATATGGAGCCTCTGTTTCGCAGAATGAAAAGGTTCTGAAGATTTGGTGAGTAACAATGCATATATCATTAACACAATTGAATATTTCACTTAAACAAAGCTAGGATGATTTGTGCTTCATGTGTACATGATCATGAAAAAAGAAAGGTTAGAAAATTGGAACAATGTCTTGTGATATATATATGTGTGTGTGTGTGTGTGTGTGTGTGTATACATATATATATATATGTATATATATGTATATATCACATATATATAATGGCTTAGTGAGTAAGGTACCTGTCTCCGAACATGATGACCTAACTTTGATCTGTAGGACCAAGGTGGTGAAAGGAAAGAATTTAAGCTGTCCTTCCTCTGACCTCCATATGTGTACTGCAGCATGCATATGCCAGCCCCAAAACACTCACACAATAAAGAAATTTTAAAACTTTTTCAATGGAACTGCAACAATGCACTGATGTATTTACAACTTACAGCTTTAGAAGTGCAACTTTTCTATGATTTGGCTTACAATGTCACATGAACTGACTTCCTACACAAGCGAGCATTCATTGCTAAGAATGCTTATTTATTTGAGTAAGCATCCTGGAGCTCTTTCTCTTTAATGGTGCATATAATCATAAAAAATAAAACACCGAGCATTAAGTTTGGGGCTTTTCTAACTTCACAGCATCCAAAAAAAAATACGTTTAGCAACATTTGCATATGTAAAGCTAGAATTTAGGTCAGGGCTACAGTGCACCATCTATAGAGGCGAGGGGAAAGCTGTGGAAGAAAAGATTAAAAATAGAAAAAAGCAGAGGGCAAAGGCTCCTTGAGAGGCATTAACAAAGAGAGTCTCTAATACAAGAACTAGACTAGACTAGAAAGTTTAAAAGGTCACAGAGGTTACTCAGGCTTAGGCTAACCATCAGGGCGCATTCTCGGAGACAGCAAAGGAAAATGACTTTTGCACTAAACAGGCTTGAAGTCTTGTTTCTTATTTTAGCTTGAAATCGCATCCCCCTCATGTAGGAGAAGTCTTCTCCTGTGTTTTATTTATCATTGATGTTTCACCAAGGAAAGAACAGTATTAAATCAAATTCTAAAGCACAGTGTGATGTAAATCGGGAGATTCATTTGAAAATTTATTTTTAAAAAATAACAGCATTAAAAGTAAAAATTGGTTGCTAAAATTTCACACAACTTTACAATGCAAAGGAAAGAAAGCATCACTGGAAAGTTAAAGTGTGTGTTAAAAGTTAAAATTTATGTGTTAAAACATTGCATAAGGGGGTTTTCATCTAATTCTTGGATAGTCAATAATGAAAATCAATTTCCACATTTTACTGAAAAGAAAAAAGCACAAAACATCCAAATGTAAATGAATTTTTCTCTTTTTTAATAAGCAGATAAGAGTCACTCAAAATCATTAGACACCGAACAAAGAATTATCAGCAACTCAGATTAGTATTTAGTCAATGCCAGTTGCTCTTAAATATGCACTACCATATACATAGACACACACACACACACGCACACACACATACACACACACACAAATATTTTATAAAAAGCCATCCAAATGTCATGGGTCTAGGAAAAAAAATGAAGAGTTGGGCCTATCATTTAAACACAGCTGTCTGCCAGTTTTGACTACGGTTATATTTAGCCAAAATTTTCCTCTTCTCCCCTCCTTAGTTAAAAATTATAACCAGCTGGAACTATATCAGTGCTCAGCTGCATGCCAAAAGAGAGGGAAAAAATGAAACTGAACAACAGCAAAACAAAACAAAACAAAGAATAAGGAATTCAGCCTAAAAAACTGAGGCTAGTTTAGTCAATAATTGCTACAGATGTGATTTCGAGATAAGTTAGACAGGTTCCAAGTTTCCTTTGCACTGTCTTCTGAAGATTTCTGACCAGACTGTGTGCTCCACTTAGACAACTTCTCTCTCTCTCTCTCACGAAGGAACTCATAACGAGCAAATGCCTTTGTTGAGATGAAGAGATAAAAATATCAAACATACAAAATAAGCATGCAGCATGGGTACTAATATAAATATCTGGCACTTGATAATTGGCTAGGATATCAGCGTTCCTACCCCTTTCTTATGCCAGCATTTCTAGTGAGGGAAGTGTCATCCCTGATCTCTCACCATGAAAAAGGATAGAGAAATCAGATGGGGGCATCGTGAGATACTCTACAATTACCACTCAATGTGTGTGTCATATTTTCTCTAGTCACTAATCTATTCATTCCAGTAGAGTGGACTCCTGAAAGGTAGGGTCTGGTATATCTTTCTGCCGTGCCAAGTAATAAATAACTTATTTTCCACATGTTGTTTTAACCCATTCCTTCTTTAGGATGGAAAGTAGTAAAGCAATTTCTTTTCTTCTCAATCTTGTCCATTTTGGTGATAAGTAGCCTCTGTTCAGGGGTAAATCTTGACTATCCGAAGCTTTAATGGCTAGCTTTATTCTAAACTAAAAGAAAGACTGGCTTACATCCAATGCAGGAGCTGTGGCTACAATGTAGAAAATAAAGAACACTATATTTTATTGTCATTATCTACATGTCCTACATTTAAGAGTTTAATAATACTTTGGGGGGGAAGCCTAGCACAATATAAGCCTTTTCCTGTAAATATAATTGTCCATTTCATAAAGCAGTTAGCATTTACAAGCAAATGGTAAGCACTTTTCTAATCACTTCCCTTTCTTTCGAATGTGAAGCACATTCATTTTCACACATATAGAGAGATTACCCAAAAAGGTTTTGTATGATAAATCAAGAAAGTATTGAGGATCAGATCACAGAAGGAATTCCAATCCTTCACATTCTCCATCATGATCTGTAGGTGAGAAGGTGATCATTCCAAAACTGTGTTTTGTCAAAATCTGCAGTTCAGTATGTTTTACCTGTGATACATGGATAAGAACAACAGCCACTGTAGAATGTGTTTGCACAGCTCTGAAGTAGGAATTCATGTGAATTCCATACCCACAGTGAGAGCTCAGCACACACTAATTGTTGAAGGAACTAGTTATCTTTCAGATGACCAAGAGAAAAGATGTGTATATGAAATGTCACAAGATACAATCATGAGAAATTTTGTCTCCGTACTAATTTTCAGAAGTTCCATTGTTTCAACTCTTTAAGAAATATTTAAATCAAAAATAAACTATGGAAAATTGTTAACAACAAAAGATCTTAGAATGTGAAATATTGTTGAAGCCACATAAAATAGAATAAATAAAGCTAAGTAAGAGAGATGCGTTTTTTGTTGTTGTTGTTGTTGTTATATACAGTTAAGTGTTCGTGCCCTGAAATAAATGGCAATGAATCTGGCATTTTAAAAGAAGGAAGATTAATAACACTACGTGATTTTTCTTAATGTACATAGTATCAAACTGCTCTTTAAATATGTATCTGCTGGAGCCCACAAGTGTTATACAACTGACAGACCAATAGGCAGATCCACAGGAAGTGTATACGTACATTCAGCAGAGTTGTGGGAACACTTGTCTTTTGGAAAAATCTCTGTCAAAATTGTAAAAACCTGGTGAAGCCCTGATTCTTCCCTTCAAAATAGGATTCATTCCCAAAATACCTCAGCAGTGTGACTTCTCCTGTGAGGGCAATGGAATGACCTTCCAGGAAGCCTTAGAGTGATAACATTCACTCTTTGTTCTAATTGTCAAATTTACATAGAGTAAATCCCCACAGTTACCTTTGCTAACAGACCACGTAGAAATTTCAAAAGATTAGGAAGACACCACCCTTACCAGATAGACAGGTCTGGGTATGAGTGAGTCCAGGGTTCAGGAACGTTTAGTAACTTTTTCCAACGGTTTAAAATATAAAGTATTCCTTTTTTTCCCCTTGGATGCTGGCTTTTCCCTGGATGATGTCACACCCTTCCTGGAGTGTGGCTTTGTCAAGTTGTACCTGCCCTCTTTGTGATTTTGATATGCATATTATCATTGTCGTTGCCTATGGAAATTTTTAAACCATGTCTGGAAAAACAAAAAACCTGGTGGAAATGGCCCCTTCTTTTTCTTCCTCACCCAAGGAATAAAGAACACGTAGAAGTAATGTTTGTGAGTTGATTTATTCCATTTACCCACAGATTAAATTATCCAGGTTTTCACTTGCCATAGGGAATCTTTTCTTTTTTTGTATACAAAATAAATGAAAACATGTAATAAAAAAGAAAATTTTCATGTGATCCTTTTTGTTCATACATGATTATGACTCAAACTAGTCTAGTTAGGTGCTGAGACTGGTACTCAAGACTCCTGATATGTATCTCTCTACCAAATGCTACTGCATTTCTCAGACCTTACCAGAGAAGCTTCTTTGTGTAGTAGGTGGTAGCTAAGGCAGAAAATCATTTCATATCGAAGCACAAAGTGTCAGTGGAATAGTCAGCTACAAATGAATTGTCTATGGCAACTCGCAGCTATCACTGGTCAACTCAGAAGAAGGCCTGGGATGTAAGATATAGATGCCAGGGAGGAACTGAATGAAAAGTTATTTTCAATTTATGAGAAGACCACTGAGCCCCTGAATTCATAGCATCTGTGGTGGCTTGCACAAGAAATTCACTTGATCAAGCTAGTCAATATTCTAGCATAGAGTAAGAAGGGATTGACCTAACTGAGGAGCTATGGACAGTTGATGATCACAGGGGGGAGGGAAAGTCAGCTTTCTTTAAGAGTGTCGCCCTTGGTAGGTCAACCATGATCCATTAGACAGACCCTTACCCATGAATATATGGGAAGCATACATTGGACTATGCAGCTTATTAAAAAAAAAACAAAAAGGGGGCACAGTTTTTGGTAAGGGTAGGAGTGGACCTGAAAGGTGTTAGAGATAGCAATGAGTAAGGAATATGTTCCAAAGACATTGTAGAAAATTCTCAAGAATTAATAAACCATTGTATTAAAAATGAGGAAGGTCTCTAGCTGTTCAGTAGTATTTTCCAGACTATTGATAATGTTGCTCACTCTGCTTATTCAAAATAGTGCTATGCCAATAAAAAGGTGGTAGTAACACATGTATATATATATATATATGTATATATATATATATTTATCAGAAGGCTACAGTCCAACTTAGAGGTACTGTAGATAAAACCCCTATATAATCCATGGTTCTAGCAGATAGTAATGCTAGGGGAAAGGCAAAAAAATCTAAAGTTTAAGTTCAGTTCTACTGTGAACTAAGTGCATGATCTTGGGAAAGTCATATTGCCTCTCAAAGTCTCTGCTTATTTATGTAACAGATGAGGACTCTGATGGGTCACGTGAAGTCTTTCTATTTATAAATGTTCAGGTGCTCACTCCTGGGCAGAGGATGAGATCTGTGTGAAACAGCTGCTGTCACTCAGTATGGAAGAAGTATTTGATAATTTTCAAAGACTCGGGAATAATCAGTCTAGTCCTAAACTCCTCTGCCTTCGATTTCCTAATTTCAACAATGATTATAGCAAAAAAAAAAAAAAACTGTCCACAAATGCACATCGCATGGAAAAATTCAGCAATAGATGATTTGTAATTTTATTAGGCCATTAGAAATGTTTAACTAGAATAATTGGGAAAATTCGTACTTAGAGTTTTTTAAAAATGCTATTCTAATAATATAGTAACATATAAATATTGTATGCTCCTATATCAAAATTTTGAACAAGTGTCAATCTGCTCAGTAAAGTAAGATTTGAAATGAACATTCACTCGTGAAGTCCCAGCCTTAGCATCTCTATTTGCAATTTAATGAAAGATCATTTGGATTTATGAAATGTAAATAAGAGGAAAATTTAGTTCACCTCTTCTCCTTCCAACTCGAGCTCGTATGCTCTTAGTCTGTCTCTCAAGTACCAATGTTCATAACAGATGAGACGAAAGATCCAGACATTGCCACCACACTTCTGTCTTTGTGAAAAGTTCTAGGCTGTGGATGGACCAATGAATAAGGATAAGACGAGGCTGACTTCTTTGAGACAGTCTTCTTTTGGGTGGTATTTATCTCCATGAAATCATTAATTTAATCATTGTCTTAGGCAATGTTCTATTCCTATGAAAAGACAACCATGACCATGGCAACTTTTATATAGAAAACCACTTAACTAGAGCTGCCTTACAGTTTCGAAGGTTTAGTTCATTGTCAGCGTGATAGGAATCATGGAAACACACAGGAAGACGTGGTGCTAGAAAAGGAGCTTGGAGTTCTACATCTAGATCAACAGGCAGCAGGAAGAGAGAAACACGGGCCTTGGTATGAGCTTTTGAAACCCCAGAGCCTATCCTCAGTAACACACTTCTTCCAACAAGTCAATGCCTACTGCAACAAAGCTATACCTCCTAATCTCTCTCAAGTAGTGCAACTCCTTAAAGACCAAGCAATGGACATTTATAAGCCCATGAGGGCCATTCATATTCAAACTACCATAACCATTAATTTCAAATGAAATATGACTGCTAATCAATAATTTGGAAATAATTTCAAGATTGACTTTGGGTTATAGAAAGAACAAGTGAGCACAATGATTCAAATGATAATGATACACACAAACACACGCATATGCACACATATACACATCTACACACAAACATGTACACACATATATGTACAGATATGTACACATATATACTCATGAACACATGCATACAGATTTGCATACATATACACACACATACACTTACACACATATGAATACATCTTGTAAGGCTAGTTTCTCATTTGTATCCAGTCTTGTAATATGCTACTGTCCTAGTTTGGATTTTATTGCTATGATAAACACCATAACCAAAAGCAACTTGGGAAGGAAAGGGTTTATTTGCCTTACAGAGTCCATTTACAAAGGTAGCCAAGGGAAGAACTCAAGGCAGGAACCTGGAAGCAGAAACTGAAGCAGAGACCATGGAAGGATGTTGCTTAATGGCTTGCCCATTTTTCCTTTCTCATATGTCCCAAGACCACATGTTTAGGTACAAGACTGCCCAAAATAGACTGGCCTCTCCCACATCAATCAGTAATCATCCAATACCCCCACAGACTTGCCTACAAATCAACCAAACAAAATGGAGGCATTTTCTCAAACAAAGTGTTCCTTCCTGTATAACTCTAGCTCGTGTCAAGATGAGGAAAAAAAAAACTATCCAGCACAGCTACTGAACTCTCACAATTGTCGAAATTTCTGTTTGGTTTATACATACAGCCAGACAAATACATAACATACACAGTGTTTGGCAAGGAAATGTTTGTACTGTGTCGTTTGCTAGTTGTGTGTTTCAGTCAAATAATTTAATTCCTCTGAGCCTCAGTAATTCTTCTATATAATGAGAGCAATAATATTATATCTACAGTACAGGATGTGTGGAATATATCTAATGTGTCAGAACACATCTGCATAAGTCTATTTTCCCTTTTCCACAGAAGGCAACTGCTGAGAACATAAACTGATTTTCTCCCCATTGACCGCACTCATTGCTTTTGTGTATAACTTGTTACCACTTTCGAAAGAAGAGTCAAACATTATATTTACTAAGAGAGGAAATAACTAAGTTTAGGCTACCCTGCTAACTCTGCATTATCATGAGCACTATATTAATTATAATTGGTAGAAAGAGACTAAAATAATGAAAGACAAGGACTCTAAATTGAGCAAAATAGTTGAAGTTCCAAGAGACAACTAAAAAATGAACTTGATGCAAGAGGGAAGCGGGTATTAATGTTATAAACAGAGACCTGGAAGGATGTTACGCAGATGCCTAGCTATACTGCTACAGTATGATTGAATGAACATAAGACTGCCGTCGTCAGGATTGAGTTAGGTATGAAGACAAATTATTTACTATGAATAATAATTAGAGCTGTCAAAATTCAGAGATTGGATATTCTTTTGATATATACACTGTAGAGATGTCCCTCCATGGATGGAAGCTGCCATATATATATATATATATATATATATATATATATACATATATATATATGTATATATATATATATATGAACACACTAAGATAAAAATAATTGAATTCAAATTATAAAATTGTCCTTGTTATTCTGTGATGGTTGACATAGTAAACTGTGAAAAGACCCATGGAGACAATTATGCTGCCTCTGAATCTTAGGATATTCTGTGTGGCTAAAGCACATGAACTGGAGTTGGGGAGTTTACAGTAAGTACACTTTTCTTTCTCATCGTCCTGGAGGTAAGAAGTTAAGAAGTTTCTAGATCAAGTTACTGTTCACATGCAATCAAAAATCTTAGTTGTATGACACAAATTCTCTGCCTAGTTCTCCACTAAAATGGATCACCTGAAGGACGGATCTATTGAGAAAATCACTATGACCACACTGTAGCCACGTCTTCAGTGACGGAAACACCACAGGAGTTGCACCTGATGCTGGGTTCCATGCCCAAACATGACCATCTTCCACACAGTCTGCTATTTGCTAGTCTGCTGTTTGTCTCATGGGTCCCAAAACAATACTCCATTCTCAGACTTTCCAAAAGTCCTAAGTTAACAAGAACATCAGCCTCCATCTCTGTCACTCCACCCCTTCCCTGTTAGGTCAATTTCAGCCAAGGGAATGTCTTCGCTCATGTGATTTCCTTTTCTTTACTTCCTTGCCTTTGTACAACCTCCATCCTCAAAGATCAATTCTGTTTCTAGTCTCTAAATAAAAACACAGGACCAAAGATTTTGTTGAGTGTAGATTTAGGGAAGAAATGTAAAATGGGAGTATACAGGTTATAATATTGACAAAGGGAGAAACTTATTTAGTATCAGCTGTCCTAAATGCCTGCTTCTCAGTTTTTACCCCCTTAAGAGGAAGGCAACCAATAATTCAAATGCACTTACACTGCAATTTCACAGAGACATTCTTTCATGCACTATAGAAACAGGCCATTAAATTTGCATGTCTAAAGGAACATTTTGGTAATTGCCTTGTTTTAATACATTTAGTATATCAGTCTGCAAAACCGCAGGAAAAGGGAGGACAAAGTAAATGATCCAGTTTGATTTATATGTGGATAGAGCCAAAGACACCAGTTGGTTTTTTTTAACAATATTATCTGTGTCACAATCTGACTTTGCAAAAGAAACAGCACTTTCCTTCTTCTTTAAGGGGCTTGTCTGCTTGGTATCTGTACTTTCCAGTTGGAAGTAAAAGCAGTTTCCAGAATCTCCCTTGGAAAACTACAGAAATAGAATCAGAACGTTGTGCACTATTATTCTTTCCTTCTTCCCAAGCTGATGTGATTATGAACTGAAGTCTTGGTGTCAGTTAAGCGTTAAGTTCAGACAACTTATTAAGAAGACATAGGAAGAGAAAAATTAAGTTGGCAATTGTTTAAAATGTTGCTTTTATATTAAAAATGATATGCAAAAATTTTTTAGAAGATAAAACTGACGTCACAATTTTTATAACCAAAATAGAAACTTTGAATAGTTTGACAATGGAAAAAAAAAAGTTGTATCTTGACTGTGACTTGTGTTAACTGGAGAGGATGGGAAGTAACTGTGTACACAGGAGCAGTAACTGCAGCCGAGTAAGAGAGAGGCTCAGCAGTGAAGAGTCTTTGCTGTTCTTCTAGAGGACCTGAGTTCAGTTCCCAGGACCCAAGTAAGAAGACTCACAACAACCAGTCACCTGTAACTCCAAGTTCAGAGACTCTGATACCCCCTAATGGCCACCACAGGTACCTACACACATATGGTGTACATACACACACCCAATACACCTAGAGATAAAAATAAAAGTTGTTTCTAAAGAAAGTTTAACAGTCATGAGTCATAGAGGGACTTCTCATGTACTAACTGACAAACAGCTTTGCGATTCTCCTATTTCCCCCTTGTTGTTACTTTAGTTCCTTCTAGAACTTAGATAGGCAAAGAGAACCCTGGAGTCACACCTGTACCAAATCAGGACCAAGAACCTCATCCCCCTCCTGCCAGCAATGTCATAGCTGATAGACTACAGCCAGTGTCCTCTCTGGGAACTGTCCTCACCAGGCTGCAGGTGTCATCATCCCCACCCCCTCCCTCCCACCAAAAAAAAAACATCCCTTGCCTGAGGGCCACACAGTGACTAAGCTCATGTGGTGAAGAGCAGATACAAAAGCTAAGGCCTGAAACTAAGTTTGTACAAATCTCAAAGGCTGATTCAGCAAATCTCCCAGTAGAGTCAAGCCTCAGTTTTGATCTCAGAGTATGCCAGTCCTTCCTGCTTTGATCTGTACTCCATGCTTCTTTAAATATTTATTTCTAAAACATTCTTCCATACAGTAGCATGCTGCTCCATGTGTCAGACTGTTTCCAGGAAGCAGTTATGTGACCCAGGACAGCTGCCTTTCAGATCATTCAAATTTTATGAGATGGATTTGACCTTGACTCAAACAATAGAATAAGTGGTAAAGAAAAAAAAACAATAGCAAGATTTAGAGTACTTAAGGGCAGCAACAAATGTTGGTGAGATCATCAACTTTCTCAGGGTCAAAAAGGAATACAAAGGTAATTCTATAAGTCATAATCAAATGTCAGCATCAGAAGAAGAAGGAAATGAGGTCACTAGACCTGGCTGCCCAAAATGAAGGCAAAGCCAGAACCATGTCACTCAAGTGGAGAGGTGATCTCAGGCAGGGGTATTTTCATGGATTTAGAGCTATTATGTGTTAAAGGTATGACTCATATACAGTCCTGAAACAAATGAGAAATATTACAACTTGCAGACAGATTCAAGAATAATACACCAATCTTATAGTTCAAAAAAACAGAAGAAAATAGCCTAGCCCCCAAATGAGTTAGCGCTGATGCTGCCTTAGTTGTTTTCAGTGTGGGTCTCATCCTCACCCCTGATTCCTACAGATTGCTTCACTTTTGCCTAACAGTATTAGAAACTAAACATTCCTGAATATTCTCCTTATGCAATTACAAAGGTAAAACATGAAGGCATGGAACCAGGCTTCCACGTGAGTCAACAGGTGTTTTAATGGTTTTCAGACTAGTTAGTCTCCATGAGTCATACCTGAGAATGAAAATTAGTATCAGCGAATCATAATTTCCTTCTTTAGAAAATGAAGGGGAAGTGTTGGACTTCACAAATGGGACACCTATAACAAATCCTTTTCCCTACCAATACTCAAGGGCCATAATAAATGAGAGGGCAGAAAGATTAGAAGATGCAGACAACCAAAGTGAAACTGTATCTTCTGGATGTGGCTGGACAGCGACACTCATGAACTCACAGCTCCCACCTCCAACTGAGGAAGTATAGGCGGTTGATGGCTTCCAGGAAAGGGAGAGTCGGTTTTATTTAGTGATGTGACCTCTGTACGGAGTTCACGGTCTAGGGGATGGCCACACACCAATGAGTATATAAGCAACATATATTGTATGTAAGTTACAAAAAAAGGGAAAAAAACAGAAGACACAAATTTAGGAAAGATGAAGGGTTCTATCTGGAAGGAATTAAGAAAAGAAGTGGGTTCAAATATGATCAAAACACATACATGCATGAAATTCTCAAAGGACCAATAAAAATATTTTTATATTTGTACCAAGTAAGTCAAACAGGTCATCAAGCTTAAATGAGTTACTACATGTCAAATTTATGCCATCAAATGTGACTAAATCTCTTTAGTCTCTAAAAGAGATTTTTTTTTAAGGAAAGAAAAACTCAGGCTGGGGAGATATTTCAGTGATTAAATACATTTTCTTCTCTTTCAGAGATCACAGGTTTGTTTCCAGCATGCACATGGCAGCTCTTAATTGTCTGTTACTCCCAGTTTCAGGATTTGCTTTCTTTTGGCTTCCATAGAAATTCTGCAGTGCACATGCATACACGCAGTTAAACATTCATACACATAAAATTAAAAATAGCTAAAATCCAAAAAAGTCATTTTAATTCATGTCTCAAGTAATTCAAGAACTAATACCCTGAAAACTTTGTAGGATTAACTGTAAAAGGCACCTTTGTAAAAGGTTAGAATAGTAGGAATTACTAAGTCAGCCAAATGGGAACAGGGAAGGCAAAATGCAAGTCAACAGGGATAACATTTGCAAATTATGGCCCATTCAAATGTTCATTTTAATCAGCAGGGTAATTATTTAAAAATTTAACCTAAGGGATTATAGTGTTGGGGCTTCTAGAACAAGCTCAAGGTAATCTGAAGCATAAAAGGGCTACATCCTCAGAGATACAGATCACACTGTAGAAAAACTTTAAAATTTTGGTTCCTTCATTGGATTTGCATAGGTCATATCCTAAAACCCATGGGAAGCTTTATATACAAGCAATCAAGCTTCATTTGTCTGGACAGTCCACAGGACACACGAATTTAAGGTGAACCAGACAGAAGTGACAAAAAAACAGTCTACACTGTTTCCACTGAAATAACAATAAATAAATTAACACATAAATAAATGAATGAAAATGATATGGGATTTCCCCTCTGTATTCTATGAATATCATTGCTTAATAAAGGAACCACTTTGGGCCTATAGCAGAGCTATAGGGGAACAGAGCTATGTGTGGGAAACAAAACTGAATGCTGGGAGAAAGAAGGCCAAGTCAGAGAGAAGCCAGGTAGCCCTGCCTGAGCCAGACAGAACTTTTCCCAGTAAGCCACAACCATGTGATAATGCACAGATTACTAGAAATGGATTAAATTAATATGTAAGAGTTAGCCAATAAGAAGCTAGTGCTAATGAGCCAAGCAGTGATTTAATTAACATAATTTCTGTGTGATTGTTTCAGGACTGAACAGCAGGAAACTTAACAAATAGCCTCCATTTAACAATTGGTGCCCAACATGGGTAACTACATCCACATAAGAACCTGAGAAAACTTAAAAAGGAATTCTAGACAGGGAAAGACAAAGTTTAGCCACATGTTCTTTTTTCTTTTTCTCTCTCTTTTTTTTTTTTTTTTTTTGGCTGGTGGTATGGAGCAACTCCTTTAAGAGAGGTTTTCCTGATTCAACAGTAACAGAAAAAAAGCCACACCATTTTGAAATGCTGGCTTTCTGGTTGGTTCACACTACAAGCATGAACTCTGACCTTTTCAGGAGACCAAGCATTTGAATGAGGTTTGTGAGCAACGTGCTACAGCTTGCTTGGTGGCAACATGGACTAGCTGTGTGCCTAGAGATGGGACAGTGTGTATGACTCTCAGAGGTGGCAAACAGCTTCGCCATGCTGTACTGGGTGGAGCAAGCAATCACTTCCATATATATCCTAGTAATGCCGCAACTTAAGTTCATGAGAAGGGCTTAACATTTTAAGAAGTGCTCCTGGTCAGAAAATAATTATAAATACACAATAAAGACAAATTCAGATGGAAAAGACCTCTAAATGGGTCACAGTTTTGGATAAATGTACATTGGCTTGGGAGAGAGAAGAAAAAGAATATAGACAGTTATAAAAAGAAGTAAATGTTTTTTTTTAAAAAAAGGTAAAATCTGTAAAGAGACAGAGTACAGAAAGTCCTAGATTAAAAGGAGTAAAGAAAAATAAGCTATGTAGAGATAAAATATGCAAAGAAAGTCTGGATTGTGTATATTATTGTGTTTTCTTTGAATTTTTTGACTGTAGAGGAACTAAGTAAACAATATATATACTTTAAAGGTCTCTTAACTTAAGAATTTGAGTCTAAGGGTATGTTGCTTTGGAAAAGAGGTTCTTCTTTTGTTTCTGCAGAAGATCAGAACCTGTGGATTGCTACCAGACTAATATGATTTGATGCACCAAGAACCCTTGAAAGATCTCCTTGAACAATCCTCAAAAAATTACTTCGCCCATTAAACAGCAGGAAACAGTTTTGAGAAGAACTACACCCATACTACTTAAAAGTAAGAAAGGGCTTTCAGATTCCTGTTCTGCAAAAATTATCTGCTAGATATTCTGCAGAACATAGAAGAAAGTGACTGACAAACTGCCAACAGAATTGTCATTGAAATTTCCTGCTTCATGGAAAAATCTGCTAGATAGTATGGGCCTGTAGGCTGAAGATGGATACCCCAAAGATATAGAAGAACTTTGGGTGACTGTCCAGGTGAGATGTCCCTGTCAATTCTAGAGTTTTGGAAGTTGCTTATAATGTACTTCCTATTTACTTAGGTAATATTATATACTTCTGGAGTCTTTGAAGAATAGACAGTAGTAGTATAGTTTTCCTTAGTTATGATAAAAGATAAAATAGTTATAACTGTAATTCCTGCTTAATAACTGTTTTATGTAATTTTGCTATGTTAAAGTTAACACCTTCCTTTTTATTTAAACAGAAAAGGAGAGATGATGTGGGATTCCCCTTGTAGGCTCTGAATATCATTGGTTAACAAAGGAACTGCTTTGGGCCTATAGCAGAGCTAAGGGGAACAGAGCTAGGTGAGGAAAACTAAACTGAATGCTGAAAAAAAGGAGGCAGAGTCAGAGAGAAGTCATATATCCCTGCCAGAACTAGATGAAACTTTTCCTTCTAAGCCGCAGTCATGTGGCAATACACAGATTACTAGAAATGAATTAAATTAATATGCAAGAGTTAGGCAATAAGAAGCTAGAGCTAATAGGTCAAGCAGTGGTTTAATTAATACAGTTTCTTTGTGATTATTATGGGGCTGAGAAGCTGGGAACCAAATAAGTGACCTCCATTAAACATAAATAAATAGTGTTTAGCAGACTTTTAAGGTATGATGGAAAGCTTAAGATATAAATGTAAAATTGGAACGTATAGAAAAGCTATCGTGAATTTAAAACACTCATTTTGAGAAATGAACACAAAAGTAAAATACAAATAAAACATAAAAAATAAAAGGAAACTCCTTCTAAAAAGACCCAACTATTAATTTATCATTACATTAAGGGTTAGGATCCCAATGTAGAAATTTGGGGACAGCACAAGCATTGCGATCATAGCAAGCATCTAGTGGAGAAATACTATGAATCTGAGCACTCTCCTGAGGCCGGGAAGACAGCTTGCCAGAGAAGCAGATAGGTCAGACTGCCCTTCTTCCTCCTCTCCTCCAAAGCCAGTCCCCCAGACTCATCGCAAGCTCAGGAGCACACCACTGGCTATGACATCTCCTCCCACTCTGCCCCAATTCTGAGGGAACTAAGCAAATCTGAACAGGGTGTCCCATTTTCCTCCTTCCTGTAGAGCTCCTCAACACCATTCTTTCTAGCCCATCTTCATCCCTACGTATCAGCATCCAATAGCAATAAATACATTCAAACAAAAAAACCTCAACGGCCACACCTGGCAGGGTCTCAGCATTCCCTATTAGGAAACACAGAACCACAACACTTAAAACCAGAAAGTGCAACAGAAACTGAGGAACACAATATCCACCTTAAAAAGGACAAGATCAGCACCTAGAATTACAATCATCCCACAACCACAAGCTGAAATGTCAGTATAAAAAACATAAACAACAACAACCAGAACACTATGCCTCCATTAATGCCCAGCAACCCCATAATAGTAGTCCCTGAGAGATGCAATATACCTGAATTACAAGCCAAGGACATCAAATAAACCTTTCTCGGTGTATTAGACGTCCTAAAAGAGGAAATAAATAATTCATTAAAGGAGTGTATTAGACGTCCTAAAAGAGGAAATAAATAATTCATTAAAGGAATCTATGGAAACACAAACAGTG
Organism: Myodes glareolus; assembly: GCF_982192425.1. Classification (NCBI taxonomy): domain Eukaryota; kingdom Metazoa; phylum Chordata; class Mammalia; order Rodentia; family Cricetidae; genus Myodes; species Myodes glareolus. Next base: position 15,868,308 of record NC_142043.1, on the reverse strand, counting down.
GAAAGAAATGAAGAAAAAGTTAAAGACTTGCAAATGGAAGTGGATTCAATAAAGAAAACCCAAACTGAAAAAGAAAACTGGAAATGAAAAATTTAAAAACTTGAATAGGAAACTTAGAGGCAATACTCACAGAATACAAGAGATAATAAAGAGAATCTTAGTCACTGAAGGCAAAATAAAAGAAAAAAAACTTGATCAAAAATGCTAATTCTAAAAGAATACAGAAACAAAATTCCAAAGAAACCTGGGACACTATGAAAAGACCAGGTCTATGAATAATTCCTTGGAAAACAAGGAATGAAAAGAAACCAGGCCAAAGTCACATAGAACATTCTCAACAAAATTATAGAAGAAAATTTCCCCAACATAAGCAAGGAGGTGCCTATCAAGGTACAGGAAGCATGCAGAACACTAAAGAGTGCACCAGAAAAGAAAGTCTACATGCCACATAATAATCAAAACACAAAACACACAGAAAAAAAAAGAAAGTATATTAAAAGCTTTAAGGGAAAAAGACCAAATGACATATAAAATCAGACCTGTTAAAATTACACCTGACTCTTCAATAGAGATATTAAGAGTTTGGGCACATGTTCTACATACTATAAGAGACCACAGATTCCAGCCCACAAAATTATACCCAGAAAATGTTCAATCACAATAGAGGGAGAAATACATCCCTTGATAAAACCAAATTTAGTCAGTTTCTATCCACAAATACAGCCCTACGGAAGGCTCTAGAAAAAAAAAATTAACCTGAAGAGGCTAACTACAACCAAGAAAATACAAAGAATAAATATCAGACAAGCAAATTAAAATAAGAGGGAAGAATAATTGACACCAAAACAATAAAATAATAGGAATCAACAAACACTGTTCATTGATAACTATCACACCAGCAGTTCCAATTCCAATAAAAGGAAACAGAATAACAGAATGGATTGGAAAAGAGTATCCATACTTCTGCTACAGCCAAGAAGCACACATTAGCATAAAAGATAGATATCACTTTAGAATAAAAGAATGGAAGAAGATATTCCAAGTGAATGGACCTAAGAAACAAACTGATGTAGCCATTTAAATATCTGACAAAATATACTTCGAGCCAAATTTAATCAAAAGAGATGGACAAGAACATTTCCAACTCATAAAAGGAAAAATCCACTAAAATGACACTTCAGTTCTGAGCATCTATGTCCCAAATTCAAGGACACCCACATTTTTTAAAGAAACATTACTAAAGTTTAAATCACACAATGAACTGCACATAAAAATAGTGGGAAAATTCAACACCATACTCTCACTAATAGACAGATCATCCAAAAAGAAAACTAAACAGAGAAATAATGGGCATTTTTATAAAACAAATATACCCAACTTTTATCTCCATACCACTTCATCTAAACACAAAAGAATATGCTATCTTCTCAGCACCTCATGGAACAGTCTCTGAAACTGACCACATACTCAGTCACAAAGCAAGTCTCAACAAACACAAGGAAATGGAAATAACTCTCTGTATCCTATCAGACCACCGTGGATTAAAGCTGGATATCTACAACAACAGAAAAAGCAAAAGACGAACAAACACAAGGAAACTGAATAATTCTTTACCGAATCACCAGATCTAGGCAGAAATAAATAAATTAAAGATTGTCAATTATATGAAATGAACGCACAACATACTCAAATATATGGGATACAATGAAAGTGATGCAAGGGGAAAAGTTCATAGCATTAAGTACCCGAATGATGAAATTGCAAAGATCTCATTATAGCAACTTAGCAACACATTGGAAAACTCTAGAACAAAAAGATGCAAACACACCCAAAAGGAGTAGATGTTAGGAAATAATCAAACACAGGGCTGAAATTAAAAAAATAGAAACAAAAAGAACAATACAATCAGTGAAATAAAAAGTTACTTCTTTGAGAACATCAACAAATAAACAAAATTCTATCCAAACTAACTAAAAGATGGAGAGGATATCCAAACTAACAAAATCAGAAACAAAAAGGGGGCTCGAACAGCACACACCAAGTAAATTCAAAGAATTGTTAGATAATACTTCAAAAATCTATATTCCATGAAATTGAAAAATCTAAAAGAAATAGACATGGACAATTTTCTTGATTGATATCATACTTACCAACATTAAATAAAGATCAGATAAATAGACCTATAACTCCTAAGGAAATAAAATCAGACATTGAAAAAACTCCCAAGGTGGAAAAAAAAGCCCAGGGACAGAGAGGCTTAGCACAGAATTTTGCTAAAGAAAAACAAACACCAACACTCCTCAAATTATTCCTCAAAACAAAAACAGAAAGAATCTTGTCAAATTCCTTTTAAGAGGCTGCAATTACCCTGATACTCAAATCACACAAAGACATAACAAAAAAAGAGAATTACAGATCAGTTTCACTCATGAATATTGATGTAAAAATATTCAAAAAAGTACCTGCAAACTAAATCCAAGAACACATCAAAAATATCAATCACCTTGACCAAGTAGGCTTCATTCGAGAGATACAGGGATGGTTCAGTATATGAAGGACTGTCAATGCAGTCCACCAAATAAACAAACTTGTACAACTCTAATCAAGTAAATAAAAGTCCTATATGACAAGAACTTCAAGTCATTAAAAAAAAGAAACTGAAGAGGAAGTCAGAAGATGGAAAGATTTCTCTACTTATGGATCCATATGTTTAACATAGTAAAAATAGCAAAACACAATCTACAGATTCAATCCAATCCCCATCAAAAATTCCAACACAATTCTTTACAGACCTTGAATGAATAATACTCAACTTCACATGGAAAAACAAAATCCTAGGATAACTAAAACTATCCTGTACAAGAAAGGAACTTCTGGAGGCATCACTCTCCCTGACTTCAAAACTCAAGTCGAAGTGGATCAAAGACCATAACATAAAACCATATACACTGAACCTGACAGAAGAGAAAGTGGGGAACACCCTTGAATGCATTGGCATAGGAGACAATTTTGTAAGCAGAACATCTTTTGGGCAAGTACTAAGATTGACATTTAACAAATGAGACCTCATGAAACTGAAAAGCTTCTGTAAAGCAAAGCACACTTATCAAAGAACAACATGGCAGCCTACAGAATGGGAAAAGATCTTCATCAACTTCACATCTGACAGAAGGCTAATATTCAAAATAAATAAAGAACTCAAGAAACTAAACATCAGCAAACCAAATAACTAAATTAAAAATGGAGTACAGATCTAAACAAAGAATTCTCAATGGTGGATTCTCAAATGGCCAAGAACCATTTGAAGAAATGTTCAACATCCTCAGCCATCAGGAAAAAACACATCAAATGCACCTTACACTTGTCAGAATGGTTAAGATTTAAAAAAAAAAAAACCACTGATAATAGCGTACGTTGGAGAGGATGTAGAGTAAAGGGAATACTCCTCCACTGCTTGTGGGAGTGAAAACTTTTACAGTCACTTTGGAAACTAATATGGTGATTTCTCAGACAATTGGCAATCAATCAAGACCCAGCTATATAACTCTGGGTACACACCCAAAGGATGTTCTACCATACCACAAAAAAACTCACTCAGCCATGTTCATAGCAGCTTTATTTATAATAGCCAGAAACTGGAAACAACCTAGATATCCCTTAATAAAAAAGTAGATGAAGAAAATGTGGTACATTTACACAATAGAGTATTACTCTACTGTTAAAAGCAGTGACACCATGAAATTTGCTGTCAAATAAATGGAACTAGAAAGGTGACCTGAGTGAGGTGACCCACACACACAAAGACAAACATGGTGTTATTGAAGAAAAAGCAGGCTGATGAGAGTGGGGTTGACACCAGGGCACTGAGAAAGGAAACTGCAACCTACTGAGGAGTGAAGGGTATTGTCACAGCTACCCGGTCCCTCTCATGACTCTCTTCTTACTCTCTGTAACCAAAAGGCCCTAAGAAAGGGACACCAGGATTCTTTTTCTTAACCTCTGTTCAGCTTCTGAATTCACACATGATCTTGTTTAGTGAGTTAGAATTTTCCCACAGGTGAGAAGAACATTAGTTTATAAGAGAGAGTGTTCATTCATTCACACATTCATTCTCTCTTTGGTAGACACTTAATAATCACTTTCACGAAAGTACCCAGAAATGAACAAAAATGAACTTACACTTCATCATCCTACCACTTAAGAAGTTTGCACAGTCTAATCATTAATACATGCGCTTTACTAATTAAATGTTAGTAAAACTTAAATGTAAGCCACCCTAATTACATGTTTTTCCTTTGTAAGAATTACCGTGGTCATGGTGTCTTTTCACAGCAATAGATGGAATCCATTCTCTTTGATATGTAGCCAGATAGTGCTTCACAAAACAAAGTATTGATATGACAGTGCTCATGGGCTGGCTGAGGTTGTCTAGGATTTTCAAGCTTTGGATTTGATGACTAAAGCCCTTTTAGGTCACTGAATTTTCCACGAACGCATTATAGATTTACATAATTTTATTATCATGTGCTATATATCTAAATAAATTAATGTAAGAAACAACATTAAAATAAAACATGACAAGTCTTCATTATCATGGATAAATGATGCTTTTGTGGGTATGGGGAACTTTTTAAAAGTGAACACAACCTTTCATCTGGAAAAGTGGGTCAGCTTTAAGAGTACTTCTAGAGGATCTGAACTTGGTTTCCGACATCCATATCAGGTGACTCAGCACCCCTATAATTCCAGTTCCAGAAGATCTGATAACCCTCTTCTGGCCTCCCTGGGTACCAGGACACATATGACATACAACTACCCAGCTACAAACGCATATACACACAGAAATAAATAATTTTTAAAATAAATATATCCATTGTGGAATTCTGTGTGTGTATAATATATAACAAATATATAATAAATGTTACATATTTTGTATATTAATATATATAATATATAAGCAAAGTATGTAAATATACTGCTTTACACTAGTAATATGTGTGAATTTTGGTATCATTGGTGATTCTTCTAAGAAATATATGAGTGAGATAAAGGGAACCTACATAGGATATGAAGTACGTAGGGATTAACAACTCAAGAAATCAATCTCCACGGATAAGGTGGAAGACCTAGGGAGAGAACAATTTTCCCGGTGAAAGCATGGCCAAGTGAGGCTTGCATAGACCCGCCGCCCAGCAGAAGCCTGGCCCTCGGCAGAAACATACAGCAGCTACCAATGGCAGCAGAGCAAATAAGAACAGTATAGGTGACAGAAATAAATGTCATTCTAAAGTTCTGTTAGTGTTTACGTAGGCTAATTCAAACTGATATCCAGTGGGAGAAGCGACCCTATAGCAACCTCCAAGTAGTTAGAGTAAGACGGAAAATAGATATAGAGTGATGATCACAGAAACGTGAACTTTGCAGCTTTAGAATGGTCATCTCATTAATAATTACCGACTATATGCCAGGCCAAGAGAATTCAACAGTGTATGAAATAAACACGCCTCCTCCCCAAAATTTGCAATTCTATCGTGAAGGCAAAACAAACTAATATTTACGAAGTACTTAGAAAGTGCCAGGCACTGTGTGCAGTGCTTGTATATATTGTCTTAGTAGGTAACTGGATAGTACCAACTTTGTTTCCTTTTTTCTTTTGTTTATTCTTCTCTTATACAATACATAAAGACCACACTCATCCCAGGTCTCTCCCCCAGATCCACTGTTCCTCCATTTCCCTTCAGAAATGTGCAGGCCACCCAGTGAAAACATCCCAACTCAGCATAAAACTCAATAAGACTAGATACAAACCCTCATATCAAAGCTGGATGAGGCAACTCAATAGAGGAAAAAGGATCGTGAGAGTGGGCAAAAGAGTCAGAGATGCCCTGAATTCCCACTGTAAGGAGTCCAACAGAAATCTTTACCTACAAAACCACAACTTGTGTGCAGAGGACCTAGCACAGATCCATGCAGGATCCATGATTGTGGCTTCAGTCTCTATGAGCCCCTATCAACCCTGCTCAGTTGACTATGTGGGTTGTGTTCTCTGGGTACCCTCAACCCTTCTGGATTTTAACCACTCTTGTCTGACTGAACTGGGGCAGCAGCAGCAAGGGACTGCAAACTCTGTAGCATCTAGATCAATCTGTAAAAAACCATTTTGCAGAGGAAGACAGGGAGTTCTTCAGCTGTGCTTCTTCTGATGAGCAAAGTGCTGTAATACCATATAAGGACCATTAAGGAAAAGAGGTTGCCTCTTCACCAAAATACTGGAATGTATCTGAGTGGTGATAATGTCCCATTGTCTGCTCCTTTAATAGCTAGCCCAGTTTGGCCAAACATCTTGTCCAAGGGACAACCTTAAGAATGGCAAGTTCAGCCGGGCGGTGGTGGCGCACGCCTTTAATCCCAGCACTCGGGAGGCAGAGGCGGGCGGATCTTTGTGAGTTCGAGGCCAGCCTGGTCTACAAGAGCTAGCTCCAGGACAGGCACCAAAGCTACAGAGAAACCCTGTCTCGAAAAACCAAAAAAAAAAAAAAAAAAAAAAAAAAAAGAATGGCAAGTTCACTTTAAGTCATGCTAAAGAGGTTAGAGAAATACTTAATCTTTAATGAGATATTGTGGTTTTTCTATCAGAATTTCCAGACTCGAGCACAGTCACTAAAAGCCACTGTGAGAGTCCTTTGGCTCTACCCACATTCTGAGTCCTCAGACAGGTACAACACCCCACACACACACACACCATACCCACCAGATACTGGTCCAAGGCTATAAATCTTTTCTCCTATATTTTGGGGTTTTCTTCACTCTTCCTGTAAAACTTACCTCCCCATCCTGTGGCTATCATCACATGGTTGCCCACCATTCTACCTCAACTCAAATGCCATGGTGTATTTCCTTCTCTCCTCATTTCTACTCTGGGAAGCTGTTAAAATTGTTAACTAGCCTGCCCTTGGGTGTTTCTACTGAATTAAAATAAAATTGTCCTTGGGCTTCCCTTGGGTCCATTCTTAAATTCCCAGGTAGGAAACCCATTTTTCCTTATCAACAGCATGTGTCAAAAAGGCCTGTGATATACAAATATCCTATAAAGGATCATATCCTCATGACCTATATTTTTTAGGGATCTGTTCTCTCAGCTAACTAGCCCACTGCTATTCTCAGTAATTCTTATCAGTGCTTAATATACTGTTTCAATTTCTCTTTTTTCCTTCCTTTCTTCCTTCTTTTCTTTTATTATTTTTGGTTTATTTTGTTCTTCAAGATATGTTTTCTCTATGTAACAGTCCAGGTTGTCCTGGAACTCATTCTGTAGACCAGGCAGGCCTCAAACTCATAGAAATCTACCTGCCTCTGCCTCTAGAGTGTTGGGATTAAAAACATGTGCCACCACTGTGCAGTGCTGTGGGATAATGTTCTTATACCCTGTAAAGATTTGTCACTTGTATTGGTTTAATAAAATAAATAATAAAATAATAGCCAGGCAGGAAGTATAGGTGGGACAACCAGACTAAGAGAATTCTGGGAAAAGGAAAGGCTCAGTCTGCAGTCACCAGACACATGCAGAGGAAGCAAAATGAGAATGCTGCACTGAGAAAATGTACCAAATCACAAGGCTAGGCAAAAATTATGGGTTAATTTCAGTTGTAAGAGCTAGTCAATAATAAGCCTGAGCTAATAGGTCAAACAGTTTATAAATAGTAACTTGTATTTATAAATGGCACCCATTCATTTGGCAAGATTTTCAACATAAAGCCTGAGAAAATTTTAAAGGAAAGAAAAAGGAGCCTACACAGACAAAAGAATAGAGTCAAAACAGCAACTTGGTAGTAGCATTGTTTCAGGTAGGCTCTGTTTGCTGGTGGCAAGCAGAGGCCCTGCTCCTTTAAGAGAGGTTTTCTTACTCAGCATTAGCAAGAAAAATCTTTCAGCTCTTTTAAGAAGCCCTGCCACCAAACATTTGAATGATACTTATGAGAATCCAACAAGCTTCTTGGTGATAGCATAGACCTAGAAACTCCACAGAGTTGTGGGGGAAAAAAAAGTGGTTCCTGCCAGTACCTCAGCCATAAAGCTAATCTCTCAGGAAGTCAAGGAATGGGACATATCCAGTTGCCAAAGCCATGAATTTAATCTTTGTCATGTAGTTTATCAGACTAAAGACTCATGTGGTCAAATAAAATGATGTATACAGTAAAGGAAAAAAAGAAAAAGAGAAAAACCCTAAATGGGTTACAGTGTGTTTAAAAATCTCCAACAGGAGTGGGTGACCCAGATGATCTAACATTTCAGAGCAGCTGTGTTGCAGTTTCCTATGAGTTCTACATCTAGAACAGCCTCAAGACTGCTGATTGAGATGATCTAGCCTCGCAGAATACTCCAGTCAGGACTTCACCATAAACCTATATTTTCTTTGGGTCCCCATAAGATTATCAGTGCTCCCAATTAGCCGGAAGCAGCCTAGAAAACTATACCCACATTCCCAAAAATGGATTATGGATATTTGTCTTTGTTTAGAGTGTTGTTTAAAAGTTGTTAGGAATAATGGTCAAGAAAAAAACTAAAAAAAAAAAGAGATTATATTCAGAGTCTTGTTTTGAAAAGGGAAAAGGGAAGGAGCTATGGGATATTTTTTAAAGTGAGATATTCACAATTCAAAGTATTAGGAAAACATGCACACATGTTTGTGTCTAGTGCTGCCAGGAAACAGAACAATGAGAGAAGCACACATGGTTTCAGTATTGGCAGAATGTCAGGACTTAACCAATGGCAGGGAAACTCTACCTTCTGCCACCAAGCTTAGCTTATTCTCTGTGGCAGTACTTCTTCTGGCTGCTGCAAATTTTGTTTAGTGATGGAATTAGGTTCACAGACTTTAGACTCCCAATTTTATGGTGATCAAAGAGATCCTGTCATCTCTCTCATGGTAAGATAATACGGCAGAAAATAATTTAGATATCTCTAGCATTGATTACCTTGGGTCAGTAGTTGTCTTTTGGAAGGTAAATCATTGCTGTTAGAAAGAGAGATTCTGTTAATAGAGAAAGAAGCAAAGCTCTCACATGGCTACCATACCTCACTCATTTGGGGTCAGCTCAGTTTTTCTTTATAGATTCAGTACTTTATAATATATACACATTGGCATCTTTTTACTCATAGCTAGGTATCTCCAAGCCACTGTGTATGATCCCGAAAACAGTAGAAGTGCCATCTCTTTTAGTTTCCCTCTCCTCCACACTGTCACCCCAGGATAGAAGTTGTAGCTTGTTTCTGATTGCTTCTAACAGCATTGATTTTTATTATGTTCTTCTTGGGGCATTTATTCGCAGCAACAGGGTTTAGCTTGCTATTGAAAAGCATCTACCCATCCCACAGTGTTGCGCCTCATTAACAAAGGGTAGACATTGCTTGTAGTGGGTTCTAATGGGGTTAATGGTAGAAAATGTACTTATAGTAGGTATTTGTTTGTTTACAAAGCATGTCCCTAAGTATTCTGGGATGTATTGAGTTTTTCTGTAATAAACTACATTTTAAGTTCTGCATCTGAGTACCTAATTCAGAAAGTGCTACTCACAGCATGACCTAGAATCATGGTCCCTAACATGAGGTTCAACCACTTTGGGGGTCACCTATGAGATATCCTGCATATCAGATGTACACTACAATTGATAGCAGTAGCAAAATTAGACTTATGAATTTAGAAACAAAGTAATTTTATGGCTTTGGGATCACCACAACATGAGGAACTCTATTAAAGGGTAAAAGAATTAGGATGATTGAGAACCACTGGTGTAGGAACTCAGAGAGGTCAGAGGGTTTGCCTCAGATGTGTTGTGTGACAGTGATAAATAAGCCTTGGCTAGAGAGACTCTGTCTTAAGCCTCACATCCAAATTATTTTCCTTTGCTATGAACCTGTAAGTACATTGTTTTATATACTACAGAAAACATGACTGAACATAAGTTACTGTGGGGGTTCTGAGACAGTTAGGGCTGGGTTAATGGTTTCTTTCCACATGCCCACCTAGTGTTTTCCCTTGTCAGTTAGCCTGCTTCTCATACAGACTTCATGCTGTAGTATCCTGTAGAATGGATGCCTGATGTTTCTGTAGTACTGATATCCTGCCCACGGGGTATGCATTACAGAAGCAGCAAGCAACATTGAGCTACCCGTAGGATACCAGAAATATAGTTATTTTGTCAAATTCCAGAAAATTAGAGACTTTGGAAGTGTTCGGGTCTGCTTCATACAAAGGTCCCCTACCACAGGTCCAGCTAAGCTAACAACTAATCTCCTAGGACACAGGGATCCCTTTAAGGACTGGGATACTGCGGACTGGCAACCACTAGTGGAGACCCCGCAGCTCGCAGCCCTCTCCAAAGGCATACTGGAAATCTGGATCAGGTTTATGTGAGTGATGCCAACCTCATTACTACCAGGAAGGAAGAAGCTTCTCAAACAAAAGGAAGAGAAATGAGATCCTCTGTCATACCAATGCCAGAAGAGGAATAACAAGAAAAATTACAGTGATGCTTGAAATGTTGTTGTTTGGAATTTGCTACTTTTAAGTGCCTTGGACATCTATTTAAATCTTCAAAAACAACACAAGGCACAACACCCTCTTTTATTGAGAAATTTCAATAGTTCTGTTTTTGTTTTGTTTTGTTTTGTTTCACCCTAATAAGGACAAGAATGTCTAGAGATGACAAGAATCAGAAAGGAATATTGTTGGAAAGAACACCATCTACAATAACTAGTTAGCAATACATAGGACCATCATAGCTTAATTGCTACACTACAAGTATTTATTTCATAGTCGTGGAACTCCAGTGCTTGCCTTCATCCATTTAGTTGGCTTCTGTTGTCAGTGAAGCTAATACGGCTCCTTGATTGGCAGCTGCGTATCCAGCATCATATGCCGTACTTTGTGTTGGAAAATGTGAAGTTGGTGCTACTTAATATATCTGCAGAGGTTGTTCCATACCTGAGAGTGTCATCTTCAGTGATCATAACTGCCACAAAGGAGGATGTGGAGCATCCTCGCTGATGCTATAAGACCTGCTGGATTCTGCTCAGGCATTCAATAACTAAAGTGACTAAGCTAGTCTTTGTTCTCCACTATCTTCATCTGAACCACATGATAAAGGACACCTTTACCCCCAAGCCTCCTTTGTGGCTTACCTTTACTAATTCTTGAATACCCAGAAAGATAAAACATTAGTGTTCACAGATGGAAAAGCATAACTCGTAGAATTTAAAACCTCTCTGATTTATTTCTCCATCACAACTGGACTATATCAAGTCCCTCTGTTTATAGCAGCTCTCTTCCAAGATCTAGAGCACAAGGGCTATGTCCTCTTCATTGCTGAGATGCTAGAGGTCAGTGAGATTTTGTGGAATGAAGCCATTCAAAGGTAGATCTTTATAAATGCAGGGTGGTACCTGCTGTTTAACAGTTTTCTCTGAGGTTGAAACTTTCCATCCTCAAGGGAGGAAGCTCAGTAAACCAGAATGTAAACAACTGAAAATAGCTTGAGGAAGTCCCTGAAACTGACGAGATTCACTATCCCTCCCCCAAAACCTTCTAAAAGTGAGCAAGAAAGACTGCCGAGAGTCCCTCTCAGATAAGACAAGATGAAAAAGTACTTAATTTAAATCAAACTGCAAAGAAAACACTGAAACCAGACAGGCTGCCTACAAGCAGCAGAAACCAGCAGAAATGCATGGAAGGAGCTTAGGCCATTGGAGTCGCATGGAAAGAACACCCTCAAGCCAGTTCACCTGACTACAGGCTATGAAATATGTTTCAGATTTCAGCTTTTAAGAACTGTCACCTATGCTGGGGGAGACCCTTCAGTGATGTCACTGCCTCTGAGTCATTTCTGCTCACCTAAATAACCCTCATGCATATTCCTGTAAGTAACCACAATAAAATTTATTGTTTCATTAAAGTTAGACTTTGGTAGTCTCCGTACTCTGGTCTGTGGTGAGCTCTGTTGTCTATGGTGAGTAGGTGTGTGTTGAATCACCCCAGGAGAATTCTTGTCCAACAATGGCACCTTAGAATATTTCTACTCTATTATTGATCTTTACATGAATTATTTCTTCATTATAAAGAAACTAATCTGGTATTTTTGTTTTGGTTGAATTTATTTTTATTTTCCAAATCTATCATTTATCTCTCTTAAATGAAATATCTTTAGTTTCAAATTCCTTGTCTTTAAGGCAAAATAATGTTGACTTTTAAAGAAGATATCCGCAAGAATTACACTAAAATCACATAAAATTGTTAAGAATTTTACCTGATGTATATGACAGGAATTTCACCCATATAAACAATAAAATGTAATTTTTTATCTTAAAAAGTCATGTTCATGAATAATTTTTTACATTTTCTTAAATATCTGGTTCTTAAAAGTATTCATGCTCTACTGTTTAAATGGAAGCTTTCAGTTGTGGAACCGGGTAGTTGTAATGGTGGCACAGTTGTAAGGTACTCTGAACAGGCAAAATTCATCTGAATGATCCAGAATTCAAACGCAAGTTTGATTCTGGATTAAACGAATTGAAAGGTGAATTGAATGGGATGAGGTCCTTTTCTCCTTTCCCCCAGTGAGGGTCAATGAGAAAAATCCCTGATCTTCTAGGATTCCTCAACATTTGAGTGACTGCTGTAGTTCGGGTGAGACCTGGGAGAAAGGAGCCTATAAAAGAGGCAGAGTAAAGTCTCATGCAGTAGCCAACTTTATTCAGCACATCAGACAGCTTTCATCCTGAGTCTTAAGAAAGGTCGTATGAGCACAGTTCTCACAAGTTCAAAGGACAGGCTACACATGGCAAAAACATGCTTTCCCAAGGAGGCATATAAACAAATAACAATAGTCAGTGGTAATGAATAATATAAAGGTAAACTCACTCCTATCCTACACTTTGGAGAGGTACGAAAGCACATACCAAGAGCAATTTTATGTTTTTGAAGAAACTGGGGTCATAAGATTCTTGTCTAGCTTTCTTTTAGTTTTTTCACAAGCACTCAAAACTCCCCTTGCACAACTCCCCCTTGCACAACCCCCCTTGCACAACTCCCTTTTACACAACTCCTCTTCCCTTGCACCATTTGGACTATGTTTCTGACAATAGGTCTTTAATTTGTGGACAATTTTTAAATTCTAAAGATCATCAAGTTATCACTTTATTAATTTCAGGGTTGTGATAAAAGCCAGGTACCTTGACATTCAACTCAAACCTGTTCAATATAGAACTATATGTGTCCAATGTGAAAAAGTGGCTGTTTCCAAACTGGTCATTTCTTGTCTTTTCATGTGCAGATAAAAACAATCTCAATACCTGATTTTAGTCTGTCTATTGTATATCAAGTCTGTGCTCTATATTTTGTTTCATCAAAAAAAATCACAAAATATCTTACAATTTGAATTATATTGGTATTACCATTTGACAATGAAGAAATCATTAGAATCAAATAAGGTTATCATCCTGTAACTCTATGCTAAACTCAAATCACCCTAACACCAAAATCAATGCCGAACAACACCAATTCAGGAAATTGTCTCGATATGTTGGATATCTCAGTAATCTTTAATTAACTCGAGGTTAATTATGCCTTACTCAAAACCTTATGAAAAGTATTTACGGGGAGATGACTGGGGGCTTAAAATCGATGTCCCTTTTCACGATGAGTACCCAGCACTTCCTAAATCTCAACACTTGAAAGGTTAATGAGTCTCTGATTTTACCATTATGCCCTGACAAAAGAAACGTCTCTGCCTAAAGCTGAGAAATGTACCAGTCTATGGGTCTAAATATAGGTATTGAGAAACAGTTTACACAAGTGCCTAGGAAACCTCAGCTGCAGACTCTTCTCTAAAGTCTGAGACCTCCTCATCCACAGAGTCTTGAAAGGGTTATGGTCCCAGGCATGTATTGCCTCGCGTTGAATGAGCTTTAGATCCATTTGGGAGGAGTTGGTTGTTTCTGGAACAGTCACACCACTATTGCACCAGTGGGAGTATCTTGTCTCTCAGGTCAGTATTGGCACACACAGGCCCACAGTGCCAATAGAATAGTGCCACATTTCCCCACAGCAGACTGCACTGCACCTTTTAGTGCTGAGAATGTTAGTTAGCAAGGAGATTCCAGCTCATTCTAAGCTTAATGTCTCTGTGCCTTGTTTTCAAAGAGGGTAGTGAGTTCAGCCACAGGGTCTTGTTATCTAGTTATGGTAGACAGTCAGGGCAGTGGCCATGACCTTTGTTATTTGGGGAGCTTCTGCCAGGTCTCTGTCACACATCTCATATGTTTATTTCTCAAAATGTAGCTAAAGTTAACCAATATTTTTAAAGAGTTTTTTTGACCAATTATAATTTACTAATAGCAAATTTCTATGTTAAGCAAAATATACAAATAAATACTTGCCATAAATTTACCTGGATTTACTTTGAAAAAAATCATTTTAATAGAAAATAAAATTATTAACTCTTAATTCTATTTTTATATCACTTCTTATTTATATCATTTCAATTTTATTAATTATGAAAAGCAGATATTTTTATTAAAGTGCAGATTAAAAGAGTGATTGTCAGAGCCTAGAAAATATGTGGAGGAGGAAAAGATAGAGACCGAATATTAGTATAGGAACACTCTTAGATATGAATTTTGTGTTCTCTGGTATAGTAGAATAACTATTAATGACAACAATTAATGTATATCTCAGAATAACTAGTAAAACTTATAATAGCCACAGAAGAAATTGTAAATGTCCAAGATGATGGCTAGGTCAATTTTTGTAATCTGATTATTAGTAAATTATTCATATATCAATATATCATATCATATCCTATCAATATTTTCAGATGCCAATTGAAAATAAAAAAATTAGAATGCTAATTATTTAATAGATCTCTTTTTGTATTGATTATTAAATGTATTAATTAGCTCATACTAATCTGGTACAATGTTTATTAATGCTATTTTATAATTAACTCATTATACTCTTTAATAAGTAAAAGTCCTTATGCTTCTGTTATGTCTCGGTTCTTCAGGGTATTCCCAGTATCGTGGTACTGGTGAATTTTATGTCAAGTTGACAGAGTTGTCGTCATTTTGGAAGTGGGAATCTCAATTGAAAAACTACCCCTACCAAATTTACCTATAGGAAAGATTATGATTCGTTTTCTTAATAGATGGTTGATGTGGGAGGCCCCAGATCACTGTGGGTGGTGCCACTGCTAGACTGGTGTCCTCGGTGCTAAAACAAAGCAGGCTGAAAAAGCCATAAAAGCAAGCCAGTCAGTAAGCAGCAAATTTCCACAGCCTTTGCTTCAGTTCCCGCTTCCAAATTCCTGTGCTGACTTCCTGTAGTAAGGGGTATGCACTGAGCGTTATAAACTGAAATAAACCTTGTCTTCCCCAAGTAGTTTTTTGATCAGTATCTTTTAGCATAGAAATAGACGATTCAAACTGACTTCAGATTTATTTTCTCATGCTTGCCCTTGCCACTGGGCACAATTAATTTCATGGCATCTCCCATTCACTGTGTTCTTTTTGATGCCTGTCTCCTGTACAATGCTTTAAGAGTCAATCTCTAAACTCCTGTGCTGTTGAAATAGTTCTTCAAGAAGCAAAGGAAATGACTTCTCTGAGGCCTTGGATGAGTTCCTCCCCTCTTTGCACGCTGCCGTATTCTTTTCATAACACTCTTGTGAGGTCTCAGATATCTATTATTGATTTGTCTATCTTCCTACCTATGTATCAACCTACTATTTATCTCAAGTTTCTTGAGAAAAGAGACCACATCCTATTTTTCTTTAAATCCCTAAAACCTTCTACAATATAAACAAAAAAATCATGTAACTACTTTTAAGTAACTTCGTGTTTTCTGGTGTGTGAACTGTAGCATATTTTCGCTTCCCTTTTGTAGGGGATATGAAGTCTAATTCCACAAGCAAACAATTAGCGTTAGCTGTTCCCTCGGTGCACTGCGAAACTCTGTGCCTCACTGAGATGGAGCCTTTGTCTTCTCTAGCCACCATGACCAGGTAGATTCTCTGTTCTGCATGAAGAGAGGGCTGTGCTAAAGAGTCAGATGTTCTTAGGTGTTATCCAAAGGTGCATTTGCAACATTTGGGTGCAACAGATTTTCTACCACCCATATTGCCTCTTTTTATCAAATGTATGCTTTACAGTGTGTGTGTGTGTGTGTGTGTGTGTGTGTGTGTGTGTGTGTGTGTGTGTGTGTAAGTATGTAATTTGATAACTTCTGATATGTGCACCTTTCGGAAATCATCAATACATCATACCACAGAGAAATAGTGATTTTCTAGCAAGCACATTACACATTGTTTGGTTCACAGGAGTAGAGAAATAGAACATAATGAGCATATCCATAAAAAAATTTCCTCGTGATTCCTAATAATTCGCCCTATCTACCCCAATCTCCAATAGATCACTAATGCAAACTCCTTCCTTATAACTGAGTTTATTCTTCTACGGTTGCACATGTGTGAAATTATAACTATGTTTCCCTTTGGGGTTGGGGGCTTTCAACTTCTTGCATTCAATGTAATTGTTTAGACATACACCCATGCTGTCATGCATATCAAAATGAATCTCTTACATCAGTTCTTGCTACAGCCTACTGTGATATCTAGGAGAGGCCATATTTGCCTTTCAGATGAAAATGTTGCCCATATGACCTTCCATTCACGGTTGTGTTATTACCCAAACATAGCCTTCTAGCCTGTAAATAAGAACTTTTTCACCAGGAAGTCTTCTGCGATCTAAACTTCTAGATTTGGTTACATCTTTTAGAACAAAGGATGTGAAAAGACAACCTGAAATATGTAGAGAAAGAAAGTCAGTTTTGATCTGTTCAGTTCCCAATGTCTTCTAGGACTCTGTGCTTGCTGTTCTTATTTCATTACATCACATAGTACACAGTGAGGCCTTCATCAACTTCCTCTCTTCCAAAGGATCTCAATGTCTGCCCATTGTAACTCCATTTCCTCTTTTTTCTCTTAGTCCATCAAGGCACCAGAAAATTTCCACAGTCTTTTAACTAAGTGCCCTCAAGCAGATTCTGCCCATTGTCACCAGCCATGACTCATACCTTCCATTCCTTGTATTCAGCCTTTATAGGAACCATAATACTATCACTCATACAGTGAACAAAGAAACTATATAATGCTTCAGCTAAAACAAGTTTTATTCTGGAATGTTCTTTCCCTTTCAGAACATTTTTGTAAACAACTATGTTTTCCTAGACTCAATTTGAATTATTTTCCTTCTCTGTTCATTTTTGGTGTGCTCTCATATCAACCCGTCTGCCCTATTATTATATATTATTATACATTCTTACACTATAAATATTGTATATGTCATTTACAATGTAATAATATTTATTTAAATATATCCATTAATTTTGTGATAAAATGGTATGGACACAAATATCTTTTCTGTGACTTATGAGAATTCAAGCCTTTGAAAATGCCTCTCACCCTTTGAAAATGGATGAGATGGTGAATAAGTTGCATTTCATCAGCATATGTGTCATTCTCTCTTCTTCCTAATGAATGGAAATCTCCTGTGGGAAAGTTCTCGTCATGCAGTCTCCATGATTGGTCATCTCCTCATGAACAGCTTCCATCTTCTCCAGAATTATTTCATTCTTAAAACAGAAAGGGTATGTAATGAGTGAGACTGGATTTAATATTTTAAATAGGACGAGCAGTTCATTGCTTTATTTCTTCCATTCCTTGAAATGAAATAGCCATGCAATTGCTTCTTCAGCTTGATAGCATTTATTCTAGGTATTTTTATGTTGCTGTGACATACACCATGACCAAAAGCAACTTAAGAAAGAAAGGGCTTTTGGTTCCAGATAGAAGGAGTCC
This sequence comes from Myodes glareolus, assembly GCF_982192425.1. NCBI lineage: Eukaryota > Metazoa > Chordata > Mammalia > Rodentia > Cricetidae > Myodes > Myodes glareolus. The sequence goes on along the minus strand of NC_142043.1, from coordinate 15,850,399 downwards.
ACAATGGTGGGGAAACCACAACACTGCAACAGGAACAGGAGGCTGGCTGATCACATTTTCATCCACACACAGGAAGCAGGAACAGGACACAGAAAGTGGGATGAGGTATATATCCTCAAACCATCCCCCACCATGTTCCAACTCCTGCCCTTTCTTTAGCATCTTCAAACAGAGCCACCAACTGGACACCAAGTATGCAAATATATGAACCAATAGGGGACATTTTTTTATTCAAGTTTTAACAGTATCCAACCTTGTTCTACTTTTAGTAATTACAGATTATTGATACATTAATTTATGAACCTACCTCTGGATGTTGCCTGCAATCATTTGTTCTACTTCCAGAAAAGGAAAGAAAGGAAAAGAAAGAAAGAAAAAGAAAGAAAAGTAAAAATTACCTGACTGCCCAAGTTAAGAAATGAAACTTAATATTTTATTTTAGGAGTAATTAAAACATAACTCTGTGTCTTGGAATGATTAATCTAACTGCAAAACTTACACTCTTTACAAAGAGTACATCTTGGACAAGTCACTTCTCCTCTGAGATTTCAATTTTTCATCTGTAAAACGAAGGGGTTTGAAGCAGATGATGTCTGAAGTTCCCTTTCTCTCCAGGCCTCCATGAATCCGTGACTCTATAATATGTGCCTCGCAGGAATTCTGCAAGAATCAATGTTTTTGAAATAATTTAAGACCCAAGGATGAAAGGTTTTATGCTGGTGCCAAAAAACTATTTTTATGAAATGAGGCATGCCAGGGAAATCGGTTGTGCCCAGGACAGCTGCTGTAGGTGGCTCCCCATCATTGTCTGTGTCCAGCACAGTTCCCAAAACAGAAAGGAGAGGGAGAATTCCACCAGGAGGCCAGAAAGTATAGTGAGTGGAGAGCCAAAGCTTTCCTGAAATCCAAACCCCAAAGCAACAACATGCATATGGAACCTCGCCCCAGTGGCATTATTAAAACCCTTCACATTCAAAGTAGAGGAGTCCCAGCAGCCCCATGCAGTTCTGTATAACTTCTAGCCTCAGCAGTGCAAACCTATTTGATGTGGCAATTACAGATACCTATTTAACTAAAGTGCTTTCCCAACCACTAATTTTATCACAAGACTATTTATACATTATTAATCTATTTTTTTCTGATTTTACCTCAGTTAATACACAAAAAAATCACAATCAATGTATAATTATTCCATGACTGAGCACCATGTCTATGACTCATAACCAAAGGTTCTTTAGCCACAGTTTCTTGTTTTAATTTTATTTTTTACATCATTGCCCCTCATTATTTGCTGAGTATAATGAATCATATAGCTGTTTAACAAAAGGCCCCAGTGTTTTAGTCTAAATGTTGATTGACGGTCATAATCTAGTATGTAATAAGAAACTGAGCAACAATATTACAAGAGCGGGTATGAATTACACCACACCATTGTTTTTTTATAAGATTTTTACTTTATGTTTAGGAGTGTCTGTCTGAGAATGGATGTATGCATGCAGTGCACAAGGAGGCCAGAAGAGGGCACCATATTCCCTGGAGCTGGAATTGCAGGTGTTCTGAGCAACCTGGCTGGCATGAGAGTTAATGGTATTTTGTTTATGTTTTTAAAAAGAAAGCTTGTTTGAAGGTCAGAGTGTGGAGCTAGCCACACTAGTCAGCCATAGATGCCAATCAGTATTGGCACACATCTTTAATCGTAGCACTCGGAAGACAGAGAATTCTTTGTGAGTTCAAGGGCACCCTGGGCTACATGAGATTGAATCAGTCTAAAGGAAAGCCAAGAGATGGTGACTCACACTTTAACCCCAGCACTAGGCAGAAGGAGACAGGAGCTTAGGATTCAATCTGAGGTTTCATAGGGACGGCATTCTGTCAGAGGATACCTAGAGACAGGATCGCCCATTAGAGCTGAAGATTAGGTAGTGACAGGCTGCCCTGCTCTCTGATCTTTCAGCATTTAACCCTATATCTGACTCAGGGCTTTTATTACTGAAACCAATTAGAAAGCACCCTACAACTGTTGGGAGCGGAACTCGGGTCCTTTGGAAGAGTAGTATGCGCTCCCAACTCCCACACTGTCTTCAAGTTTCTGCTTCCATGCTAAGTATTGATAATAAATGAACTATGGTGAGTCTGGGTCTGTTTCAGGCATTGTTATGCTCAAATTTTGAGTACCGTGACTGTACTCCATGGTGCCTTCTGTAGTTTTTAATTACTGTCATCAGTGTCTGAGTGAAAACAATGCTGCTTTGCTTTAAGTTTATGGGTATAAAATTGTAAAGATATGAAAGTTTGAAATACATGAATGAAATGAACAAAAATACAAATAAATGAACTTCTTTTTACTGTTTTGCTCACCTAAGCTAAACAATGATGATAATTTTTCAAGGGTTAGATAAATCCCAGTAAGTTCTGCTCATACAAACTTTGCCCAAAACTGCTACTACAGGATTTTTTTTTTTAAAAAAAAAATGGAGGTAGAAAATGTGATTATGGGGGGCTGGAGAGATGGCTCAGCAGTTAAGAGCATTGTCTGCTCTTCCAAAGGTCCTGAGTTCAATTTCCGGCAACCACATGGTGGCTCACAACTATCTGTAATGGGGTCTGATGCCCTCTTCTGGCCTGCAGGCATACATACAGAAATAGCATTGTATACATAATAAATAAATAAATAAATAAATAAATAAATAAATAAATAAAAGAATGGTGTGAGCCATTCCTTTCTCTCTCTCTAAAAAAAAAAGAGAAAGAAAATGTGGTTATGGTAGAAGCTGACTGGAAGCGTGAGCATGAAAAGTTTGTAATAAGTTAAAATTGGGACAATGGTCGTATTTAGGTACGGTGGTCACTTTGTCATTTAAAGGACGATTGAACCTACTTTTGTGACTTTACTTCTGGAACAAGAGAAGCAATCAACTCAAGACATAGGTAAAAAAATGATGAATATTGCAAATAATTTCTTTTAGCGACTTAATGTGTTTTGAACCTACCTTTGTACCGATGCTCATTCTGTATTAATGTTACGGTTTGTGTTTTTGAGTGCCTATAACCTGCGCACAGTGATGACAGAGAATTCTATATCCATTGGCCATCCTATTTTATCATGGAATAGTTATTTTCCCCTTATGGAAATATTAGTTGATGTTTGTAAATAAAAAAAGTTACCAGCTTTAAAAGAGATATATTTCAGTTTTGGTGCAGGTACTGTTTACCAGAGTGGGTCATTTTTTAAAAAGATGGCATCAAAAATATTGTCTGAGGGGAGACAGTATCTTAAGTGACAGGTGGAGGAAAAAGAGTAAACAGTGGAATGGGTTAGCATGAGAGCAGGAGGAAGAGGCCGGAGGGGAGGACAGGAAGATGAAAGAGAAGGATTTGATATATGTGTGGAAATGCCATAGTGAAACACATCGCACTGTATGCTAGCTTGAGAGAGGATAAGGAAGTATACTGGGAAGGGAGCTGTCAGAGAGAATGAGCACCTTCTGCAGTGAGGAATCCAGTGGATTAGAGCATTCCTGGGAATAACTTTCTCCAGACCAAAACCCTTTAATCATCTAGAAACAATTGTTGACCTAAAAGATGGTAGACAGGCAGCAACCAAAGGAATTTTGTACATTTCTGAACATATTCGCTTACTGTTTTTTCACATTTAATTTTTTTTCCTAACATGTATTACCCACTCTCAAAATTAAGGAGATGATAATGAGTGTTTATCAATGTAGGTTCACAATTAGCTAATATATTGATTTATAATAATATTTAGTAATATGTATTGCTATGTTAAAAAGCAATATGAACTAAATAGCCTTCTTGTAGCAAGTACTAAAATCAAGGAAACTGTCCTGACAAACTAAGAAGGTGGTGATAAGCCCTGAAGGAAGCCAGCCAACTGCCTGCCTACTCAGCCACACAGAATTCCACAGATGAAGGCCAAGGGAAACAATTGAAGAAAATGTTCAGAATACAAAATAAAAAAATGCAAAAAAATCATAGAAGTCCAGGATTTGAGCAATTAAAGCCAGAATCAACATGAAGACATGATATGGGGGCATAATTTAGATATAAAATTCAAATGTAAGAAACCAGGAATCGGGATTCCCAAGGTTACTGATAATTGGAACATGTGCTATTACAGTCAAAAAAGAAAAAAACTTTGGGTATTCCAGATGTGAAAGAGAGCAGAAGGCATAATGTAGGGAACGGAGCAGGAAGGACAATCATAGAGGAAGATGAATGAGACCAAAGCAAGTTGGGAAATCTCATAACATGTTCAGTCCTAAATGGAATGTCTTCATCAATACACACCCCTTCTCCAACAACTAATGGACAGAAGTGTTTCCAGACACAGTCTTCTGGACTGGACATGGCTCTTGAAGTCATGACATCACAGTAGTTGAGGTTACCTGTACAAGATCAAGCCAATCAGAAGCTTAGCATAGATTTGGGAATAGCCCCACGCCTGCTTGAGAAGCTGATGGCAGTCGATGAGGGTGAGGGAATGATAGTTTGCTTTGCAGCTGTGGTGTAGTAGGTTACACAGGCTTCAGTGAACTACTGCTGGCACCCAGGCACATACAGGCAGCACTAACTGGACACAGTGGTTGGCATTTTAAACACACACACACACACACACACACACACACACACCACACTTACACATACACAGAGAGAGAGAGAGAGAGAGAGAGAGAGAGAGAGAGAGAGAGAGAGAGAGAGAGAAAGAGAGAGAGATGAAGTTAAAAGAGTTAGGAGTAAGGTGTGTGGGGAGAATATGGAAGGAGTCAGGGTCTAAGAAGAATAGGTGTGGGTATAATCATAATGCTTTGTTTACTTGTACTAGATTGGTGTAGGAGGTCCTTCTTCTCTTTGTGTGTTGCTTTCGTTGGTTGAATAAAGAGACTGCCTTGGCCTTTTGATAGGGCAGCCCTTACATGGGCGGAGTAGACAGAACAGAATGCTGGGAAGGAAGGCGGTGTGGCAGATGCCATGAATCTCCAGCTTGAGATGGATGTAGGTTAGGATCCTTGCTAGTAAACCACAGTAATGTGGTAATACATAGATTTAATAGAAATGGGTTGATTAAGATGTCAGAGTTAGCCAAGAAGAGGCTATAGATAATGGGGCAGGCAGTGTTTTAAATGAATAGATTTTCTTAAGTAATTATTTCGGGTGTAAGCTAGCCCGGCGGTGGGCCCATTCCTCCCAAGAACGGAGTGGCACTCCAACATGGTAGCGAACTCCACGTAAAACCTGAGAGGGCTTGAAAAGGAATTCTAGACACGAGTACAAAAGAGTTTAATACAGCTTTTACTGGCGGGGTGTTGCAGAGAGAATTTCCTCACTCAGCAGTCACAGGAAAAAAAATGGCAGCTTTAAAACACCGGCTTTCTGGGCTGTGCTGCCATTGCGAACTCTGACTCTTGGGAGACAGAGCATTTGGACTAAAGTGCTATGATTTGTTTGAAGGCAACTAAACTTGCTGTGTGCCTAAAAGGGGGATAATGCGTGCCACAGCTCAGAAACACAAGAGGCTACGCCATGTTGGACTGGGCGGGGCAAGCAAGCAGTACCTGTATTTGACCTGGGATTGTCGCAGATTGGATTCTTAAGGGCTTAGCATTTCAAAAGCTTTTCAAGACAGTAGAGAATTAAAGACAATGCAATAGGACAGATTCAGACATAAAAGACCTCTAAATGGGTCATAGTGTTAGATAGACATACATAGGCTTGGGAGAGAGAAGAAAAAGAGTATTAAAAAGTCAAAAAGTAAAGTTAATGCTAAAAAAAGGATAAAGTCTTTAAAGAGACGGAGTGCAGATAGTCATAGGTTAAAAGAAGTAAAGAGAAATAAGCCATGTAAAAATGGAAAATTCACAGAGAGTCTGGATTATATGTATTATTGTGTTTTCTTTAAATTTTTTTGACTGTGAAGAAGCTAAGTACAGAGAGACATCTCATTATATGGGCTGCCAAGATAAACCAGAATGGATGTTATAAGGGTATTATGACTTCAGAATTTGGGTCTAACGATATGATGCCTTGGAAAAGAGGTTCTTCTTTTGTTTTCAGAGAAGATGAGAACCTGTGGATTGCTTCCAGGCCAATAATATGGTTTCATGGACCCCGCCATCCTGAAAGGTTGCCATAAACACCCTCAAAAAATTACTTTACTCAACTGCCAACAGAGATGAACCTGACACACAGGTTATACCATGAAAGACCTGAATAACAGCGTCCCCATACAGCATGAAACAGTTTGGAGAGAAAAAAACTATGCCCATATTTCCAAATATTGTTTATAAATGGTTTTTTACATTTAAAGGGGGATATGATATAGAGAAGAAAAAATTGCATTGCTATAAATTTTGCTTTGTTGATATAAATTTAAGGTCAGTTTTGTTATATGTATATGTATTTCTGATCTTGATTAAGGTATTTTGATTGTGTAGTTCATTTAAAAATGTAATGTTTAATTAGGAAATACAGGTTGCTAATGGATAATCATCGATAATAGTCAAGCTTGTAGTCATGTTAGTTAGATTTTATATATATATAAAGATATATTTCAGTTAGATAGGCATTCTTCATATTTTTCAAAGTCTACAAAAAATGACATTTAAAATGTTTTAATAACTGAGGACTTTTCATGACAATGAGACACATCTGTTCCTGGCAGCACCAAGCTACTTCAGAGGAAGATGGGCACTGAAGAGGCTCCTTATGGAGTTGGTTAGCCATTTGGGCAAGAAACTGCTTTTGCCTGGACTGTTATATAAACTGGACATGAAGAACTTGCAGAGAGAGACTGCTGAACTTGCTTAAAGGTGATATGATCCTTTGGGGTTCCTGTTTCATGAAAGAGTCTGTGAGACATTCTGCAGGACACAAAAGAAAGTGACTGAACTGTCTTTGAAATTTCCTGCTTCATGGGAATGTCTGCTGGATACTATGGGCCTGTAGGCTGAAGATGGATGCCCCAATGGTACAGAAGAACTTCATGTAACTGTACAGATGTCTCTGTCATTTCTAGAGTTTGGAAGTTGCTTATTTCTTGTTTACTTAGGTAATATTATATCCTTCTGCAGTCTTTGATGGAGTTGAAGAATAGTTACAGTTTTCCTTTGTTATGATAAAAGATAAAATAGATATAAATATTGTAACTGTAATTCTTGCTTGATAACTTTTGTTATATGTAATTTGACTTTATTAAAGTTAAAGCCTTCCTTTTTGTTTAAACAGGAAAAAAGGGAAATGGTGTAGGAGGGTCTTCTTCTTTCTACGTGTTGCTTTCATTGAATAAAGAAACTGCTTTGGCCTTTTGATAGGGCAGCCCTTAGGTGGGTGGAGTAGACAGAACAGAATTCTGGGAGGAGGAAGGCAGGCAGAGAGCCGCCCGCCATGAAGCTGCCAGGACAGACATGCTGAATCTTTCCCGGAAAGCCACGGCCTCGTGGTGACATACAGATTATTAGAAATGGGTTGAATCAAGATGTGAAAGTGAGTCAATAAGAGGTTAGAAATAATGGATCAGGCAGCAAATTAATTAATACAATTTCCATGTGGTTATTTCGGGTATCAGCTAGCCTGGGAGCCAGGACATGGCCCACCACTGCTCGCTTTACTACACAAGATTCTCAAAGAAATAAATAATTCCATAAAATAATTCATTATTTTATATGCTAACTTAAAAAATTAAAAATAGTTTTACCAACTTTGGGTGTATCTACTTTAAATTGCTGACTTAGCAATTCACGTTTATGAAGAAAATGACACTTAAAAACAAAAAGAAAACAAAGTCCTATGTGATAGAAAAGTTCAATAATTTTTTGTGGATGAATAATCCAGTTTAATCATCAAGTTACATACAAGTTTCCATAAGACTCACCAACACATCTATAATGAACGATACCATCCGCTGGCTTTTAAATGACCATATGATTAAATCCATTATCATTAGAACCTTTTAAAACAACAACAAAAATTTTATATGGGCATAGCCAGAGATGACTCTGCCAAATGGAGATAGTCTGTCAGGTTTTATTCTACCTTAATTAGCAGTAGTCTACTCTACCACTTAATAAGTGGCCCAAACTGCCTGAAACCTCAAGAGCCAATTATGTAAATCATGAGATCAACAATAGTTAGTGTGTCCTTAAAACTACTTCTGTGTTGGACAAAAGTTGCTGCAAATGATTCTGTTGTCCTGGCATTTAGTTAGCGCTTGCGGTTGGGGTAGGGGAGTTCTGATTGCTCGGCTGGGGAGTTCTGGAGCTGCCGCTACTCACTGCACTGTGGTCTGGTCTTGTCGCCCTTCTGTCTTCCGCACCAGCAAGTTTACGTCAGTGTGCGTCACTCACATTTTCTCTGAACCAGAGGTTTGGGCAAAGTGTCTGTGTTGGGAAGAAAGAGTGTCAATTTCATCTTCAGGAAATCCTCTTTGAGCTGAAAAACAATCTTTTAGTCCCTCAAACATTAAGTGGTATTCTTGGAGGATTTAGAGGATTTTACAGATTTTTCAGCACACCGCTTTTAAATGACAAGTCACCTTCAATAACTTTGCCACTCAAACGTAAGAGTGCTCGCTGCATATGCTGTTGGTGCTTCCTCTACCCCACAGCCAAGCTTAACTATGAATGGCATCCATGGAACAAATAACACAATGTCAACTTTTTATGAAAATGGAAGTATCACAAACTGTAAGTCACAATTATTTCAGAATTTGGGATTTTTATAAAATTCATATATCTGAAATTAACATATATTTTGAAAAACCAAATGTGTTGATGAAAAAATAATTAGTACTGATTAAGGAAAGCCAAACTTCCTAAAAGGACACATGAAATGTGACCTCAAAAACTGAAAGTTTTCTTTTATGGTTTATCAGATTTACCAACACTTCTCTTGCTGATGGTCCTATAACGTGACATGCCCATTCCAAAATACAACTCTGAAATAAAATGTAATTGTTAGTTGAATTTCCAATTTAGCTAGGTAATTATATAGTATAAAATTAATAGTATTACTGAGAAGGTATTTGTTTAATAAGCCAATATTATGTATGTATTCTATCCCTTACCAGAAATTTAACTGCCCAAGGTTGACCATATAATTATTCCATTGAGAATGTAGATACATAAGTGTTATAACTGACCACATTTTTTTCACTTTACAATGGATGTAGCTTGTTGTATATAAATTATCCCTTAATTAAATGTAAGACTTCCCAATAGGCAGAAAAAAAAAAAAACACCACACCAATGACAAAGCACAGACCACCTCTCACTTCCTCTGGACTTGGCAGGTCTTCTCTTAATTGACACAAATCTTTTATTTGTACTTCCATTTTGGGCACCTTGTCTTGATTGACTAGCTCATTATACCTGGGTTATAAAATAAACTGTAGTTTTTATCATAGCAAGCTAGTTCTTTTTGATAGTTATAGATTTTTCATTTGTCTCATCAGTTTTGTGGGTTTGGAATTAGATACACTGAAATTTGGATCTAGGCTCTGCCACCTAGTGGCTTAAGACCTTAAGAAAGTCATTTATCTTCTTGAAGCCTCAAATCACTCACCTTGTAATAGTAATATTGGCATCTAGGACTTCTGTCTTTACATAACAATTAAATTGAACAATATGGTGTATGTAAAGTTCTTAACTCTTAGGAATGTTCCCATAAAAAGTTATCATTGTGACCAACATCATTAACAATGTTATTGTTTTGCTAATAGACAACTTGGCTCATCAAATGTTTGGGTTTTGTTGTTGTTGTTGTTGTTGTTGTTGTTGTTGTTACTGAGAAATAGTTACTGGTTTGAACAAATGTCATAGTGTTGAGAAGTAGGAAACATGAAATATTGGATTCTTGGTGTTTGGATTGTTATAGGTATTGAATAGATCCAAGGAATAAATGATGAGAGAAAATCACAAGATCCTTACATTAAATTTTATTTTATAGTTATCCTAGTCTCAGATTACCCTATTCTAAACCAATATTGTATGGCATCATGACATAAAGAAACAGTGTAGTTAAAATAAGTTGCCAATTAGCTCCCAAATAAAGACATGAAGACTTATTATTAATTGTGAAAGTTCAACCTTAGGCCTGTCCCACTAGCTCCTTAAACTTAATTTAACCTGTTTCAACTCATCTATGTTTTCTCTTAGTGTTTTTTTTTTTACCTTTCTTTCATTTTGTATGTCCTACATTTCTGTTTCCTCTGGATTTGTCTGCCCTCTGACATCTCTTTTTCTTTCTTCCTTCTTCTCTTTCCCTCAACCTAAGTTTCTCCTCCTACTTACTCTCTCTGTCTGAAAGTTCTGCTGATACCTCCTCACTTGCTATTTGTCAGTTAGCTTTCTATTAGACCAATCAGGTGCCTTAGACAGGTAAGGTAAAACAACAACAATTCTTTACATAATTAAGTAATTACAACATATCTTTAAATAGTTAAACAATTATTCTGCAAAAGACAAACATAGAGAGGAGTGAAATAGCGGGTATTTAATGAGAGAACTGGCAGATCCTTCGTGTCTGCCATTTCAGTGTTTTAAATGGCACATTATGCTACCTCAGTTTTAAGTCCTCTTTGAACAAATGGTGCTATAATATTTAATTTCAGCAATATAGTTTCAACAATATAATAGATAAATATTTATAATGCAGAGAGGGAACTTCGTACTTTTGTCTTTTAGAAAATAACATTTAAATCAGATGTAGTGGCATATACTTGTCTCATTTAGTCATAAGGCTCAAACTGGAGGATCCTATGAGCCCAGAAGATCAAGATCAAAGCCAGCATAAGCAACGGAGGGAAGATCTGCCTCAAAAGAAAAAAAATATCGGACAAAGCAATACCAGAAAAACAAAATCATAACTCAAAGCTTAGCATTCATGAGGCAACAAAAACTCCTAGATTCCATACAGATACCTAAAATCTCTCTCTTCCTGTCTCCCTCCCTTCCTTCCTCTCTCTCTCTCCCCCCCTCTGTCTCTCTCTCTCTCACACACACACACACACACACGTGTGTGTGTGTGTGTGTGTGTGTGTGTGTGTGTGTGTGTGTGTCATAAAAATAGTTGTAAAAAACTGTCCAGGCCAATCAAAGAAGGCTGATGAGGAGGGGGAAGAAGAAAAGAAAACATGGATATAGTCTGCTCAAAGTACACTATTTATTGTATTAATACAAAAATAACTCTATGAAGCCTAGTACAATGAATATACACCAATAAAACAAAGAATTTTAAGTAAAAAAAAAAAACAGCCAGAAAGTTTGTATAGTGTTCACATCCCCTTGAACCCCCAGTTGGGTCGGGGGATAGATGAAGGGGGAGAATACTGAGAGAGATGATTAGAAGTGTTGTGGGGGGACATTTTGGGGTCAGATAGAAACCTGGTGCAAGGAAAACTTCCAAAAATCTACAAGGATGACCCCAGTTAAGACCCTAGCAACATTGGATACATAGTCACAACTGACTCCTGTGACCAGGCAAGACTTTCAGTGGAGAAACTGAGATACCAGCCAGTCACACAGCCTTTACTTGCAATCTGTCCTGCCTATGGAATGTGCTGCGTTGCTGGAGATTGTTGGGGTGGCCACCCAATGACTACTCCAGCCTGAGACCCATGCAGGAGAGGAAGCTCATTGAACACTGCCTGGAGAGTACAACCCAGAGTCTAGATGACCCAGAAACATGTGATAGAACCAAACATGACTGGAGAAAAAAAAGTCAACATAATGATACCTAGTGATATTCTGCTATACTCATAGATTGATGCATAGCACAATAGTCATCAAAGAGCTCTCATCCCGTAACTGATGGAAACAGATGCAGAGACCCACAGCCAGACATTACGCTGAGCTCGGGGAATCCTTCTGAAGAGAGAGGAAGCATCATAGTAGCCAGAGGGGTCAAGGACATCATAAGAAAACCCACAGAAACAACTAACCTGGGCTCATGGGAACTCACAGAGTCTGAATTGACAATCAGGGAGCCTACATGGAACTGACAAAGGCTCTCTGCATGTTATGATAGTTGTGTAGCGTGGTCCTCTTGTAGGACTCCTAACAGGGGCAATAGGAGCTATATCTTACTCTTTCACTAGCTTTTGGGACCCTATTCCTCATACTCAGCTGCCTTTCCCAAACTTAATACAAGGGACGGTGCTTAGTCTTAGTGCAACTTGATATGCCATGCTTTGTTGATACCCATGGGAGGCCTGTCCTTTTCTGACAGAGACAGAGGAGGAGAGGACTGGGAATGAGAACAGAGGGGAGGTGGGGAAGGGAATGGGAGGAGAGAAGGGAGGGGAATCTGTGGTCCAGATTTAAAATAAATATATAAATTTAATTAAAATAGGTTTTTATCATTTTACTCAATTGTATAGTGATTCATAATCAACAATTTACAGTAATTTTTATATAGAATTTGCTATAAAAACCAAATATTGGGCTACAAATTGTGATGGAAAGGATATGAAGATACTAATAAATTTAAAACTGTTTGGGGCTTTAGAAGAAAAGAATGTGTAGTGAAAACAATTTATTCCTTTTTACAGGCGTTATAATTTTCTCCTCAGATATTCTCTCACCTTATTAATCTGAAGCTCACTCAAGATTAAAATAAGAAAAGCTAATGGGGAAAATATGAATGCTACTTTTCATTTGCATGATTTTGCTGTTCCCTGCTCATGGCAGACACAAAATTCTTAGTTCATTTATATTGGTCCAGAAAATACCTCAATTCTCCTTCCTTTTCAGATTCAAATACCTATTTTGCCATGCCATTGCCCACTGGGGAAAAAATAAGGAAAAACACTTGCAACCTACCACAGCAACAACGAAAGAGTAGCTTCATTTTCACCTGATTTAGAAGCAAACCTTCAGCACTGAGCCTGCAGACTTCCTTCGGCCTCGTACTTTGATATAAATTATGAGCTAAAAACAGAATTCCCCTCTTGTAAACTGACGAAAAAAGTTTTAAAGTATGCTACATGAAAACAGGTATGAAATTCATATGTCAGCACCTATAATTAAGGACTCATTGGAGCGTAGCCATACTAGAATTAGCCATACCTGCTTGGTGCCACAACAACAGAGCTGAGCCATGTGACACAGTCACTGCTGCTTATATGACAGCTAATCACCTAAACACAGCTGCTACTCCACAGCATCCCCTTTGTCACGAGTAACACTTCATCATATTTTTTTTTATTATTTTAGGTCATGATAAACAGAAAGAGAACAAAGTAGACTCTACGTATTGTAGTGTTATGGCGCAACAAAATGTGGGCTAATTCACTGTCAGCTCAGAAAGCAAAATAACTTTTTAAATCAGTGGTACCAAAGTGAAGTTAAAAGAATCAAATGTGGACAATCCCAAACTAAGCTCTCACCACATCTCTGAAAAACAACAAGCAGGACAAGTGTGAATTTTAAGTGGACTATCTCTTCTCGCCAGAGTCTTCATAAAATAAAAGGCAGAAATAAGGACACAGCTAAATTTATCAGTTCACTCTGCAGTCACTGAGGTAATCTATTTCCTGGTGTGGACTTGTAAATCATTATAATGGTGGCAGCTGAAAAATACAAACAGAGAGGGAAGTTAAGATTATCAACTTTTAAAAGTATTTCTTTGATTTTTGAAATTATAATTACATCATTTCCCACTTGTCTTTCCTCCCTCCAAATCATAGCATATACATCACCTTTTCTCTTTCAAATTCATTGCCTCTTTTTTCATCAATTGTTGTTTATAGACACACACAGATATATATATATATATATATATATATATATCTGTGTGTGTGTATGTATGTATGTATATATATGTGTACACACAAAGTATTCATATATATATTCCTAAATACAACCTTCTCAGTCTATATGATGTAAATTTCATATCTATTTTCAGGGCTGACCATTTAGTATTTGAATATCAATTTTAAGACCCAAAGGATCGGGGGGGTTGCTGTGAGATTTTTGTCCCCTAGAAATGGTTGACACTATATCTGTAGTCTCACCAGCATGGCTGCCTAAGCAGGAGCTGAACAAGGACAGCAACAATAGATAAGGAAACAGGGAAAAGATCATGAAACCTCAACACTACATGAAGATCTATAGGTAATTTAGAAATCTTGAGAGTAAGAGAAAGAGTTTGCCCCAGGGAGGAGCTTACCAATTATTCTCAACTTCTCGGCAAGATCATTTTCTCAAAGAGTTGAAAAGATTGAAAGTGGTCTCAGTAGTCAGTTTAAGAATAAGGTGAAAGACCATACTGGTTTTCCTAGGCTCTCATGAAGTAAGATTTCACCCAGATATGTCAATTATTTACTGAGGGAGGTCAGTGGAGAGCTTGACATGACTGAACCATTGACCCTTACCAACAACTCTGCAAAACAAAAGTGAGGATATTTTCAAGTGAAGCTAAGGAAACACTAATTCAATATTGTCTGAAGAAGAATCAAATAAGATGTGAGGGAAGAACATATGTGAAATGCCAAAGGCTTTGTTACTTATAAGTTTACAAAGTTTGCAGAACCTTAGAATGCTTAATACTTGAATTATTCACCTTATTTGTAATCAGAAGTTACCTGGCAGAAAAATATATGAATGTATGTCGTTACTAAGTCAGTAATGTCATGAGCGAAAGTCCTAAGAGCTCAGCCATTGGATGAGTTGAGCTCAGATCAAGACTAAATCATCCCTGAATAATTATTCTCAACCACTGTTATCCAACACTAATAAAGCTTGATGCTAGGTTTGTGTCATTTTCCTGTGAACTCAGCAATGCTCCTTAATGAGCTCAAAGAAAGACTAATACTTAGTTTGAAATACATTTTAGTAATACTCCCACAAAAAATTATTTTTGAGTCATATAGTGGTAAATGCTGTATATGTCTTGTGTTATCGAAGTTAAGACAGTTATCCATCTAGCCTTCTTTCTTACACAAGTTGACAATGGCTTAAGAAATAGCTCTGAACTAAAATGCAACTTCAACGGGAATTCCCTGGCTATGATCAAAGTGTCTAGGGATTGGTATGTTTCATAATCCAGTTAGCCATACAACTGAAAAACTTTCTCACAACCTCCAAATTGGAAGTGAATAATCTGTCCGTTATCTCATCTTACAAGAATAGGTATCAAATAGACTAAAGCGATGTCTTCCGAGACACCAATGTGCTGAGCTCAGGCTTAACACATTGGGTTTAAACAATGTATAAAAGGGTATTTCCTAAACAAATTAGACGAAACCTAATTCAAGATCCACAATAAGTGACGAACATTAGCTGTCAACTTAGTAAAAGAGAACACTAAATCTGAACCCTGAAATGTGTTTTTAAGCACCGCTATAACAAATGACCAGTGTTATCGATCGTCTTTGAAGAGATTGTGTAAGGCCATCTAAATATATATGTCAAAGTTTAATATTAAAAGTTTATGAAAGATGAAAGAAGACTATGAAATGAAACAAGAGTTCATGAAGGGAAACATCATGATCCCTGTGGCATCAAAGCAGAAGGAAGGCTATTGGGAGGATGGAGGAGTGTAGTTAAAAGGAGAAGCAGGATACAGTAGAGGAGTGGGGGGAAAAGGCCAAGAAGGGTCCTCTTTGTTATTAAAAGATAGAGCTTTATTATGCTATTAAAATGACACAACGAGATCCATTATTTTACATGATAAAGCAGTGTATGGAAATTTTTGTTTCGTCCTGTTACATAGAAATATATAATATCCTCAGATTTACCCAACGCATATACTACCTGTGCTTTAATACTAAAAAACAACTTTTTACAGCAAGAAAAATATCGTCATGAAGATATTCTGAAACAAACTTAATTACATGTTCTAAAAACTGAAAATCAAAAATAAACAAAGTCTGAAAATGTGACCAGATATACTGTTCTTCCCCTCTAGGAATCTATATGTATGCTTATACTTAGTAATGGTTTTTATCTATTCTGCAACATTAACAGCAGTAGAAATTTGGAATGAAGTCAAATATACATAATAAGGGCATGGTTGAATGAAGGAAAGAAATCTATTCTGCATAAAGAAATGTTAAGTGATAACTATTTTTAGCATCATTGGTTATGCTTATATGCACTTTGTGATTTCACAACGCACATATATTGTATTGAAATATAATTAAATTAGTTCTGTAAAATTGATTGCATTTTCTGGGGACAGTAAAGAAGCAATAAAAAAATGGGTACAAAGTGGTACATCCATAAACAGAGCTCCAGAAACGTTGTTCAGAAATGTGAAACACTCCTTAAACAAAAATGAAGCGAACTCGCCTACTCAGTATACACCCCTCGAAAGTAGCAAGCTCCTCTCTTGTTCAGGAAGATTCTAATTGTGCAGTAATTCTTTGATGAGTGTGCTAAATGAACTTGACTTCTAACATCTTCATAATCTCATATCTTCTCATCCCTTCAGAATCTTCTTTTTTAAAAAATCGTTCCCTTGAATTTACATGCTGACTACAATAATTTATTTTCAGATCTCAGAAACCATCAAGAAAGAAACCAGTTACTGGGATCACATGGTGCTCGAAACAAGATTGAAAAGCATAAAGACCAAGATAACCTGTTATCATCAGAAGGGCTACAGCTGGTGGCAGAGGAGCCCCAAAGCCCAAGCAAAGATGGTGGAGAATACAGAGAATGAACGCAAACTGGATCATAGCCGTATCGTGGGCCACAAGGTCTAAACTTCAAAGTCAGAGTAACTTGTCATAGGACATTTGTGCTTCTGACGTCTTTCTTAGATTTGCCTCAATGTATCTTCTTTAAGGAGAGCACTTCTGAATGAATTGTGTAGCTACTGTTTTAGTATATATTAATATTACTCCCAGATTACCTGAAAACTGAAGGTTTGTGCTGACTGACTAGACACTGACTTCATTATGCCCAAGCCACTGTGTTACTTAGTCTCTTGCTGCCTAACACCATGGAGTCTATGAGCAGAGCCAGGAACTGAATCTTTAAGTGCCACTTTACATGTGGAGAGACAGCAATCTGAAAAGAGAGCAAAGTAGCACCTTAAAATAATCTTCTGTCTCATCCAGTCAATTGTATACAGAGAGAAAGAAGGAAACAATGGCAATCAATCACTCTGGAACGTAGTCCTGCTCTTCTGGTCACGTGATCCATATTTCTGAGTGTGGTGATGTCTGTGTTTCTCTCATGATTGCCTGTGCACTAATCCATCATTCAGTGGATGGGCGAGCTCACATACTTCCTGAAGGATTGGGTCTCTTGACTTTCTTCCAGTTTCAACCTTGTACTACTCCAAGGGAACCTGGTTGTTAACACAGGACAAGTAAACTATTAACAATGCGTATGGTAAGGAATAACATATAACATATGTGTAGGTGTATGTGCAGATCCCCTTTCACAAAAAAGAATGCAAATGTGTTTTATAAGGCACATTCTCAACCTTTTCCTGTCCATGTGGAAGGTAAGCATAGAGAAATTTACTGCAATAAGGGCAGCAATTTTAAATCAGTTCAGCAAAGGGAAGATCCCTTCCTAAAGATGAGCAGGACAAAAAAGAAATTCCACTATCATTTTTGTCTCTGACTATTGATTATACCCATGTCATCGAGACGACTAAATATCCAGAGTCTTAGCCTACATGTTTTCTGGAGAAGTGATATATACTTACATACAAACAGCTATGTGAAGTTTATTTACAAATATGTTTCCACTTGACTATGAGCTGATGTGGCTTGCATTGCTTTTCCTGACTACAAGACTAGATGTCTCCCAAAGGTCATTTTAGAATTCTTCTGTTGGCTGACAGGCTGAAAGCCAAGGGTTTGAATGTCAAACTCAGTCTGAGTTTGTCTGTTGTCTAATGTCAAGTAATGTCTACTATTTCTGAAGAAATGTTTTCCCCAGCACAAAAACTCTATTTGAAGCAAAGCCACAGATTTTACACAGGTTTGATTGAACCAGGAATCAAGGTCTTTCATTCTCTATTTCTACATTCCATGAGGGACAAAATCATCAGAAAAGGCAAAATAAGAGGCTGGAGAGATGGTGGCATTTAAGAGTGCTTGCTGCCCTTCCTAGAGGACTCAAATTTGACTCCCAGAACTCATGTAGGGTGGCTCATAACCATGGAAACTACATCTCCAGGGGATCTGATGCCTTCTTCTTGGAATCCACAAACATCTGCACACACTTGGAAGACAACACACGGCATACATACACATACACACATACACACACACACACACACACACACACCACAAACATTTTTAATCAATTAAATTAAAAACAATTTTAGAGGATTGGAAGGGGAAAAGAGAGAGAAATTATGAAAATATATATCTTACTATTAAATGCATATATAATTTTAAAAAATCATAAAAACAATCATGAAGGGGCAAATGATTTTTTGATCTGACAATTCAAGACTAACAGTGAATTTCACCTTCTTAATACTATGTAGCAGTGTCAAATGGAAGGGTACTTAGAAATCAGTCACAAGTTTTAAGAGCAGGGATAGTCCATGTACGGGGAGAGTTGAACAGCAGGAACACTCCCCACAAGCGTTAAGTTGGACTAAATAAAATAAATAATGAAATGGTGAAAATAGGCTATTTTCATGATAATCCCATGCTTTTATATCAAGCAATATCAACGTTGAAATGTTCTTCCCCATTGGGTTAGACCCCTCTGTCTATGCCACCTTCTCTCTTGAAATTACTCTTTAACTGTTTGTACAGCCCTTCCTTCTCTCCTGAACAAGGGCATATATACTCAGAACTTTCCTACTAAAGTTCTCTCTTTACAGTGATATGAAGACTCGTGCTGATATTTGATAAGGCAACAGTGATATGGAACTTTATTAAAAAGCAATATGTCTATAGAAACACAAAGTGCCTATTTAACTGGAGTCTGATGCCTACTTCAATTCAAGCCTTAGCTTTGTCAACTTTTCTTTTCAGACTTCAAACGAAGAACAGCCTTTTCAACTGGTAAATATTATTTTTCTTGGTTTAGATGGCACATTCATAGGCGACTCATCTGGAAGGAGTATCTTTCTGGGCACATTGAACACTGCTGAAAGCCTTGTTCATCACTCAATATAACCCAATCTGAATATTAGTTTAAGTTTATGAAGAATATATGATGGTATGTCAGAAATGTACATATGAATTCACTCAGAAGAATGAAATACATTTTAGAGCAATTTGAATAAAGTTGTGTTAAGCAGGTTTCCAGGGAAGAAAAGTGATTTTCTATCATAAAGAAGAAGGAAGGAAAAAATATACAAAATATGTTATTTTTGTGTCCAAAACTGATTGACTTGCATTTCACTTGGCTTTAAGAAGTAAAAATAAAAATAAGTTCAAAACACATGTCAATATGTGACGACCTTCATCCCAAATAAGGAGCAGTCTACTTAAGTAGTTGAAAACTTACTGTGGACAAAGACACAGGTAATCTTTATGGGTTGATCCAGGGAGACTCCACACAGTAATATTATTTGGCAGAAGAATTTAATCTTCATCCTAGCTATTCTTCTTGTGACTTTATTTCAGGTAATTTTCCTGTCTTTATCACTTGCAGAGCAGTACCAAAGTTTGTGTTCTTGCTTTCTGGGCTACTCTCAATACTTAGCTTTCAGACAAATGTACAAGTCGCCAAGAAATTAAAAAGGTAGACCAAGGCTCAAACTGAGACCAACAGTTACTGTTTGTTCTCACATGGAAAATGCAGGAAACTAATGCGAGAACTCAAACTCCAGACTGTGTGACGTCAAAGCTGGAGGAACCTTAGTAAACATCTAGCTAAAGTACACTGCTTTACACTCGCTTACAGATATAAAGCTCAGATTTAATGCACATGAATTGATTTGGCCATGGTGATACAGTGGTAACACAGGACTGGATGCTGATCATTAAAATAAAAGTACATCTTGATTAACTGTTATTTTTCCATAACACTGTCCATTTTCTACATTTAAAAAGTACTAGTTTGGGAGATGAGAATATAGGTCATGATATAAAAAGCTTGTTTTGGCATGAGTGATGGCCTGAACATAAGTACCAGTTACCTTCACACACACACACACACACACACACACACACACACACACACACCCCAGTCCAGTGAAAATGTCTGTGCTTACAACTCATGGGTCAATATGGTCTTCCCCCTTTAGTAATATCTAGTTGAATACTTGCTATTAAATGAAAATGGTGTTTAGTTTAGGTTTTAAGCACACAGCATGAGTTCCCTGAATCTGTCAATCTCCAGCTCCCTCAATTCTGGGGTTACAATCGTGTGTTACCATGTCTACATGTTATGTGGATAGTGTAGGTTTGAACTCAAGTCTCCAGCTAGTGCACTCACCCACTGACCCTTCTCTCCAGCTCCAAATGCATCCAAATGTCTGACAGACATGGGATATTTTGCAGAGACTTTGTGTATCAGTAAGTTCTAGCTCATGTGATTATTTAGAGCTAGATTTTCCAAGAGAATAATTCATTCAACATTATTTAAATAAATAGATTTTCTTTCTTATAATAAAACTTTGCAAAAATGACAAAATAATTAAAGTAAGAATCAATTATTCCTATTTTTTAAAATATATTTTAAACTCAGTGAACAGGAGTTCTTAAAACAAATCTGCTTCATGTAGAAAAATCTGCTCAGAGGTTACTGTTTGCTGCCAAATAACGAAACATTCACACCATAACATGCCTCTTTCTAGAGAAATGTTGCTCCTAAACAAAACACACCCAAGATAAACTTCACACATGAAAGCCAGCTCAGGGATGGAGCTGGCCCCATTCCCAGCCCAGTAAGAGTCCGGGTTGGCCTAAGTCAATTACAGTGTTATCATTTCTAGCACTAGTGATTCATTTAACCATAGACACAGGAAATAAGACTCACTAAGAACTCCACAGGGAGTCTTCTGGGAAAGGCTTCTTAACTCTTTGAAGATACATACAGGCTGAAGTAGTTTCTTCTTCCTCTGAATCTTGTTTCGTCTGTCTGCATGTCTTGCCTGTGAGTAACAGCAGTGCAAAATGCCAACCCAGATGAGTGAGAAGATCTGAATTCCTAATAATGCCTTTGAATCTCTAAACCAACTAGTTCTGCAACTGCTGTCTCTGTCCTATCTTACTATGCACGTGAGATAAGAAATATCTTTATTAATTGAACCAACTGCAACTGGAAGCATCCAAAATGTTGAAGATCAGAATTGTCTCTAAAATGCACATATCTCTGGTCTAGATCTCTGGGATATAACAAGTCCTAATAATAGGTACTAATCTTAGGAGCGAACACTTCTTGAAACCACCACTGAAGGTTAAAAGAAAAAAATGGTAACAGGAAGGTCATGGTGAGTTTTGCTCACAAGGCACCGGCCAAACAAGTCCTGGGTGAAATGCCCTAAATGAGCCACATATTAGACTGAGTATACAGCAGAGAGTTGGGCTGGACAAGGTCAGAGAACGTAGGAAGATGGTGGGAAAGTTTTTTGCCTGGTCTTTGCATTGTTACCGATCCATAACTATACTGTATCTAAAGCCTCCCACCAAAGATTAGGTTCTAATCTAAGTGAGGTACCAGAAAAGATGCTTGTCACTCTCTGACATTGCACCTCCAAACCATTGTACCTCCTTAATGTGCCCCTCCATGCTTGCCTCCATTTTATTTGCTTGGCTAGAAAATGACCTCAGAAATGACCTTTAATGTCACTAATTGAACATTAGTGAACCCAGCACCATGATTCTGTGTTCTCTTTTCCCCTGCCAACCAGGAATATCCACAATAAATATTAAATTTGAGCATCACACAAATTTTTGTTTTATAAGTGGCGAGATTTGGAGGCTTGTTATAGTTGTTACTGTGACAAGGTCAACTCGGCAGACTTGTTGATCTTGAGTTGAGTGTCAACCCTGAATATTTCAGCTAATACAATTCAGGTTATAAATAAGGAAAGTGAGGGTCTGAGAATCGAGCATCTCACCCAGAACATGCCGGAAATGAACTGTGGAAACACTCTGTATCCTCAACCCCAACCTCCTGAGGCCCTTTCAATAACAAACAAACAAACAACAACAACAACAACAAAAAATTCCAATTTGGCTCAAAGTCTTGAAAACTGATACTGAATAAATGAAGGCTAAACATCATTGATTATTGTGATGTTACATATACATCCCTGAAAATAAGTGTTCTTGGTTTTCTGTTAAGCTTTATTTTAAGACATGTTTGCAAGATTTTCACGTGATTGATATCCACTAGTGTCTGGTGAAGACTAACAATCTATAGGTTGATCATTTCTAATTTCCCTTCTTCTCGGCATATAATTTGGCTTTCTAATGAATCTCTGGTGTATTTAACATTAAGTTCTCAAAAGTATCAAAACTACGCTATTCCTCCTTCATTTAAACACTTTTTTAAATTAAGAATTGACACATTTTATCATAGAGAGAAAAACAATTTGAAAATCAACCTCAAAATCCAGGTTTTTCACTGTGAAATTCAAGTTACAGGTTAGCAGGAGGGATGGATCGCAGTGATCTGTGTAGCACTCTATGATGGCAAGAGGCGTCAATACAAACACCTTTGTGTCAATATATTAGCTAAACATAGTAGCAAGGGACATATATGTAGACTATGTATATACATATATCCATCTCTGTCTACTGAGAGGGGCTAAATAGAATGGTAATCAGCAAGCATACAGCCAAACATTTGTTTATGATAAAATTCTCAAAGCAACACCATCAAAACAAAAACATTCAAGACTTCTAGAAAAGGTGTCAAACTCTAGAACCAGCCATGGAAAGATACAAGGTGACCCTGGAACATCTTGTAAAATGGTAAAGTAACGAATGCTCTTTTTAAAAAGAGAAAAAGAGCATCCTATAACAATAGGGTATGGCAAAAGGACACAGGAGTCAAGAAGCCAAATGAAAGTGTGGTCAAGGGCTAAATCAGAATAATTTGAGCAATCAGTCTATAATTATAAAGCAAAGTATAAATAAATATATATATATAGGCTTGTATCAAGGCAGATAGAAGCTAAAAAGAATAATAGTGTGAAAGAGATCAGTATCCTGCATAGAAGAATTTCAAATGATTTACAGACCCAACTTCGAGGGAGTGTTAGCTCTCCACACCTCTAGAGGAGCGACAGGTAGCAATATAACTCTCAAAATATTGTATGAAATACGGCTAATGTCACAATGAAGAAAGCTGGTAAGAACTCCAGGCAAGCAGTTGGGTTGACATTAGGGGTGACATTTATAGAACACATCCTTGCTGTGATGATACAAAAGTAGCGCTTCATGACTGTGTTGGTCCTTCATCAAACTGGGTCTAATCATGAGGGAAATATCCCATTAGGGAAAAATTCTAAATTGACCCCATGAATTCTCCTCAAAAGTTTCAAGTATATCAGTCAAAAGCAAGGACTGTCTGAGACACTGCTCCAATGAAAGACACAAAAGGAAGCACAGCCACTAAATATAACGTAGATTTATATATGGGATCCTGGGGCAGAAAAAGGACGAGTTAGAACCTGAAGAAATAACTATACCGAATATACTGCACCAACATAATAATAATGGTAGACACTGAATGATGGTTCTAAGTTGACTTCCTATGTTTTCTAAAATTTCCTACAATCTGAAGTATCTAAAATTAAGCCATTTTTATTTGTCATCATCAGTCTCATCATCAAATTATAAATGGAAACTTTTTATTGTCACCTTTATCTTTCAATTCTGCATGTATGCCTTTATCTTTCCAGGTGACTTCATATTGTATATAGTCTTCACTTAATAGTGACCTATTCCATGTATTATAAGTTTACCAGGTGTGTAAATATAAGCCATTCATTTTAGCAAGCTATTGTATTTCATTTTTAGTCAATTATGTATTGTACTCTTTCCCCCCACAACATATGATAAATCTATTAGTCCAGGAAATGAAGGAAGTGGAAAGAGAAAGCCAGGAAAGAATGATGATGACGTATTTGTGTATTATGAGAAGTGAGTGAGGCGGGTGTCTACTGTTGGGAACAGGGGAAACATGGTACACTAAGAAAGAAAATACCCAATATCAGTTCCATCCTCAGTAATGACTCTGGGTATATCCTGGAAGCCCCCTAATATCTCCACTGTCTAGGGTTCTTGTTTATAAAACGGAACAGGTATCTTACTCAGTAGAGTCCATTCCCAAATCTTACTGTTCTTTATTATATACACCTTATTGTTTTTAATAGAGCTATACATTTTCCCCCACTCTCCTTCCTTCCTGCCCTCTCCTCTTCTACCTTCCCCTTGCCCCCAAGCTCTCAATTTACTGAGGAGATCTTGGCTTTTTGTTCCTTACTGCTGTTTTTCTAATGACAGTTTCTTAGAAAAATGTATGTGAAGAATAAGACCAAGTATCTTTGACATAATAAAGTGAATCATTGGTGTTATTCTTATAATTAGTATTTAAGATTCACTTATTTTGTGTATAAATGAGTGTTTTTCCTGCATGCTTGTATGTATACCACATGCATGCCTCATACTTGTGGAGGTCACAAGAGGACAACACTTCCCTGTAGCTGGAGTTACTGATGGTTGTGAGCCACCAGGTTCCTCTGCAATAATATGTGCTCTTAATGAGGAGTATTGCAAAAACGATGAGTTCAACTGAACACAAGGAGTGTCAGTAACAGTTCAATGATCTTCCAAGAAAATGGGAAAGGCCTTCAATATGAAGAAGCTTGTAGCTTGGATTGGCCAGTGAAAGACAAAGAATACTGCAGACACTACTTCCCCACACAGTCACCAGGACTGTGTCCAGTTTATAAGACTGGGGGTCTTCTGCTGTCTTACATTCACAGTCCTATAAATTCGGGTCCTTAAATGTTATCTTTTCTCCTAGACTAGGCTGCTTCATTCTCTGCCTTAGCTAAGGGATGACATCTAACAACGAAAAATAAATATATAAAGTATCTATTGAGAAGATAATTAGCTTGTGTTCGTGATGAGATGTGCGCCCCTCTAAGCATCTAATGGAGAATGGGTCCCTGGGTGTTGCCTAAGAAAGTGAGCAGAGGATCCCTTGAGAGTTTATCTTCTCTGTGGAAGTCATTCCACACTGGGAAAATCAGCTCACAATCAAATTGCACAACCTGTTCTCAGGATTTCTTCATCTTGTTTGTTTGTTTTGTTTCCCCACAACAGGATCTTTCAGATGCTCCAGCAGGTTTAAAATTGCACACGCACACACGTTTGAAATTGATGGGGTCTGCTGGTGAAAGTTCCTGGCCTTCACGCTGAGGAACACCAAGGGCAGCATTGTGGGAGCTTTCGGTCTCTATGATGGAGACTTAGTATTTCCCGCGAGTTCTGCAGTATGTTGTCCCATGCCACCTAGCTCTCTTTCCTCGGGCGAAACTGTCAGCTGTGCCTCTGAAAGTTTTGCTTTTGAAATTGGGTTGACACAAGAAAATTAACCTAAACTAAAAGTCCTGAAGTGGCTGTGATAAAGAACAAGGGATGGAGGGCAGAAAAGGATGATGGGAAAAGCCAGTACTAAAAACTTCTAGTCCTGAACCCTCAAGCTTACAGAAAGTGAGTATAACATGCTGCCTGTGTCACACACACACACACACACACACACACACACACACACACACACACACTCCTATTGGTAAATGTCTCCTCCCGAACCTCCATAGAAATGAAGACAGATCTGGAGAGCCCCAGTACTGGTATAGATGGGGTCTCTTGCAGGCCTCAGCTCAGGGCTTGTGGTAAGACGGCCTGGAAAGTGTTGCAAGGAAAACCCTTGCGTGCACAAGGAAAAACCTTTTGTGGAATGTTAAAAATGCAGCATCATCCTCTTTGCTCTCTTTTCTTTAGCCCAAAGACAGAATTCGAGGGCACAGGGCTCTAAGAAGAGCTTGAAATCTGCCCTCTGGAGGAGGCATGGAGCCCCTCCCTCCAGGTTCTGATGGCCCCTGCTCCCACGGGCCAGCAGCGCCTCCACCCTTTACCTTGTCCATTCACTCCAGCCAGGAAGAGAAGGAAAACAAAACTCTAAAAATAACTGTCAGCATCTTAAAAAGAGAAAAGCTTCGCTGCCACCACCACCCCCCTCTTCTACTCCCGCCCTCCCTCCGCGCCACGGGGCACATGTCTGCTTCTTACAACACCGCGAGGCACATGGTCCCAGTTAGACACCGAACCCCATCGGGACAGAGAGAAAATCCACATCTGTGGGACGCTCCGCACAGAACCGCCACCTCCAGCAAGGAAGGCCGGGGGGACTGCAGCAGCGACATGAAGAAGGGCTAGAGCAAGGGGACGCGGCTCATGCGGTGAGAGGCAGCGCGCGCGCGCCGGCCAGGGCGCGGGGAGGCCGGGGACACCGGGGTGGGCCCTGCCACCCCCCGCAGCGCCCGCGGTCCGGCCCCCCACGCGCGCTCCCGAGACTTGAGACTTGCCGGCCTTGCTGCAACTTGCTGCAGTGTTTGAAAGAGTAGTAAGAGCGCATGGAGGTGGGGCCGGGGGAAGTCCGGGCGGAGCAGTTGCGGGGTGTGCGCGGGGAGGGGGGCGGGGAGGAGGCGGTGGCAGAGGTGGAGAGGGGGGGCTGATCCCTGGGGGAAATGGGATGGGGGAGAAAGGGGTAGCCCCAACGCTTACACATGTCACATGTGCTTTTTAAGACGGCCGGGAGCGCCTGCGAGCTGGATCTGGTGGAGGATGCTGCGGCAGGTGCTTCGCAGAGGGCTCCAGTCATTCTGCCACAGGCTGGGCTTGTGCGTGAGCCGGCACCCGGTCTTTTTCCTCACCGTGCCGGCAGTCCTGACCATCACCTTCGGCCTCAGCGCGCTCAACCGCTTCCAGACCGAGGGCGACCTGGAGCGCCTGGTTGCTCCCAGCCACAGCCTGGCCAAGATCGAGCGCAGCCTAGCCAGCAGCCTATTCCCCCTGGACCAGTCCAAAAGCCAGCTCTATTCGGACTTACACACCCCTGGGAGGTATGGCAGGGTGATCCTCCTCTCCTCACCCGGGGACAATATTTTGCTCCAGGCTGAGGGGATCCTGCAGACCCACCGAGCCGTGCTGGAAATGAAGGTGAACCACAAGGGCTATAATTATACTTTTTCCCATCTGTGTGTATTGAGAAATCAGGATAAGAAATGCGTGCTGGATGATATTATTTCAGTACTAGAGGATCTCAGGCAGGCTGCCGTCTCCAATAAGACAACAGCCAGGGTGCAAGTAAGGTATCCCAACACTAAATTAAAGGTATGCTCCTCCTGCATGCTTCTGCCACTTAAAGAGGCGGCACTTCATTTCTTGCCCTAAACAAGCAAAGAAAATGCAGAGGTCTCATCCTTAAGGCTCAGAAGCTATGGCTTCTTTCATTTCTGGAGGGGTGGAGGGGAAACGATGGGCAACTGAGCAAAGAAAATATGCAATGAATGGTACAACTAGATAAGAAATTCAAAGCCAAATCAAATACCAAAAAGAAAAAAAAAAGGAAAAAAAAGAAAAAAGAAACGAAAAAAAGTTTCTGAGACCCTGCAGTTACATCTTTGTTCAGGGTTAATAAATCAGTGGATGGAAGGGGGAGGGGGTGTCCTGAACAATTGGGGGATTTCTTTCCATAATGGGGCTCGATGTATTTCTTATTACTGATTACACATTCACCTGGTACCATATCCACCTTTTCGCATCTTCAGCTTGGCTTGATTTTTCACAGGGATGGTCATGGAATTTTGCTGCCCTGTGGTTATGTCTGTGGGCTATGAGTGTGGCCGTGATTCTAGGAACTGTGTGTGAGAGAGGAGTTTGCATAGCAAAAGAAGTAGGGATTTTCTATGAATCAGAACAGGGATGTGTGCTTAACTGACGCAATGGTTTGCTTAGTATGCCCTTCCTATCCCATGAAGGATCCTAGACCCAAAGAAGACTGCTTATAGCTGCCAGATAACCAAAGTAAAGAAAAAAGTTCTCAATCAGCAGAAAGTGCAAGGCATTTCGGCATTAAATGATTATACCGTTTGGCCTCTCAAATAAAATTTTGATACTCAGTGAGATTCCTAAACTCATCCTACTCCACCAGGAAGGATATGCTGCAGTCAATGAGGCATGCAGTCTGCAGGTGACTGAAGTCTCGGAGACAAATGTGACTTCCAAAAGACTCGCTGCCCCATTTGTGCACTTGACCCTGTTTGCGCTCAGAAGCTGTGCCTCCAAGAACTCCCAAGACAGGTGTTTCCCAAGAAGACAATGATGTATGTGGGGGCTGTGTGTGGGCCCTTCTGTGGAGATAATGGAACTGGAAAGACCACTACAAAATATCGCAATGCCCGTTTATTTATTTCACAGAGTCACCAGAATATAAAACGCAAATGACTTCCTCGGGACTTTTAAGAGAAATTGCTTGTTTCCTGAGTTAAGCAACAATTTTGTGCAGTTGGAAACTAATGAAAACCTTGCCTTGCCTCCTCTGAGCCTGGCACGCTGTTCGCAGGGATCCAGAGGCTGAGCCCATCTCAGCTTTACCAAACTGAGCGGCCCCCACTGAGGTCTAAGGAAAGCGGAAAGATGAGTCATTAGTTTACATTGGGTTTACATTAGGCTTGCCTGCTTTGTGCTATGGATGGAGCATGACGGAGACCTGTGTTTGGGCAGCATGCTTTTCATTTCCCCACACCTGTGCCATCACCATCACTGCTTGCTCAGGAAAGGATGTGGTGGAGAGGTAGTCTTTCTCACTTATGGTCCTAACACAGCTTTTTGGTGTTAAAGATTTGAGCTGTATCATAGTTACACTTCAGTATGGTTTTCCCTGTCTATACAAGCTTACAGGTGATTAATATGTGCAGTTAATTATTTGGGTCTCAATCACCTTTATTTTTGCAGTACTCTCCCAAGTAGAAGAGCGTCATCCAATCAGCAGCTGTGGACATTTTGTTTGTGTGGCGATGTCATCTTGACATTTGCAGTACCAATCTCTGTGCTTTTCTTTTTATTCACCTAACGGTTATGAGTTGTGCTGTATGGTCTTTTAGGCACATGAGATCAAATGATGGAAAGATAACTGTTCTCACTTCCAGTGACTTTCACGATAGTAGATGTCAGCATTTTCATTCTCCAAGACAAGAGCAACTTGCTAGTACAGACTCTGCAATTGTGTGCACTCTTGCGCCAAAACATGCTGGCCTATGATACATATTCTACCTATACTTTATGAGTGACTGGCTGACTGACTGGATGTCTGACTGAGGGACATATTGGCAGGACTCTATGAGAAATCATAAAGAAAAGGTGTGACTCATTACAAGCTTATTGAGTAACAGAATTTATCTGATACCCATAGAAGGAACAGAACTATCACATGTGGACTGTTGTTCTTATTTAGCTGTGGTTCATCATTCATCTTTCCTCAAATGTGCTGGTTTGAGCCTGTGTTCATGGATTCAATGAGTGGAGGGGTTGTCCATAAGATGTCTTGGAATAAATGAGCCTTTGAGGTATTCTGAGAACAGCAAACCCTCTCAAGGCTAGACATAATGTCACAGTCCTCAGGCAGTATAACACACAGTTCCATAAGTGCCACAGAAACCTAGAATTCTGTCACAGAGACTTCTCGGGACCTCAACAGTAGAACTCTCTAGTAGAGAACAAAGTGAGATGACCTTCTGTTTTGATTTTGTGTTGTTTTTGGACAGTTTTAATTCATGCGTGGCAATGCATCTCAGGGTGTATCTCCATGATGTTGGTACTCAAAAGTTTGATCACTTCTGCTTCTAAAGACAAGAGGGGAAATTTCACATGTACACTTTGGCTCTTTATTTCACTTTTGTTCTGCTCTACTTTACCAATAATCCTACCTCTGTCCAATATTAAAAACTCTGTCCTGGTAAAATCTAGCAGTAGGAAAGAATCTCAAGCTTAGGGAAATGGCAAGATAAATAGTAACAGGTGGACAGTGTGGAAAGGAACTGTCATTCACTTGACTTCAAAGGGGCAGTAGGTGAGGGCTGGAGATGAATTGAAGATGGGTAAGCATTGATTGACAGAGAGAAGTCGTCAAAAATCTGAGCTGTGGTGATCAAAGTATTAAAACAGCTGACTTGCCCTGAACTCAGGAAGGTTTAGATCTGGTGAACATAATAATCCTGAGAATGTGATTCAGACAAATAGGGTCACATAAACTGGCCAACATGGAAAAATCCACCTGAGAGATTAAATATACCCAATGTGAAAAAAAGTAACACTTGACCTAGAATACTAGAGAGGTAATCAAATTGATACAGGCTTTGTAAATACAAAAGAAAGCTGCAAAATCAGAAACACACTATAATATGAATTCTGTAATCTTTACTTTGTACTGATCGCTCTGGTGTAGCCTCAAAGGAGCACAAGGGCCATGCTATCTCTAACGACAATATTCACAGTGAATGCTTATTGACTAGTTTAGAAATCCATTCATTCAATGTCACAAAATTATCATCAACCTTTGTGACATGCTTCCATTTTAAAGATATTATTTATATTTTACAGATGTCTCTAAAGTGTTTTAACCTCATAATTGAAAGACTCTTACCTTTAATATACGCATATATGTGTGTATATGCGACAGTCAAATATACATATTAGATAAAGTAGTACAATGTGGCTATATGCATATACAACAATTAAATATACACATCACCAGGTAAAGTAGTATGATGTGGCCAGACTGAAATTTTAAGCAAACATCTTGCATACTGTAAAACAATTCTGTTTTTAAAAGATCTGTATTTATGAGCTGTTCCAGGTTGTAATAGATGCTTTTGTTATCATTCAGGAAGCTTGGGTGGGTGGTTACAGATCATGTTTCCCTGCTTCTTAGACAAGTCATCATATCCCACCTCTCTATCTGTGGAAGTGGCAGTTCCCATATAGCTCCAATTCCTTACAGTAAAAGCAGATGTAGTCAAAGAGGTCTGAGATTTGAGCAACTTCCCTACTTCTAGAAACGAGTAACTCAGATTGGATTTCTCTGCAACCTATCCTTCCCGTTAAATTACACTCACTTCCATACATCTGGACACATTTTAAAATTAGTATATACCTCAGCATACCACATGATATAGATAAAGACAGGAGCAAAGATACACATTCTTGATCATCAATAGAAGACAGTGCTTCTTAAGTACATTCTTAAGTAAATTATCTATTTTTGGAATGTATTGCAGTTAATTATATAGTTTCAATCTCAATGGAAGGGGAACTTGGGCCAACCTGAAAAGCTATGGTAAGCATTTTTCACTTCCACTCTTAATTAATTCTAAAATCATATATATACATATATATATATATATATATAATTTTAGATATTGTGATTTAAGCTTACCTTTCTGATTCTGCCTTTCAATAGGGAGAAAAATTGCAACCATATTGAATATTCTCTTCGTATCCTAAAGGTTTCCAAATGTTATATCCACCGTGTGTCATTTAGTATATATAAATTTATAAACTGCATTTCCATTTTATAGGGAAAAGTCAAGGAGCTTCAGTGATTTCTTTGTGATCCTCATGCTAGTGCATAGATTCAGGCCCAGACGCAAGCCCAGATCTGTCTAGCTCCAAAGCCTCATTACGACACGCTATTGGTCTTATTTTCTGTACTGCTTTTGGTAACAATTAACAGTAGCCTTTCTCATAAAGAAAGAAAGGAAGGAAGAGAGAGAGAGAAAAAAGAAAGAAAGGCAGGAAGGCAGGAAGGCAGGAAGGACAGGAGAAGGAAGGAAGGAAGGAAGGAAGGAAGGAAGAAGGAAGGAAGAAGGAAGGAAGAAGGAAGGAAGAAGGAAGGAAGGAAAGAAGCAGTAGAGCCATCCTTCCACAGCCATTTTCTCATCACCCTCCTTGCTTTCTGGAAGCGGTTGGCTCATAAGAAGATGACAGGATGACTCTCCAGTCTGGGAAAGCTCCTGCTATCTACCTAACATGGCAGCTGCTACAAATTTAGCAAATGACTCCTTGGCACATGACTTCACCTTTGATATCATTTCCCCTCAGCTAAGAACAAACTGAAGTTTGGCTTTAGGACCAGCTAAAGGTGAGAAATCTGAAAGCGACCCAAGATGTGGAGCCAGGGGCTTATGTGTCAAGGAAACACAGGCTTTTCTGGCTGACTC
Source organism: Myodes glareolus (assembly GCF_982192425.1). Lineage (NCBI taxonomy): Eukaryota > Metazoa > Chordata > Mammalia > Rodentia > Cricetidae > Myodes > Myodes glareolus. The sequence continues at coordinate 15,818,215 of NC_142043.1, read as the reverse complement.
TAGCACCAAGGGGAAGGAAAAAGATTTGATGAGAGGGCAAGAGCTAATTCAATGCACTTTAAACCAAGAACTATTCAGGAGACTTGGTTCCAGTGTTAATTCTTTGAAGACAGGTTAGTGACTGATGGATTTCACCATCAATTTAGGTGTCAGTTTTTTTTATGTGGGAAATTGACAGAGCTAAGCCAAGAGATCACAGGAATTCTTGTCACCCAGCAAAGTTTTCTTATGCGTCTTAGGCAACTATTCCTACACATAATATGTGTTATCATAATGGATATACATTATATTTGAATGATACTATTGAAAAACACTGATCAGGGTTCCTAACTAAATTACTCTATATGCGTCCTAGCTACCATATCAAAAATTTATTTATTCTTTAATCTGTGCATACACAGATTGTGCTCAAACATTCTCAGTATGGGAGCTTGCCTCCTGCTCACTGGATGCAGCAAATACCTACTTTATATCAAATTGAATTATTACACTTGTGTGTACTTATGCACATTACTGCTTTTAGTACACTGTGCTTTTTCACAGATATTTTTAATCAGCATGCAAAGTATTAGATTTCATTATTGCACTTCGAGAAAAGTCTGTTAATGTTGAGTCTTCTCTTGCATTTGCTCCCCTGCACCACATCTACTCTCTTGTGCTCTTCCACTTCCGGTAGATGCCTTTCTACTCTGTCACATGTGTCTGCTCGCCCCACCCCAACACCCCTTTTCTCTCTGTCACAGTCTCCTCTCTAGTTTTATAGTCTATCACATACTCACACCATCTTTAAAGATCTATGTGTGAGAGAGACTGAAATTCTTGTCTTTCTGAGTCTGGGTCACCTTGCTGAATACAATATTTTAGAGGAAGCTCCTAATAAGTAAATGAAAAACTAGATGAAAGGGAAGGGAAGGAGGGACGGAGGGTCAATTTCTGACATTCTTCTTCTTATTTCCTTACTCTTAGCTGGTCTGAGTAGTTCCTTGCAGCTTCTAGATACCAGCAAGCAGGACTAGAAGTGGGGACAGAAGTCAGAATGGTGTGATAGATGGGCATGCAGGGCCTGATGCCTCCCCACGCCGCCTAGAAAACACTCCTTGGACTCCTCTGCTGCTTTCAGGCATAATTTGCTGTAATGAGCTTGCTTTCGTCGTTTCAACTTTAACATATTAATGCAGATCCACTTTACAATACATCTGGGTAACATCTGGATGTTTTTCACCCACTGGCCATTGCAGCATGTTTGGGCCACATTGCTTTTAATTCGGTTTTAGAATTGATCAGCATATGTTCAGACCAATTTCAGTTATGTTCAGACATTGATGGGTGTGCTCAATATAAATAATGTTGAAGATGACATCTGAAAATTACAAACTTCTAGACTATCCCTTCAAAATCATGAAAATGATTTTACTTCAAAATTATACTTCGATTTCTTCTCTATACGCTCTTCAGTGCTGAGATGTCTCTGTCTTAGTTCTAAGGTGGACCTCAGTGTTTTTGATCCATGACTTAAATTTAGGCTATAATGTATTTGTTTCAAATCAGAATTATTAACAGAAGATAGATCGGTGGAGAGAAACAGCCACAAAATGTGTGGCAGCTTACCAGGCAACAATTCTACATTAAAAAGTCCTCGCCTCCACCATGTAAGGCCGGGCCAGTCACTTGGTGAAGCTTAAAGTCATTCAGAAAATCCTGAAAATATTGAAATTAGATTCACCCCTTTTAAGGAGTAGCATTTTCTCAAGCTCGTTTACAGGTGCTGAGTAGCGGTCTCAGTGCCGAACTCTTGTCTCCTACGTACACTAACAGCTTAAGAGAAACCTAGACACAGGAACCACAAATGGGACAAGAATATCTGAGGGAGGTGAAACATAAAATCAGAAGGGAATGCGCCTTTTAACAAGAAATGGTAATCTGTGAGTTTTCAGAGAAATCAAGACTCATTCTTTGTTGGGCTGAGCAATCCAGGCCTCTGAAAGGTACCTAACAAGCTGCACTTCAAAAAAAAAAGTTTCTGTTTATGCTTGGGATTGAGACTAGAACAGACGGTGTTCTCTCTCAAAAGCTACCCTGCAAAGTGGGAGCACCCACCTCTGATCATATAAGTCTCCCCTGCTGTCACAAAAACTGCAAGCAGAGTGAGGTCTCTAAGCTCAGACGCTGGAGATTTAACCAACTACTGATGGAAAATGTTAGATTGTAACTCTACTACATACACATGTAGGTAGAGGCTGCTCATTTGCTTCTGGGCCACCCAGACTCAAAATAATCACACAGGAACTATATTAATTAAAACACTCTTTGTCCTGTTAGCTTAGGCTTCTTATTAACTAACTCTCACATATTAAATGAACCTATACCTATTATTTTTGTACTTTACCACGAGACTTGTAGTTTACATTTAAGATTCTGGGGTGGGCATCTTTTCCTTCTGCAGCTACATGGCGTCTCTCTGACTCTGCCTTCTTTTCTCCTCTATTTCTACTTGGAATTCCCGCCTTGCTCTATTCTGTGCTGCCATAGACCCAAAGCAGCCTCTTATTCAGTGGTAATAAAGCATTTTCACAGCATACAGAGGGGAGTCCCACATCATACATACATAGACTTTTTATTTTCATTATTCCCTAAACAATATGCATTAGCTATTTATATGGCACTTACAGTGTGTTAGCTATTCTAAGCATTACAGAGATGATTTAAAGCACATAAATGAAAAGCAACAGTAAGAATATACACAGGAAGATGCATTTACGTTCTGTAAATGCAGAGTTCCATTTAACACAAGGAAATGAGAATCGTGGATTTTGGTACTGGCCAGGGATCCTGGATTTATCTTCTATAGATTCTAAAGGAAGACTGTAGACTCTGGGTCCTGGAAAGCCAGAAATGTGTTTCAAGCATTTTCACAGCTTCGAAAAGCCCTTGGTGCAGATCTGGGTGTTTGCAGCAGATGCAAGTCACACTGAATGTTTAGAATTTAGCATCAAAGTTTATACCACCCTTTGAGGGGCAGGCTCTTTTAATGACTTAGAGACTAAGATTTCTCAATTCTGGCTGTTAGTATTGACCATAATAATGTGGTAAGGTACCTATTACATTGTGCAGGTAAAATTCAAAGTCACTCGAATACACATTCACTCAGGTAAACATTGTGCCGGCTCAGTGTCGGGCACTGTGTTGCCCACTGTGAGTTCAGCAGGAAGTAAGTTAGATGTGATGCTGGCTGCTTGAGAGAGCCAAACATTACACATATAATTCATAATTACAGATTACCACGGGTGAAAAGCACATGATACTGTAAGGGTAGGTATCAAGTCTTGTGGTGTTAAAAACTACTTCCAGAAGAAATGACTGGGAACAGAACTGTGAATAGTGAGACGGAGTTTATATGGGAAGGGTGACTTAGATGGTAGAAACGAACATGGGATTAGATCCTGGCGCTTTAGGAGCACTGAGCAAAGGCCACCATGGATGAATGCTTTAGAGTAACAGCCATGAAGGTGTCAGAGACATAGTAGTAATTTCTTGAGATCAAGGTATGTGGACCCAGATTATCAAATCTATATCTGTCCTCTCTCTGCCTTCATTAACTCTATGACTTGGAGTCCATTTTTAGTTTATAATTCAGTTTCCTCACAATAACCTATGCCTTTTGGTACTAAGAAAATAAAATGAGTTGGTATAATTTCATGAGCACTTTATAAAGTATAGTTCACACCTGAGGATATTGTGAAAGATGCCTCTTCTGTTTCAGAAATCCAGCGTGAGCTAAGATCACATATTTAGCAAGCTCACAAAAGATGCTAAGTGTTTCCCTTCTATGAAGCACACTCCGAGAAGAAAGGGCAGAGGCTACTTCCTGAGGACTGTTCTGGGTCCAGCACAGATTCCTAAAAAGTGTCATGTTATTTATCCTGAAGACCTGTAGAACTTGCTAAGTGGTTTTCTTGAGAAGCAATCACCAAAATAAACAACCCTCTTGATTCCATCTAGACATTTACAGCTCTCCCTCGCTGAAGTCCTCACCATTGCCCTACCAAGGACAATGGGATAGAGCTCTTGGGTTGTCACACTGCCTGTCTGGAGCTCCCCACAAGCTCATCATTCTGAATGTGACCTTTACCTGAGGGTAAGAAAGATTAAAAAACAAAAAAGGATACCATCATACCTAAGACTCTATGTGCACCTAGGTCTGAAAGTATCTTGAGGTTTTTATTTTCATGACTGTCTCAACAGAGCTAGCCTTAACTACCTTGCCTATTCCTGTCTCCCGCAAGATTATGGCTCTCTGCACCATCACGACTGACTTTCCATTCTGTTTTCATATATATGATTTTCATTCAGCAAAACAAGTTTTTTTTTCATTCTCTCTTCTTTCAATCCACCCAAAGAGTTGCTGTATTTATTCTAAGTGTGACTCTTATCATATTTGTGACTCTTACCATATGTGATACTCTTACCGTATGTGTGACTCTTACCCTGTGACTCTTATCGTATGTGTGACTCTTACCCTATGTGTGTGAGACTCTTACTGTATGTGTCACTTTTACCATATGTGTGACTGTTACTGTATGTGTGACTCTTACCATATGTGTGACTCTTACCATATGTGTGACTCTTACCATACATGTACCATGTACCCAAACTCAGGGATCCAGCCTTGTATGACTAACTCTTCTACCTGCCTCCTCACACCTATTTATTTATATACATATAAATAACTGATGATCTGATTGCAAAGCACATGCCATGAGCCAACAACATTAATATCACTCAGGAATTTTCTAGAAATCCAGATCTGCAGACCTCATTCTGATTTTGGTGAAACTCTGGCCCTAGACCTCAGCGAGTCCTTAAAGTGCCTGAAACATGGATCTAGAGACTGAAGTATTGTCTGAGTACAGGGGACATTTAAAACACTTTTAACATACTCTGTATGGGCTTCATCTCTTGAGATAATGAGCAGCCAGGGCATTGTGATCTTGAAAAATCTCAAGTATCTATAATAGAGTACCAAGGCTGGGGACCAATGTCATCCTCTCCACCTTCTCTTCATAATCATGGTGTCCACCATTGGCCTTCATTCCCTTTTGCCTACTGTATTTCTGTCTCTGCTTTTGCTTCAATAACATCTCAGACAAACTAGCCTGTATACCAGGGTTATATGCCTCTTCCAAATGTATTTTCCTTTAAGCAAAACACACAGGAACTTCTGGTATTTAAAAAACTATTGCCACTTGGCCATGATGACCGAGAACTTGTACTGAAACCTTCACCCTTACTTGTAGTATCGACCACATCGAATCGTCGGCAGCATGAAAGCAAAGCCAGCTAATGTTTCTGTTTGCCTACTTCACTCAGACGATTTCTTTGACTTGGACTATCTTTCACAGTGTCAAAACTACATGTCTCTGAAATGATAAGCCCCTAAGTTATTCTTCTCTGCCCCTGTGGAACATCACTAAGATATTTAGATACATAAAGTTCTTTTATGTACTTTAGGGAACTGTCATCTCTGTTTAGTTTGCATTTTTGGTTTAAAGTGAGTCTGTATGTGCCTAGGGAATTAATAGGGTTAGGAGACCTCTTTATATAAATTAATTTGCCTGAAAGGATCTAGACAACAAAATGGAAGTTCCTAAAGTAAGCCCTTGGGGAAGGTTATAATAAAATAGGGAAAAGCTCATTCAGGTCAAGCTAACCTCCTGCAGCTATGGGTAAGCTCTGAAGAGAGGTACTATCTGAAACACACTGAAAATGCCCCTCATGATTGATTGCAAGATACACAAAGAGTAAACAATATAATTTAATATTTGGTAAAGGGAGGAGTGCTAGAAAGAGAGAGAGATACTTTGCCAAACATCTATGTGTCTTCGGCTCAGGAGAGACTGTAGATAGAATTACATGTATAGAACAATAGATGGAATTGCCAAAGTTAGCAAATAAAAATATAGGACAACCGATTAAATTTTATACAAAAAGATAGTAGGCAGACATAGTAAATCTGCATCTTCTGAGTTTACAGAAGCACACTGAAGACTAGACACTCAGCTGCCAGGACCAACTATTTCTTCCTCGCGTAAAGGTTTGAAGCCCCTGCTATGAAATCAGGCACAGGTCCTGCTTTGTTTTATCTCTTGCATTGCAAGGTTGTAGAAGAGTCTGGAGCTTCCCATTAGTTCTTATGGAAGAGCTGAGTCTAAGCCAAGGAACTGAAATTTTCCCAACACAGTTCTAATGCTTGCTAATCACTAACCATCCAGGGCTAGAAAGGAAGGCACGAAGTCTACTGGAAATGAGTAAAAGATATTCTAAAAACTTCCCGAAATGCATGTATAAACTTCTGAAAGGACCACACTCTTACTCAGGCAGGGAAGTGAGCAAGTGAAATTTAAGCCACTCATAATATGACTCATTTACATACTTTGGCCTCAGGAAACCCCTTCCATTTATTGTTCTATTAATTCTGAGAGATTCTACTGAGTAAAGGTTCCACTTAGCCCAAACACCTCTTATTGTTTAATAGAAATATGAGAAGATGAAAATTATTTAAAAGAAAGGTTGATTAATGAAAAGTATGTGATGGGTATATATAAATGAAATTTGTAGATGGGAAATACTCACTAACTAAACTCCACATTTCTAGAAGAGACTGGGTACCAATTCTATGAATGAAACTAAACTTTTACTAAAAACAAAGATGTTACATGCTCTGAGCATCCTTGCAACAAAAGTAATGCATCATACATCATTTAAAATGTGTCTTCCTTTCCTCAGGACCGTAAATATCTTAAGGGTAGAAGTCATATCTTGCTCCATAATATTGAAAGCCAGTCTTACATATATAAGAAATATTTCATAAAATGAAATAAATGTAAATGTGTTTTTTTAAAGAGGACTCTCATTGCATGAATATTTGGGTTGCCTGATAGTCTTTATCATTCTCTTCCACCACCATCCTAACATTCCATGTGCAGCTCTCTTGTGATAACCATGCCACCTGGCGAAAGCCCAGCTTGTCATTTCTCCCTTCCCATGACTCACCTTCCCGTACCATTAGATGTGCAGAATGATCATAGCACACAGACTTGGATAGATGAGGCATAGACCACGTAACAGGCCACAAGGACAGGGCACTAGGGCAGAGGAGGTGCCCGTGGGGATAGGCACCCTGCTAGAGCTCCCTGGGCACCCAAGAGAAGCTCAGGCTCTGAACTAGTTTAATGACCCCCTTTCATAGATAGTACACCTTCTCTCAGGGAATAGCACATAAAGCCAATATTAGCAACTTGGTACTTGTTTTCAATTCATTCTTTCCAACTATGTTTTTTTTTTTTAATCTTAGGGATTCTTTCTAAGGAAGTGGGTTTCTTCTAGGCTGTGAAACTAGATACATTCATTTAAAAAATGTCAGAAAAAAATTATTTCCTTAACAATATTTAACTTTTATACTTAAAACTTGTTTGTTTATCTTTATACAGTTACGTTATCTTACTCACCAGGCAATGCCCTAGTAGAATATCTTAGTAATTATTAGCTACAATGTTAAGTGCTATTCACTTCCAAACTTTCCCTTGGGCTCAGTACACTGAATATTTACTGAAGGCATTAAAGTTGTTGGAATTCCTTAGCAATCTGACAGCGTACCTCAAAGTGGTCACTGCTTTAATAAGGTGAATCCTTTGTCTTGAAGATTAAAATAATAATAATAACTAATCATAATTATTAAAATAACAACAATTAATGATTGCATCCTCCTAATTTCTTTTTGTTTGCTTGTTTGGTTGAGTTGGGGTCTTATAGCCCAGCCTTGAACTCGTAACAGAATGGAGGATGACCTTGAATTTCTGATCCTCCTGTCTCCATGTGTATGCAAAAACCATGGGCATGCACCTCCACACCCAGACTCCCAGGTTAGTTTTTAAAATAATAAAGAAAGTAAATAAGAATCAAACAAATTTATGTTCAACTCCATTTTTTAACTTTTGCAATTTTGAATGCATTATTTCTTTATCTTTCAGCTTTTCTGTATAAAAGTAAATTCATTATTAATACCCACCCTGCATCTAATTTCTAGCACCTAGTTTCTTTGTCAGCTTTAACATTTTTATTAATATAAACTTGTAATATCAATGTCACAGGAATATGAGGGGGTCAAAGAAAAAATCATTTATCATCCCCACTCACGAAGCCAATTTTTTAAATTAATTTATTTATTTATTAAAAATTTCCACCTCTTCCCCGCTGCCCTTTTCCCTCCCCCTCCCCACCTCCCCCTCCCTCTCTAGTCTTAAGAGCAGTCAGGGTTCCCTGCCCCATGGGAAATCCAAGGTCCTCCCCCCTCCATACAGGTCTATAAAGGTGAGCATCCAAACAAACCAGGCTCCCACAAAGTTAGTCCATGCAGTACAATTAAATCCCAATGCCATTGTGTTTGGCTTCTCAGTCAGCCTTCATTGCCAGCCACGTTCAGAGTGTCCATTTTGATCACATGCTCCATCACTCCCAGTCCAGCTGGCCTTACACCAAGCCAATTTTAAAATTTCCACTTATAACAATAAAATACATAGTTGTTATCATAGGGTACCTGTTTGGTCCTTCTTATTTCCATAGTTTTGTAAGTGAATTCATAAAATCATTTTATCAATTACACGAAAAGTTCAGTTGGTAGTGTTACTATCCACTATAGCACACTTCTGGGGAATTTTTTTTCTTTAATAGGCATAATAAAGAAAGCAAAATCTTCTGTCTCATTATTAGGAGATTTAGATGGAGAACATCTTCATATGATTTAGAAAGCTGCTTTTGTTAAGTGTAACTATTTGTGCACATGAAATATAAATAGTGGTCAACAGACTTCTGGGTACCATGTTCCCAGGAGGAACCTTGGATAGCCATTAGGAAATCCTAAGTTAGTTTGAAACCAGCTTCAAATGCTATATACATTTTTAAGGACCACACCCCAGCCTCTCAGAGTACCTTGTGGTTTATCAAAACAAGAACTAGTTTTCACTACCTTTCAGTTGGTGAAACCCAATGGTTCTCCAGAGAAATACGTCTGAAGCTTTCTAGTGGCCTGATACCCATGGTCTCTCCTCAAATCCATAAAGTCAGATTCTAGGGGCAAGGAGTTGAGATCTGGTATTTTCACACAGATGACTCCACTGACCAATAAGATTGGGAAAATTAGACCTAAGAAAACTGATGCTTGCTCAGCTCTTTAGAAGACAAATTGAGAGAATAAGAAACGTTAGCAAGAGCTCATAAATTTGCAGAAATCAAGCTTTATGTTCATCTTAGAGTTCCAAAAGGGGGATGAATGCCCTGAACTTAGTGGCCCCATTTCCTTCCTAGGTAAGCTAACTGCACAGCATCTGTGTGGCTAATGGAAGTGACTCTATCCACTTCTGTACTCACCTAATCTGAAATTGACTGAACAAAATAAAACATTTTAATCAATTTGTTATGTACCAAAGATGCCCTGAATTACTCATCCCTTGGAAAACATATCATCTGCACACTGAAAGCCATACTTGTTGCTTAGTGGATTTGTATAGGGAGATTACTTTTCAGAACTGTAACTGTTGGCAAATATTCATTGTCCTGGTAGTATGCACACATGTGATAATTCGTGAGAGTTCACAATATTTGAGCATGATGCAGACCTTTGAGTTTTATTTAAATGCTATTACTTCCCCAGCTGACCTCAAGATAGTCTAAATCACACACACCTAAAGTGGCTAGTGTCTGTCATTTGGAAATGAATTTGTGACTACCACTCATTGCTAACCTATGCTTTAACTAGTCACGTGATAGGAGATAAATGTTTCTCCCATGAAAGTTTGACTGAACTAACCTTTGGCATTTTTAATTGCCACCTTGAGTATGGGACACTTCATTTTAATAAGATTTTAAATGGAACTGGGGTGGAGTTCAGTTGGTACCACTCCTGCCTAGTATGCACTAAGCCCTGGGTACAATCCCATCCTGGCCAAGGACCGCATGATCAAGTAGGTGTAAACCTGTAACCATAGCACTTGCGAGGTGAGGAGGAGCAGAAGTTCAAGGTCACCCTGTTTACCTAACAAGGTCCAGGCTAGCAGGAACTATTGAGATCCTGTTTCAAAAGAAGGAAAAGAAAATGAAGTGCTACCAATTTCTATTTAAACAGATTGAGGAGAAAATGTTCAGCCGAGTTTTTCTGTCCCTCTCCACCTGTGAAGATAATCATACAATTCTTTTTCTCGATGCACTTACTACTCTACATATGTAGCTAACATACAGGTGCCCTGGCTTCACCAGGAGGCTGATAGCTGCCAAATCGGCCCATCTTTCAACAGCTTTTACAGGATGTCGAATTAAAGAAAATACAAGCTCATTAAACCACAACGAATATTTAAGGTAGTTCAGCTACATAGGACCATACGATCTAAGCGTTCTCCTTGGGTCACAAGAAAGCCTCTCCTTTCTTTTACTGCTGGGCTCACAAGCCACACACTAGCTCTCCTATTATTTTTAAACGACAGTTCTAAATCACTTAAAGCAAGGGGTGAAGGGAGGGTTAGTTGGCCAAGATGAGCAATGCAGTGTTCACCACAAGTTGTGGATGACTGCCACCTTCATGTTAAGTACTTTATTTTTGGCAAAATCACTTAATGAACCTGAATCCATAGCCAATTTATATTTCTCAGAACCACATAAAAAGTAGAATTATCTCCTCTTCTGTGAACTAATTTCAAAATGTTAAGTAGTTGTGATTGCATTGAAGAAACAACATCTGCATCCTTGCATTTAAATATAGACCCACGATGCTTTATCTAGGAAACTAAAATATGGAAAAGTTTTCCACTGCCTATATAATATCTCTCTTGAAGGATTTAATTCATCATATTTATTTAAAACAATGTATTTCTAGTCATTCTTTCTCTGATAGAGAAGAACCCTGGTCATAACCACATTTTTTTCCTTTGTGTGTCACATGATTTGGTGATATTCATGCCCATTCTGCCCTCTCTCATTCTACAATCCCTCCCCCCATTGTCCCACCTCCATATTGTTAATAAGTACGTTTTATTTTCGTATCTTTTTTTTCTAAACTCTACATATAAGAGAAAGCATGTGATGCTTATCTTTGGGAGTTTGGCTTCCATCATGAGATGATTGCTGGAGAAATCTATTTCCTGTAAACAATGCATCCCACTACTTGGGATGTTGAAAATGTAATTATATTTCCTCGTCATTCCCTTCGCTGCCTAGTTCGTCTGTTCCACATGGGCTCAATGTTACCCCCCTTTTTCTTGCTTTCAGCACTTCATATAGAAAGCCATAAGTGGGGCACGGTGCTGCTAAGACTTAGCCACATGTGGTATGTTGTCATTATAGAGATTGGGGCATTTTCTCTGCTCTGACTTTTATTGTCAGTACATTTACTTCAATGAACAGCTTTTCTGATGAGTTACATATTCTATACTTACACTATTAGACATTCTGCACTAGGTACTAGTGTCAGGTTATAGTCAAAAGTTATAGGCTTTTGCCAGAAATACCCATCTAGTTAGAAAGGAAAACATATGAGTGGGAGTTTAGAAACTCAGCCCCCGTGCTCCAGTGTTAGAGGTTAATCCAGAATGATCCAGAACACTGAGGAACACAGAGCTGATGCAGCTTCAGCTTCCTCAAGAGCTTTATAATCAAATTGGTTTTTGTAAAAGGGTAGTGCTGGTAGGAAACGTCTTCCAGAGAGGCTGATTTCCATTGGTAATGAATGTTTTCCTTTCAAAATGTATTAATTAAAATTGAGGTCAGTGGAAAACTATTCTGAATAAGCAGGGAAATATTTTTTGCTTTGATCAGTTTCTCTGAAGGTTATGAAGTCAGCATAAAAATCCCAATAATTTTATAGATAGAAAAATGAATACCAAACAGAAAGTTATTATGGGTACAGACCAAGAAACATCAAGATGAAAAATGCAAAGGCTATTAATCATCCACAGAATCTGGCGAGAAGATTGTTTCGGAGTGGAACATTCCACGAGTCCCCCCAAGACCATCCAGTCTCTGGCTTTCTCCATAGTATGTGATGATGGCTGAAATCACCATGACATCATTTAATTAGAGAAACTGAAGCATGTATGTAAGATGTCTTCTGTAAATTGTGATATGTCCATGGTGAAAACAGAGAAGCTGTAAAGCCTCAAGTCTGTGCATTCTAAAAAAGGAGAGAGCATAAAATATTAATTTCGGCTTGTTTTATGTAATATCTGGTTTCAAAAACATTTCTTAATGTCCACTTGACTGGCCAATCATCACTTTATCCCCACTCAACAAATGAATCATTTTTACACTTTTAATAAAAGGTCACACTGAATTTTTTAAAACAGAAATAGTAAAAAATTTCTACAAAAAAATCACAGTTTATCAACTGCAAGGTTTTGAGGTGTATTTTTCAGAAAATTCATGCTTACAAATCTTAAGTCTCTGAGCCGCCTCTGTGTTAAAAATAAACTGTAGACAAGTGCAAATTTTCACATGGATTCTTTGGAATAATGTAGCGAGTACAACATTAAATAGTCGATCATCACAGGTGGAAAACATTCTTACTTGACTGTCACATGATTCAGTTCTTTTTTTTTTTTACATGTCTCAGTAATTCAATTCTCTGATTACTAATATTTACTTGTTTCCTTTAAGGCAAACACAATAAAACTATGGACAGTGAACTCTCTTTCATTAAATATTTTAAAGGTAGAAATATTCATCAAGTCAAGTGTGATGCAGACCCATGGAATTAGCTTTGCTGTGCAATAGCAGTGTGTGCTCGTATGGACCAAGAAGTACTCCCTGTCATTTGTATCAGGCCCGGCTCTAGATAAGCACACATCAACCAACTTAGTTGTCTCCCAGCACTAAAGAAAGTCTCGTTTTTAACAATGGGAAACTGAGGCACAGAGAGTTACATAATTTATCAAAGCCCATCCAAAGTAGATGGAGCCAGAAATCTCATTTACTTTTCTCCTTACTGCCCACGGGTCACCACATGGGTCTCTCGGTTTTAAGTTCGGCTACTCATACTCTTTCTAACTATTGCTAATGGTTTTTGTAGGAAGCTCACATTAGAAGCTGGAAAAGTATTCACCAGATCATCAAATTTTCCCACCCCAAGAACTAATAAAACTGTGTTCCCTATAGCCTTTTTTCCAAAAGTAATTTAGTCAGCTTTATTAACTGAAATTTATGTGCACCCCATTTAATTGATCGGATGTCTGCCACTTTGCTTGGAATACTCATCTATAGAACTCATAAACCTGACTAATAACATAGCCCTTCACTATTATAAAACCATTTCTCTTTATTATGATGTTTTATTGTTCCTTTTTTCCATTAATGATATAGAATGACCTTAAATAATTCTTCTTCTTCTAATAAGTCATGCTGATTTCTCATTTTATGAAGGCCAGAGAGTCTACTGTGGCTTTGTAGTATATAAACCATTGTAAACAAGACCGTATGTGTAGCTGTGCAAACACATCTTTCTGACCCTCATTGAAATGGGTATCTAAGGTCCTCCAATGTGCAGGTGTCAATCATATTTGAAAACATGGTAATTAGACGTTTATGGAGCCCTTCTTTGGTGCAAGGCAATAATGACTTGTGTATTTCCAAACCGATATGAAGTAGTAACCCAGCCAGCAAGGACTTTACAAGTTAACTGAACTGTCACACAGATACAGTGAGTCTACAATGCAAGAGACGCCCGGTAAGGGATGTAGACACTGCTGTACTACCTATGCTATCTTCGACTGCAGAGAGGTTAGAGGACAAGGAATCATTTTACTGTCAATTAAGACTTTTAGGATGAAGGGAGTTGGAGCTGGTTCCAAAACCAGACATTGGATTCAAGACAGAAAAATACAAGGAAAGCATTTGTGGTGGGGCGGGGGGTGGGGGGAGCAATCTTTATAGCGTTCTTACATGGGTGGTAAAGCAGCTCTTTGATTTTCAGTGGACAAGCAGAGGAGGTTGGTTTTACTTTTGCGAGGTTATGTTAGGTGAATGAAGGAGCCGCAGAAAGACTTTGAGTAGTTGTTTGCGTTAAGAACCTCAAGTATACCTTGATTTAAGTGAACTCTGAATTGTGCGAGCTATTTATTCAGGCCAGGGTTTCTTCACCTTTATTGATCCTTGGAACTAGAAAGTCTTCCTTTGAAGGAGCTTCCAGCAGGGTCCCTGCCTCTGCCCATCTGATGCTGGTAGGGTTTCCTGACTGCCCTAATTGAGGACAGGCAAAAACAAACCTGAAGATGTTGCCAGTGTTCTCTGAGGTATGAAATCACCCCCTGTCGAGCCCCTCTATCCTCATCCGGTGAACCCTCAGGGAATCCATTCCCTCAGATCTCTGTCCTTCCGTCATACAGACCATCGGGAAAGGATGTCTGGTCCCTAACCCAGTTCTTGCATTTTGCCTGTGTCATCTCCGAGGGTATATGCCTGCCATGTCAAGGTGATTTAGTCCACTTGGCAGGAGGCCGGACACCAATCTCTGCAGAATTTCTAGGATGTCCAGTGAGAGCCACTGAGAAATACTCACAAATAACCTCCTTTCCCCCTGGAGAAAAACTCTCTAGGCTCCTTCACTTGTCAACATTGTACTCCTGTTTAGATTGAAAAGGGATTTCAATTGTAAATCCTGCTGGTGCGGGAAGCTGGGCACTGGGAAGACAGCACAGCTGGTGCTTCCGGGATGGTGAATGATTCATCCTCCTTACCTCGGAGAGTCGGAAAGGGCTAGTTTGGGGTGCTAAATCCTCAAGGTAACATTGCAAACCTAGTCACCAACACCGCAGTAAGGAGGAAAAGGCATACTAATTAATTACAGAGGCCTTCCTCCTCAGACTTGGCAGCCCTAAAAATAATGCTATTTACTAACTTGATTTTCCCCAATTTAGTAATGGGCAAGTTGGGTTATCCTGGGAGAGTCTCCTAAACCCAGCTAAGCAGAAGCCATCCTTTATACACAGTTTAGACGTCAGGCTTGCGTCGCTCATGTATATAGCTCATTTTTCAAATAAAATATTTTGACTTCTCTAAAAAATACTTTTCCTGGGGAACCAAAAGGTGAGCCTGGGATCCGGAGCCATCTGCCCCAGTGTAGTCTGTAGGAAACACAGCATTTGACTGGCTGCTTGGCAGGAGGAATCTTTTTCTTGGAGTTTCTGTTTTCACATTTGGCTTTATATTGCATAATTTATTTTAATTCAGATTATCTTTCTATCTGTTTTAAGTTTATCCTGGGTTTCGCGTTATTCTGGAATCCCCTGGGCTTCTCTGACAGCCTGTCTTGGATGTTCATTATCAGGCTTTCGGTTAACTAGTAATTGTAGGACGTCTGTTTTACCCTTTGAAAAGAGGTTCTTCTGCTCTTACCAGAATGCCCATTTTCCATATAATGAGATATGGCTACAAATAACAGGGTCTGTCTGTGCATTAACACATATGTATACCCTTTCTTAGTCTCTTTAGGCTGCTGTGAGAAGGTCATCAGTAGAGAAAGTGATTTAAACAAGCAATATTTATATCTCATAGTTCTGGACATTGACAACTCCAAGGTCAGTGTGGCTTCCCATCCCATGAGGATCGATTTCTTTGCCTGTGGACTACTCTTTCTCGGTGTATGTCCTCACACAGTGGACGGGGTGATGGAGTACCGCCCACCTTGGGACCTAATCAACTCTCAAGGACCCCATCTCTACAAACATACATGAATATTAGAATTTCAACATACTCTTCCTGAGAGAGCAAAACTTTCAGCCTGCTATCTGTTGTCTAAGCAAGGACCATTGGCTGTGTGTTGCAAATGAGAATGTTTTTATATACGAACTTAGGGAACATGCATGTTTTGTGACCTAGCCTATTTTAACAGGCGATGTCATATAATACAAAATCAAAGCAAACATTTCCGTTGGCCAGGCCTTTCAATGTTTGTTTAGCTCTACTGAGAGTAAGTGTAGAGAAAAGTAAAAGAATTCTACACGCAGGCAAGGGAATCTGCTATGGAGGCATTTCAAGCTTCTATATGACAATTAAGTTTATATCTAGGGAGATTCCCTGACCCCCAGATCGTCTATATGGATACATCTATAAAAAACTTAAATTCTCAGCTGAAAACTGTTTGTACAACTATAGTCTATCAGAAAAATAAATAAATAAACAAACACACACTGTAGTCCTTAGAGTAGGTCAGAAGGAAGAGGGAACATTCTAGCAAACAAAATCTTCAATTTCAGTTCAATTGTTAAACTCTTTCTTCCAGTAGAAGAACAAGAAGGGAAAGCATCCTGGTATGGGACCCATGAGCCCTGCAGCTCAAAATGCAGGCTCTGGTAATGAATCCCCGGCACTGTAAGCAATATCCAGCTTATGGTAGTGGTGTTCAGGGGCTTCATGAACATACACACGATTCTCTCCTTTAGATGGTAGTGATAACATGAGAAAGTGCAAAGTCTTAAACGCACAGTTGCCTTTAGTATACCCCGCAGAAGAACATTTAATCCAAATGGCTTTCCATTTTATTGTGCTTCCTCTGCAAACAGATTTGAATTTTATTTCATCTGAAAAGTTGACAGGCTGTATCATAAACCAGATATTGTCTTGCATATATTACAAGTAACAAAAAAGTTATAGGGGCCTTCAAATGACAGAACAATTGAGAAATACAAAGATAAATTTAGAAATACACAATGGAATTAAATTAGAAATTTCTGGAGAAGACCGAAATAAATGCCTGTAGAGAAAATGTAGTCTGTACAGTAAAACATGGAAATACTTAGCATTATAGCTAATAAGAAAAAGTTAAAAGAATCAGCACGTCCTATTAATTATATGTTTGATTGATTTAAAGTGAAATCAAGAGCTGGGAACATAGTTATCAGTTTAATATCTGTCAGAATCTCATTCAAAGGAGACTAGAAGCATAGTCTCAATTTTGTAGAAAAGGGCTCTTCTTACCTTCAGTTAATTTATTCTTTAAAGAGCTGGAGAAATGGCTCAGAGATTTAGAGCACTGACTGTTCTTGCAGAAGACCCTCCTTCAATTCCCAGAACCCACAGGGACGCTCATAACTGTCTGTATCTCCAGTTACAGGGAGTCCAACACCCTCTTCTGGCCTTCATGAGAACCGCACATACAGGGTACACAAGCATGCATGCATGCAGGTAAAACACTCTCACACATGACATAAAACTTAAAAATAATTAAAAGCTATTCTGTAAAGAATCAGCTCCCAGAGAAATGAATGGGGAATTAGGATGTAAAGCCGGGTAATGTCTGGAAGTCAGTGACTCAAGAATACAAATTGAGAAGTGCCTCATTTGAAAGCAAAGATATATTAAGACATTTTCAACTAAGTTCATTCAAAGAAGGCCAGTTTTAGGATTTTGTTCTGATGTATATTTTCTGAATACATATTTGTTTTCTGAAACTATTTTATTTGGGAAATTGATTACTTAAGTATTGGAGGAGGGCCTGCTTTGTTGGTTCCCAGCCGTTCAGCTAGTTTAGCCCAGAAATAATCATACAGAAACTATATTAATTAAAGCACTGCTTGACTCATTAGCTCTAGCTTCTGATTGACTAACTCTTACATATTAATTTAACCCATCTCCATTAATCTGTGTATTACCAAGTGGCAGTGGCTTACCGGCAAAATTTCAGCATGTCTTACTCTGGCGGCAGCTCCATGGCATCTCTCCCTCAGCCTTCCTTCTCCTAGCACTCAGTCCAGTTTTCCCCACCTACCTAAGTTCTACCCTATCAAGAGGCCAAAGCAGTTTCTTTATTCATTAACCAGCAAAAGCAACACATAGACAGAAGGACCTCCCGCACCAACTTAAGTCTTCATGTTTTCATTTTCAATGACTTCTTAAATGTCTACTTAAAGAAATTGTGACTTTATAAGTCATAAGTCAACCAGAACATATAAACCATCAAGGATATAGCTTTTTGCTTTTTTTTTAATAAAACAAGGTTCTACTATGTAGTCCTGGATTTACTGGGATTCATTCGCCAACGTGCCCAACTCTATAGCAAACATCATGATATAAACTCTAAACATCTTGACACATTCATTAACACATTCATCTTAAAGACATTCATTCAACATATGCTGCAGGGATAATCTCCTTTTGACCATAACCTGCTACAGACCCTTTCTCAATGAGGTTTCAATTGCTGTGATAAATGTCAGGGCCAAAATTAACTTAGGGAACAAAGGATTTATAGTATTTTAGAGTCTGTCAAGAAAGAAAGTCAGAGCAGTAAGAAACTCAAGGAGAAACCTGGAGTCAGGAGCCAGAGCAAAGACCATGAAAGAATGCTGCTTACTGACTTGAGTTCCATGGCTTGCTCAACCTACTTTCCTGTAAAGCCAGCAGCACAAGCCCTACTCATAGTGTGCTGGGCCCTCCTATATCATTATTAATCAAATTAATTCCCGATTGTTCCCTCCTGGAAGCAATCTGGTGAGTATATTCTCTTCAGTAAGGATCCCTCTTTCCATGTAACTCTAACTCGTATTAACAAAATTCTAACCACCACAAACCCTGAAAGAAATGAAGACGCATTTGATCCAACACTACTCTTTAAGCCTCACTAGTTAATGGGTAAAATCTCATCTATGGAATCACATGGACCAAAGGATTGCACTCTAACCTTGTGGTGGTGGATACAAGACCTGGAAGCTAAATACATCCTTCAAGGGTGTATCCCCAGTGACCTACTAATGAAAACCTGATGATGTTTTCAAACTATTATAGCTTAAGTATTTTAGATGTGGCTATTTCTTTTGAACTAGAGGAGAGAGTGAACTTGTACAGTGGTGAGGAATCAGGCCTAAGGAAAACGTTCTAATGCCAGAGGTTGTGAGTAAAATTTATCTCCCCCAAAAAGATATTTTTAGAGATATGGCATGCAGCTGTCTCCTCTATATGATTTGGATGCAGAGCTGACTGGAGCCAGGGGGTGAAATCTTTAGAATCCTCCTCTTCTCACATAATGGATGCAGGGATGGAACGCAGAGTTGACAACTCATAATAAAGCACCGTGGTAGAGGCTTGGAAGGGTGTAACAGCAGGTCAAGGGAAACTCGGTTGCATGTCTATAAAGTATGCTGTCTGTCCTGTATTGTGAGGAGCTGGGTTGTTTTTTTAAAGGTTTAATGTGGGAACATGGAGAAGACTTTTTTTCCAAAAGCTGTGCTTAAAACCACAACTTCTTATTCTACCAACACTATTGCATTGATGGTCAATGACACCTTAGCTAATAAGACGTGATTTGTGAGGATTTTGTACTTCCCTTTAAAAAGGCATGGCAAAGCACATTTGGAGACTTGAACCTGAGTATTGACTACTGAAATGCCATTCATTTCAGTAGAGTACATTTTTAAGCACAATGAAAATAGGGGTTGATAAAACTGAGGCACATGGGTTTCACTTTTACATGCTATTCACCAGCTATCAGCAGACTTCTCAGGAAAAAGTAAAGGAGTCTAAGCAAATAATCATGGCTGTCTCCCATTAAGACTTTAGTTTTTTAATGGGGGGGGCTGATTTTATTTTTGGTTGTAACTTGATGAACTTGCTTTATATTTTTCAAAAGAAAAAATAAGTATTGTTTTTAAAATGTTGCGTGATTCCTTTTTTAAGAAGCATAACTTTTCTATTAATTCCAATGAATAATTCATAAATACTTTTATAAGGTGTCCTATATTGCCAGTCACAAATCTGGTTTCTGTGTCTATCTAGGTTTCCTTTCTGTCCTTGGAATGCACATTCTATAACTAAACTTTCGCGAGAGCAAAACCTGCATGGAGCTGACCACTTTGTGTTGGGTAACCAGCCATGGACTTATCCCTGGTAGAGACTTATTCTGCCATAGCAGTTATATAGTTAATGATACTAATCAAAGAAAAAGAGGCTATCGATAGGGAAGGTAATGTAATTATAGTTTATTTTAAATGTAAAGAAAAGTAACTTTAAAAGAAATGCCCTATTCTATAGAAAATATTTGACAAATGCAGGGTATTATTCCATTCTTGTGTTTAGTTGAGAAGTTATTTGTGAACCGCGAAAGGATGAGTAAGAAGAGAAACATTACAGAATGGCATGAGAATACCTTCATGGTGATGTGTTGTGTTAAAATTTTTGGGCAGAAAAATATCATTTTTTTCTTATTTATATAAAAAATACTCCTATCTTGAAATTGCCATGTTGGACGGAGGCCACTTGTTGGTTTTCGGCAGCTCGGTAGCTCAGATCCGAAATAATCACACAGAAACCATATTATTTAAATTGCTGCCTGGCCAATTAGATCTAGCTTCTGATTTGCTAACTCTTACATCTTAATTTAATCCATCTCCATTAATTTGTGCATCACCACGAGGTCGTGACCCACCAGCAAAGTTTCAGTACATCTGTCTCCTGTGGTGACTCCATGGCTTCTCTCTGACTCTGCCTCCTTTCTCCCAGCACGTCATTTAGTTTCCCCCCCTACCTAAGTTCTACCCTATCAACAGGCCAAGGCAGTTTCTTTATTCATTAATGGTAATCACAACATACAAAGGGAAATCCCACATCATTGCCTATGGATACAAGCACAGAAATTAAAATGTTAATGAAACTACATAAAATATCAGCATTCAGCTACCAAGAGGAATGGTCCCTAGAGTAAGACTTTTGCTGAACCCTGTAAGACAAAGCCAGGAAAAACAAGGATCCCACTCTATTCCTTTCTCCTGTACTCCCCTCCACAAATCTCTGCAACTTTACATTGGGCATCTCACATGTTGGATCAAATTTTACTGTAGATTTTGGATCAAGGGTGTCCCTACCTCTGGTTTAAGTAGCACATCTTCCTTAGATCTTCTGGAGCCCTATGTAACAGCCACTGTACACATAAGCTTCATTTCCACCCACCCACTACCAGAAGACAGACAGCTTCAACTTTATAAATAGTCAGCATCTGGAAACATGTTTTCATTTATGAATATTGTTATGAGCTTAGCACCTATTTTGGGTGACATTTTGTAGAGTCATTGTACATAGACCAGCAATTGCAAGCATTTGAGTTAAGAGTGACGGCCTTCTTAGGTTTGAGGTCTTATCACTGTCTTAGTGTTCACATGAACACCTTGTAATAAACCTGTAGTGTATGCTCCTCCACTAATGACATAAACTAAGACTAAGGAAATACACAGTCAGGGAATGTGTGCATGAGGGGTCTCTTGAGAATGAAATGCAATGAGTGAGAAGGTAGAGTCTTAATGTTCTGAGTCAGGTTCTTTCTATTATGAAGTAAAAATGCCATCTCTTGTTATAAAATGAATAATTAAATACTCTTATGAAGAATGAGCGATGTTTATCATATGAGTTTGTCTCTCAGTTGTCATTAAGACACTGCTAATACTGTGGCTGTGTGAACAGTTCATACAGGAAATTAGAATTTGGGCATAAGTACTATGGAAACTCATAAAATGACTATAAAAAGGGTTTTGAAAGGCCTTTGTGTGTTCATCTGTGTTAAAGCACCATTCCATACCTTCCTAACAGTGAATGCCTTTAACATGCTTATCTTTCTGGATCTTTTCTAGTAAGACTGTGTTTCTCTAACCACACTCTTGAATTTCTTTCCCTATGATATGAACTAAACCACTGTCTTAGGGTTTATACAGTTGTGATAAACACAAATGACCTGGCAAGGGGAGGGTTTGTTTTATCTCATAGCTTGCAGTCCATTGTCTAGGGATGTGAAAACAGGAACCCAAGACAGAAACCTGGATGCAGGAACGAGAGTGGAAGTCAGGAAGGGATGCTGCCCACTGGCTTGCTCCTTTGTGGATTGCTCAGCATGCTTTCTGACAGCACCAGGACAGCTAGCCTAGGGGTGGCACCATCTACGCACACAGTGATCTTGAATCTCCCATTTAAAATACCAATTAAGAGAATCTACAGCAGGCTTGTCAAGCTGGCACAGGCATTTTCTCAGTTAGGCTTCCATCTTCTGCAATGACTCTAGCTTGTGTCAGGTTGACATAAAACTAGCCAGCACAGCTACGATTGCTTTCTGTCCCATACATGGTAGAAAATCAGCGTATGTGTTTGGCATGTCTGATAAGGAGCTAGACCCATGACCACAGGCATGCATCATTGTAGTCTTCTGTGTGGCTCTATTTGTTTCTAGCTACTGTTTTATGGTAACAAGCAAGCCAAGGAGAACGTCAGGCATCTGATTGAAGTGCTGGGTTTTCTTGTCAGTTGTTTCTAATTAAGCACTTTGCTGATTGATGTATTTACGACATCCCCTCGATGTCAGATATCTACCTAATGCTTTGAATTAAGCAAGACCTGGGAAACACAGAATATATTTGCAGGGTAGACGGAGGACTCTGCAGTGCCGTGTCAGGACAGGATGTCTCCAAGATCAGCCCAGCACATAACCTCCAGAAAAACAAATTGGGTCAGAGAATTGGTCGGAAAGGGCAGCAGCGGTGAACATTCCAGTCCCTTTCTCTGTCCAGAGTGCTGAGCTGAATTTCTGCAGCACCTTTCAGCCTGTCTAATGGACTCACCTTAACGGAGAGTTGCAGGGCAGGGGTGTCTTTCTCCAACCAGGGGTGCATTTTACATTTATGTTCATTTTGCATGGAGGTACGCTACACTATTCCTTCTTCTGTCACACCGCATTATATTGCCGTGGTGCCGCTTTACAGATTGAATAGCAATGATGTCAGGAATCGTTTCTTAAAAGGCACCAGGCTGAGGCAAAAACACAAAACCGACTCCATGTTTATGGACATCACCCTTATGCACACTGCATAGTGGAGGTGCAGCACAGTAATTTTTTCTGCCCTGTAGAAATTCAGAATTTGGAGGTCAGAATGTGGATTCCAACAAGTACAAACTTCTCATTAGAAATGAGCTTTTCCCCCCACTACTGAATCATAGACGTTTGGTATGGTGATTGAAAACAGCCAGGGACATTTTTGGAAATACAGAGGTAAATTATATGCAGTCAGTAATCTATGATAAAGCCAGAGATGACACTAGGGAGTGCTCTGAGAGGGCTAAGCTGTTATGGATATTTGTGGAGATCTCTTGTGTTTAAATTGGTGCTAGAGAGGTTTCAGCACCTCCCACAGCATGAGTGTGCAGCATGTCCTTTGATAGCCTTGCCGCAGTTGCTTTGTTTAGTTGACACTAGGTAAGAGGCAGATTTCTAGATGCTGGAAGTTAATTTTCTGGTTTGGTCTAAGAACTGCTATCCTCTATTGCTGAGTGGATGTATCAGTCTATTTTCTTGCTGTTGTGACATCTGACACACAGCCACCTCAGGAGAAGGGATGGCTTCCTGTCACTCACAGATTGAGGGCACACTCCATCCCAGCAAACAAAGCATGGCACTGGGGGTTGAGGCAGCTGCATCTACAGTTGGGAAGCAGGGAGAGATGTAAGGTGGTGCTCAGCTTGCCTTCTCTGTTTTACTCAATCTGGGACCCCGGCCCACAGAATGGTGTTGCTCACCTCTCTGCTCTGTTAAAGCTTTCTGGAAACACTCTCATAGACACACTCAAAAGTTTGTTGCCATGGTGATTTAAATTCTAGCCAATTGACATGAAAATTAACCCTCACACCATGGGAGATAGATATGGGGGGAGTAAAAACAAAGCAGGCAGTAATAAAATCGATATGCCATTGTGAAAAATTAGACTTTGAGTTTATTTAGGTACTTCCTGGGTGGATACCAGCCTCCTCTGTCTATTCAATCCTATGAATTAGTTTTTCACTAAGTTGAACTGCTGCTGCTCTTTCATAGGAACTGGTTTTAAAATAAAACTTATCTCACCATAATCCATAGAAGTTGGTGATTCACAAGTAAAGAAGTTGTCTTTGTTAGGGTTTCTGTTGCTATGAAAAAAAAGTAAAAACCACCACAACCAAAACCAACTTGCCAGGGAAGAGCTTACACAGTCTTACAGTGCATCAATTAGAAAAGTCAAGGCAGAAACCCAAGGGGAGAACCTGGAGGCAGGAACTGATGCAGAGGTCATGGAGGATCACTCATTAGCATACTACTCATAGCTTGCTCCTCATGGCTTACTCAGACTACTCTCTTATAGAATGCAGGACCACCAGCCTAGGGGTGGCATGGCTCACAGTGAGTTGAGCCCTTCCATACCAATCATTAATCCAAAAAAAAAAAAAAAGACTTCGTAGGTCAATCTAGGAGGGGTATCTTCTCCTAGAATTTCCTAAAGATTTTCCCTATTCCAAAATGACTCTAGCTCGTGCCAAGTTGGCATAAAACTATCCAGCATATGAATGCTGTATGTATGGATATCAGTAAAAGCTGATATTTACAATCAATATCTTACATTTTTATATATAACAAGGAAGTAATTTTGATATTATGTGGTGGTAACAGGGATTGAACCCTGGTCTGATGCATGCTCGATAAGCAACCTTGCACTCAGCCATAATTAATCCCTAAAGGCATGGTTTTAAAGGCATTTCTGAATTCCCTTAAAGTACCTCTTATCTTCACTCATGTGCTACCAAAATGAGACCTTTCTTTTTTTACATGTTGTGCAAAGTGGCAGGATGGTGGGCCAAGCCCAACATCAGTCTTACAAGTGAGAAGGCTGAATTCTAAGCTTGACTGCTTCTGTTATGAGATGTATTGCATTATAAACTCCTCTTCATATCGCCCTGGAAATGTGAATAAGAATAATACCTATATTGCAGACATACCAAGGCAATTAAAGCATTTCAGCACATCTACCAAAGTATCTGGCATACAGAAGACACTAAATAAATGGGTTTTATTTTTGTCATTCCTACCATTTTATAGTGTCACTGATAAAATATTCCTTCATAACTAACTGCTCCTCAAAAATGTAACTTTTATCTGTAGGTCTTTATCATTCACTACTTATACATATAACCAAAGAAACTGCAACCACTTCTTTCCTCCCTTGATTTCGCTGAGATAAATCATTCTTGAAGCTGGGTATCACTGAAGGCAAGAGGAAACTGCCTTAACATAAGGGGGATGCCAGAGTAGTTATTTTTGCTACTTTATAAAAGAAAAGAACTCTAGGTGGATAGTTAATAGGATCAGTTATCAAATTTCATGATGGAAGAAGTACATCCACTGTAGGTAAAGATGAAGGAATGTAAGTAAAGATGCAAACCTGAATGCAAATGAAGAGGATTGACAAATGGAAGAGTGGTGTGGCTTCAGAATTATAAGATGGGACACTTATATCCCTGAAACAAAAATTGGAATCATATCATTAACTTTTTAGGTCATGCAAGGCCTTGACTATCATCCATACTATATTACTCAAAATGACATGTACTCAGTCTGATGAGATGTTTTGGGTAAGTGCTGTGCAAGCATGAGAATTTGAGTTCCCATCCCAGAACCCATGGAAAACAGAAGCTAGGCACGGTTGTGAGCATTCCTGTAATATCACAATATAGGGAGTGGAGACAAGGGGTCATGGAGAATTGTTAGTTTATTTCCTATCTGGGGAATAAGGTAGAAATCTACAGAATAGGACACCTGATGTGCAGCATATACACCCACAAATGCATACACACACACTCACATAAAGAGAGAGAGAGACAGAGAGAGAGACAGACAGACAGACAGACAGAGATAGACAGAGAGAGAGAGACGGGGGTGATACCCATAGCCTCAGAATCACCTGTAGTGTATTAGAAACACAGAATCAAGCCATATCTAAAACTCACTAAACCAGAGCCTGCAGTCCTGCAGGACTTGTTGATTATCCTTCTGCGTGCACAAGGTTCAGAATCAGCAAAATGTGAAGGTTTGCATCTGTAAACCTTAGCACTTGGAATGTATAGAATACAGAAGAAGAGAACCAGTAATTTAAATCTACCCTCAATTAAATAGTGAGTTTAAAGACAGACTAAGTTCCAGTCAAGGCCATTCCCATTACACTTACTTGCTAGTTTCAAATTTGATATGTATGTCATATTTTCACCTGATAAAAATGATTAAAACATTCTTTGAGTCACTCATTAAGTTTGAGAAGAAAGCTGTCCAAAATCCCTCTGAAAAAAATCATACCTAATCTCATGTTACGGCATAAGATAGCATATTGTACGGGAACATATGTTTTTCATTCCCAATGCTTTTTCTCCATGTTTACATATATCATAAGATATTCACTCTTACATTTTAATTGTGTAATAGATCATACATTCATAAGAATGTATAAAAGAGAGATGTGTAGCTTAAAGGATAGTTAACTGTGACAAACCAATAGTCATCATCTTGTTAAATGAAGAAACTTGTAGCATTCTCACTATGACTGAGAACAAAACAAGGTTGACTTTCACCATTCCTTCCCCAGTATCACAGTGGGATAATAGCCAGAGCAAAAACTAAAGTAAATAAAACATATTCAGATAGAAAATGAAGAAATCAAAGTATCCGCATTTGCAGATATTACAATTCACTACACGAGAAAACCTAAAGATTCTACAAAGATACTCCTAGAGCTAATAAACACTTTAGCAAAATTTATTACAGAATTAATATATCAAAATCAGTGCCCTGTCTGTATACCAAAGACAGTGAGAGGGAAAAGGGGAAACAACCCCATACATATTAGCCTCCAAATAAATAAAATACCTTGCAATGAACCCAGCCACAGAAATTAAAAAGCTATACAATAAAAACTGTAAAACACTGAAGAAAGTAACTAAATAAGACATCAGAAGATGGAGAGAGCTAACTTGCATGTGAACTAGTAGGTTAGTATTGGAAAATGCAATCTGCAGATTCAGTGCAGTCCTCATCAAAATTCCAATGCATTTCTTCACATAAATTGAAAAAAAACTATTTGAAAACTCACATGAAAACACAAAAGACACCAGATAGCCTAGATATCTTCATATAGGAAAATTAAACTTGATTCTTCACTCTAACTCTCCAGACAAATCAACTCAAAATGGATCAAAGACCTCAGTGTCCGATCTTAGCCCCTAGACTGATGGAGCAAAGTATACCCTTGAGGACACAGGCTGAGTGAGGGCTTTCTGAAGAGGACTCCAGTCGCCCAGAAATTATATGGTCAAGTTGAATTTCATGAAATTACAAAGCTTCTGTTCTACAGAAGAAATTGTTAAAGGACTGAAGAGGCAGGCTACAGAATGGGAAAAACTCTATATCTGACAGAGGATTGGTGCCTGCAGTTTGCAAAAACTTCAAAATCTACATATCAAGAAAACAAACACCCCAATTAAAAGCTGGGCTAACAACTGAACTGAAGATTCTCGGAAGAAAAAGAAATGCAAATGGCTAATGGATATTTTTAAAAAGGAGATTATCACTAAACAGGAACCATCTGACATCTAACACTGTGGGAGGCTATTTTTTTTAAAGTTTATTAAATTATAAAAGTTTCCATTTCTGCCCCTCCTCCCAACACCCTCCCACTTCCCCCACTCCCTCTCCTCCTCCCTCTCCATCCCTAAGAGTAGTCAGGGTTTCCTGCCCTGTGGGAAGTTCAAGTTCCTCCCCCCTCCCTCCAGGTCCAGGAAGGTGAGTATCCAAACAGACTGGATCTGAAAAATCCAGTATATGCAGAGGAAACAAGTCCCAGTGTCATTGTCAATGGCTTTTCAGAAAGACTCCAACCCCCCTTTCCCAAAGCATCTAGGCTTGAACCAATGGCACTTTTGATATCACCGTTTCTTAAGCTCATCAGAATCCAGGTCTGGCTTAGTATGTCCTCTGCTCCAGTTTCTCTCACAGGCTAGATTCAAGATTCCAGCTTGGGCTGTCATCATCTCCTGGATCAACCCAACTTTGGGATTTAACATCTTCCCTGTCTGTTGAGCCAGGAGGCAGGTCCACACCCCATGCAGATGCTTAGGAACTTTCACTGCTGTGCCTGCTTGACAGCTTGGCCTCTAACCTGGAAAGCATGACTTGCTCTTGTTCTACCCCCACCTCTGGCTTCTGGCTTCCGGTTCCCTGCTGAGAGCTGCTGTCTGCCATCCCCCCCACCCCCCACTTGCCGGTTTTTTTTCTTTGAACTCCAATAAAATGGTCCTGAATTTTCCTTTAAAATAAATAAATAAATAAATAAATAAAAAGGAGATTATCATCCTTAGCCATCAAAAAATGCAAAGTATAACAACCATGATATTTCATCTTACCCCAGTCAACATGGATAAGATTAAGGAAATAAAGACAGTAAATGCTGATGAAGTACCCTGATGCATTGTTGGTAGGAGTGCAAGCTAGGGCCGACACTATGGAAATCAATGTGAAGCTTCCTCAAATACTAGAGAAAGATCTACTGTGTGACCCAGCTATACCACCCCTGGACATATCTCCAGGGACTCTTCTTCCTACTACAAAGACACAGGTTTCTCAATGTTTCTAACTATTCTGTTCCCAGTAGCTAGACCACACAAATAGCCTAGAACTCCATTAACTGGTAGACAGATAATGAAACTACAGCAACTGTGCAAAGTTATTCAACTGTAAAGGAAAATGAAATGTGGAATTTGCAGGTAAATGGACGGCACTGGAAAACATTATACTAACTGAGGAAACTCAGACCCAGAAAGACAACTGTCTCATGTTCTCATTCATATATGGATCTTAGTGCCAAATCTTTAGACTTATGTGTTTAACATGGAATGCTTTTACAATGTAGGAAACTGGAAAGGAACCCTTGAAGAAGAAACATGTTAAGGGGAGGGGATAGTGAAACACAAGTGATGTGTAGGGAGAAAGGAGCATGATGGGAGACAGCTTTACATGTCGGGGAGGGGGGTGAGCACTAAGGTTTTGGTAACTGACAAATGGGTAGAAGCGGGGGAGAAAATAAAATGTCCCAGAGACCATCTTTCTCCTTTGAGTGGGAAATATAATTATAAAATTCCTTTTCTAAATAATTTAAAGACAAAAAGGAAAAACAAAAAAATGTGTGCAAACACCAAGCCCCTACTAGGAGCTCAGCATCCATCCTGAGTTTGTCCTGCCATCCCCCTTCTCCTCCTCTCTAGTCACATGACAGGGTATACCTTTCACGATAACCATTTTCTTGCTTTCCTCTATGGTTTTTCTCTACTAATATATGATTGCACTCATGCATTCTTAATCAATTGCATGAATGGGATCCTATGATATGACACATAGCTATGGCTCAGCTATGTGTCATTTTTCCATGTTGATTTGCTTAGCTATAACTGATCCCTCTGCTTTGTTGTGCTGTTTTTCATCAAGTTATAATTCCAAAACCTGATTTTTCTCATGCTTACGAGCCTTTATGTTCTTTGTTCTTTAGATATCTCTCTCTTTCTGTGTGGGTGTGTGTGTGTGTGTGTGTGTGTGTGTGTGTGCACGCGCGCGTATGTATTTGCGTGTGTATGGTGTGTGTGCCTGCATGTCTGTCTGTCTATCTGTCTGTGCCTCTGTCTCTATCTCTTCTAGCTAATTTTCTTATATTATACAACCCAGGACTACTTGTCTGAGAATGGTGTTACTGACAGTAACCTGGGCTATTCTTCATCAAATAGCAACCAATACTATGCCCCCAACATGCCTGTAGGCAAATCTGATCAGGACATTTCTTAAATCGACGTTCCTTCTTCCCAGGTGACTCCAGCATATATCAAGTTGATAATAAAAACCAACCAGGAGAGTTGGTCAACCATGTTATGTTCTCATGTGAGAAATGACAGAACTGTCACTGTCCCTAAGAGCCCTTTTCAAATGTGGCTTAAAGAAGCCCAGATATGCTGGGTGATCCTATTTAAAAGGAAATCAAAGTAAAAATTGCAGCTCAAGTAATATTTTCATGTATGCTTACTTCTCAGTTTAAGTTGTCAACCAATCCTTCCCTGATATTTCAAAGTCACAACAAAATTGATCTTTACAGACAGATGAAAGAAATTCATTTTCTTCTTTTATAACACCGAAATTATACCTGATTATCTCCAAGCACCTGATATACTGTTCCCTGTGGCTTCATTAATATCACTGTGGATAACTCAGTGTCTCCTCAGGTTTCCTGTTCATGTGTGTGAACAATGAACCCAGGAAAGATGTCTATAGCTTAAAGCCACCATTTACCAATGCTGTTATCACCTTCTGATATATTCTCAGCTTCAGTTCTGCTCTTCCTCACCCCTCACATTTTGTGTGTGTGTGCATATGTGCATGGGTGCATGAATGTGCTTTGTGTGAATATGCATGTGGAGGCCAGAGGTCAACCTCAGGCATCATTATTAAGGAATATTTAATTAAGCAATATTAAGGAACTATTTCTAATTCTGTTTTTTGAGACAGGGTCTCTTAGTATCCTAGAGTTTGCCAAGTTGGCTGTGGTGGCTGGGCTGTAAACCCCAGGGATCTGCTTGTCTGTACTTTCTCGGGTCTGGAATTATAAGGATGTAGCATCATACACATCTTTTAACATGTGTTCTGGGAATTGAATGCAGCTCATCGTGCTTGAATGATAAGAAGCCTACCAACTGAAATACTTTCCAGCCTCACATCTTGTGTGATTGGAAGAGGAAGGAATAAAAAAACCTAAAACACTGTTTTCATCTTTAGTGTTGCCTTTGTCTAGGCATCATGAGCAATATTCTTAGTCAAATCCCTGCGATTATGTCATCTCTAACCAAGCAAGGGGAAAAAGCACAAAATAAACCTGAAAAACAAAGAGTAATTTTCCATACTTTTAGCACATAGTTGCTTGTTTTAAGTATAACCTTTGAACACTATTCTTATAGACTCACAGTGTTCTTTAAATGTGTTTCAGTCTGTTCTCTGGACGCCCCATTAAGAGTTAAGGTCACCGGAGACTCTGTGGGTCAAAGGTTCTAGAGGCTGTCCTACTTTCTCCCCTCGGTGGAACTGCTTGTATTTGCACAACATGAACAATGTTTTCAAGACATCACCAACCTTTGGCCTTCCGTTTTCTGTTATACAGTTTCATGACAACATTTTCTTTTTAAACTTCCTAAATTTTCTATTCTAAAGGTCACAATGCCATGTCTGACTAAGCCCAAGATTGATCGAAATGAGATTTTTAAAAAGAAGTGAAGACAGGCATCTGTGTACATGTCCTTTATGAAGAAAAGGACCCCTGGCTTCTGGAGTCTTACTAATATTCAACTGGTCCCCAGCTTTGTTAACTACATATACCTGCCTGCCCTATTTTCTCTTCCTGTGGCACTGTCACAATGCCCTGAGAAAAGTAGCTCAGAGACGTAGGGGGTTGTTCTGGCTTACAATTCCAGGTTACATTCTTACTTCAGGGAAGACAAGGCAGGAACTTGAGCCAGCTAGTCACATTCATAGCCAAGAGCAGAGAAAGAAATTAACCCATTCATGCCTATTGATCACTTCACCTTCCCTATTCTCCTCTACTCCTGGACGTAATCCCACATATTATCTATAACTGACTGAATCTTCCCCCTTCAATTAATATAACCAAGACAATTCCTTCCAGACATGCTCACTGGCCAACCGGTCTAGGCCCTCTCGTTGTAAAAATGCTCTTTCTAGGCATCAAGTTGCCAATTCCACAAGTTTATAATTAAAACTAGCATACTGCCATAAACTTCAGTATAACTTCTTTGTGTGATCTCTTCCTCCTGTACATTGTGTTTATTTCATTAGCTTCCCTTGCCATCTCTCTACTCACATGTGCATTTTTAATGTCTCAGGAACCAAAACCAATAACTTTGTCATGTTCCTCATATCAACATTAACTCACTAATATCAAGGATATTGCAAGGACTGAAGGAAATTATTCAAGAGCTGTGATGCTCAACCTTGAGTGTACATCTGCTAAAGATACCATTGAAGGATGGAGAGACAGACTGTTTCAACAGTGCAATGAACAGGTAGAGGGGCATCCGCATAGTGGTAAATAGGAAGAGAAGAAGAACTGAAATCAATTCTAAATATCGCACAGGAAAATGAGGGTTTAAAATCAAGGAACAAGAGAAAGGAATTGTGGGTAAAAATCACAAAGAAGAAATGTCAGGAGTGCTAAATGAACTGACCAGGTAGGATTCTTGCAAATCAGACATGACCTTGAGAAATGGTGGAGCATGAGGAACCCAGCCAGACATCTAAGATGATCATATGTTTGAGGATAGGACATTCTGGATCAACTAACTTTGAAGAATTCTTCAAAAACAGAATGCAGGACGTTTGTAAAAATCCTACAACTGTATGCATTAACATAGAAAAAGGGTCAGCTTTCAAAAATTGTTCAGAACAGGGGCTAGGATACACACAGTTTTGTTAAGGACAGGATCTTTGTCACCTCAAACTCAACTGACAGCTCAATACACTAGTTCTCACTGGATCTCATCCTCTGAATTTCTGATTCAGAGAATCAAAAGTCGGTGAATTCAATATCGTATTAGGTACCCAGTTAATATTGAAGCTCTTGGTCCAGAGAACTTTGTTATACAGTGGATAAAATGCAGGATTTGATCATGCTAGGGAAGCCTTCTGCACTGAGCTGTACCCTGTCCTTACAGTCACCTTCTGAAGACCACTATATTAGAAATATCTACATGCTGTGGCATATTAATTTCCATTTCACAGTGACCAACCTCATCCTCATAATTTTCTATTATAAATGATAGAATTTGAACTGTCGGTGTGGATTTGTGTCCTACCGTCATTCAGGCTGAAATTTCTATGGCATATTATATGGATGAGGCATGGTGTCTGAATGCAGTTTTCTGCAATATGATGAAATTCTTACTTATCTACCACAGAGATAATGTAGGCAAAGAATATGAAATAGGGGAGAAAGGTAAAATAATTTACATTTTGCACGTGAAATGTAATGTAGTATGTATGAATCATGGAGCATTGTGATGATGGAGCTAGAATTTCTTGAGAAATTCATTCCCTTTTTCTGTGATATATGAATGCAGATTCCTTGTAAAGCCAAAGGGTTCTGGAGGGAACAGTGTTCTGTGATCCCTGCTAAGGAAGCTCACTCTCATAGCCCATCAACCAGAACTTTATTGGTTTTCACTGGTCAAGACATGTCATCTCTTAATCGTCACTTGAAGAGTGAAGTGGTTAAGAAGTGTAGCCTTTCCAATGATGGCAAAGAGAATTTGTTCTGATAAGGGACGGTGCCTGTGGCAATCATGTCTGGAGGAATGGAGCTGCTGACAGATGTGGAAAAGTTCCAGTGTGGTTCAGGTGTAAATGCACAAAACTGCACCAGAACAGAAAGGCAGTAACGCCGAGAATACCATTCTCCTGCCTCGGCACACCCTCGGCCATGTATTTGAAATGGTTCTGCTTAAGAGTTCCAAACTCTGTCGAAATATTAGCACTCTAAATATACAAGATCCTAAAATGCAAACATTATTTTTTATATTTTCCCACCAGTCAGTTTTGTTTCATAAAAGTATTAGTCAAACTGTTCTCATATAGCTTTTGCTTTTCCAAACAAAGGAGAAGTACGCAATAGTAGTCAATCATTAATCTTTACATCTATCCTGTTATTCTGATCTCTCATTATGATATCCCATCTACCAGCTTTGGCAACCACATGTAGTTACCTGGTAATGTCTGTCCTTAGACATCTCGCTTTATTTACACGTCATAATTGAGTTATTAACCTACATATTTATAGTCTTCCATGGTAAGGTAGATATGCCAGTTTGTATAAATTAAGTAATATATATATATATATGTGTGTGTGTGTGTGTTTAGTAAATATATATGTATATATATATATATGATACATATCACATAATTAAAATGGCAAACATCATGGAAAATTTTAGTCAGAACTCTAAAATATACTCAAGGTTCCTTTGGCTTTTAGAGTTTCCTTAAAAGTTCAGTGACCATGATGCTTTATACATCATGTTTGACTTTTCAAAATCTATTTAGTGGGTAGCCATTTCCAAAGTAATAGACTCTCCTGTGAGCAATCCTGCTCTTGGGAAAGATGCAGCATCCACACCAATTATTCCTGTTCAGTGATATTCTTAACAGTAATCTCTCGGGGAATGTTGTCTGTTTTGTCTTCCTAAGCGAGAGTAGTGCCTAATTGTAAAAGTTTCAGGGACAAATAAGAGGTGAGTGCAAAGTTATGGAAATCAGTGTAAAGGAATTTTTGCGAAAAGGCAGAAGTCATGCAAATATGAATGACATCATTCCAACTACCAATTTTATATACAAATTTTAATTATCTGGGCCCCATCCATCTGCTAGGAACTTTTATGCTTTTCCTTATATGTTAGTGTGATATGGCATTTCCTCATGCCAATATGTCGACTTTTCAGTAAGTCCTTACATCTTAATGCCTACCTTCACTGACACACTCTGTGAAGAAGTTCAGGTCTGGGAGCTAGCATGTGGTTTGTAATAGGAGTCCGTAAAACCCACTGTAAGTCCAAAGAAAAAGATGGAGGCCTGTGGCACTCGATGAAGAGACACGGCCAGCACAGCGTTTGTGGGGCCATTTGTTGCTGCTGTTGAATGGAGGCAGACACGCACATAGCTGATCTTAAAAACCAGGGGTAGACGAGAGCCCTGGGCTGCA
The DNA here is from genome assembly GCF_982192425.1 of Myodes glareolus. NCBI lineage: Eukaryota > Metazoa > Chordata > Mammalia > Rodentia > Cricetidae > Myodes > Myodes glareolus. The sequence continues at coordinate 15,783,566 of NC_142043.1, read as the reverse complement.
AAGATGACCACACGGAATGGAAAGACGACAGACATCACAGGTTTTTTCCCCACAGACTCTAGTGTTGCCCAAGCTTTCTGAAAGCTCCCCAAACTAAAGGTAACAAATTCTCTGAATGACAGTATTCCAGGTGCACAAGTTCAGGTCGATGACATTTCTATAATGATGGAAGGAGGTTCTGCAAAGCACCTTCTGAGAAATGCTTTGCAGCCATGATGCCGGCAGGTTTCACACTTTTGAAATTACATATGCTAACTGGAAAGCCAATTGGTTTCTTTATGTACTCAGAAACTGTCTTTTCTGTTCAGAACAGCATATACCATGCAAAGAAAATACTTTTAGCTAATGAGACATACATTTCTCTTTGTTTAATAACTCTTGAGAAGATTCTCTATGATAGACAATTATAAAACAAAACACTACTTTATTCTGCCTTTAAGGAGTTTCCAGTAAAGACAGAAAGAAAAACTTTAAAATATCATGTAATAATTACAACATGTCGTAGGAATGATACAGAAAATAGTCTAGTACCAGAGGAAATAGGTTTCTGTCAGCTTAAATTTATTAAAAATGTTGCTTATTTCTAACTTTTCTTACTATTGTATACAAGAAATTTTCTGGCAGAAATACTGGAACTTTCATGCTCATATTGATCCAACTTGAAAATCTGTTTTATTTTCACGAGCAATTGTATTATGTTGTCAAATTGTTCTCCACACAATATGCTATTGTTTCATAAACAGGAGCTCATTTTTTTGTTAATTTCTCATAGCTTAATTTTACTTCTTTCTTTTCAAATTGTTCTCATGCCCAATGAAGTTTGAATTTTGAAAGTATTTTCTCCCAACACAAACAAACATGCACACATGGATGCACAGAGAAAGGGTTAGAGACAAAGACAGAGATACTGCCTTTCCTGCTGATAAGCCACCGTAGACTCAAGTGACCTGAATAAGCAGGCCACCCATTTACAAGGAACTCTCACACCTCATCTCACACCATTTCATTCATCAATAGCCCCATCTTTCCAGTTACCTCGCCATGAAACAGGAAACCCGAGCAGCCATCTCTAACAATTTACTTTATATTGCACCAAGAAGAATACATGTTCTTTTTTGAATATTCATTTTAACTTTTTAAAAAATATCTAAGATAACTTTTTCAGAATGTGTCATTACCATACACTAAGCACTGAATCCTGAGGAGACCTTCCTTCTGTGAAGAGAATCCCTGTCAAGGACAGAGGAACATCCTTATAATGAGATGCAAATTTCTCATTAAAAGGCAAATCCTTCTTTCTCAGAAGGCTGTAAGGATACTACTTAAATTTGACTGGTAAGAATTCCCTGTTAAGAGCACTGGAGGAATGTTCTAATTAGAGACAATGTAGAGTCCAAGTTACTTTTATTTTAACGAATTAGAAAATGTGAGTGCATTTCCAGCCCAGAGCCAAGAAAAGAATTATTCTGAGATAGTTCAGCACATGTCAGCCAACAGGCTGGCAACCATCTCCATTTCTTCTTTGTTTATGGCATGGAATAGTTCACTAATGAGGACTCTCTATGAGACAATGCTAATTTGAAAAATTATTTTGTTATGAAATTCCTCAGTGTTATACTTCTTACTTCTATTAGTGAAAGTCTTCTCTTTATCTCTGGAGAGCATGCCCTCAAATGCTGATATATCTTAAATTCTTTCTTAACCTGAAGTCAGGAATAGTGATGCATACTGGTAATCTCAGGACTCTGGAGGCTGAGGAAAAAGGAACACAAAAATGGGATGCACCTTAAAGGCATATGTGAGGACCTGGCTTAAATACCGAGCAATTATAAAAATTCCACAGGATTAACTGTTTTACCTGAATCTCAGCTTACATTTTCATGAACCCACCAGTATTCTCAGAACTCTGGAAATCCTCACTAGTCCCCTTTGCTTTCAACATTGTGAGAGGCTTGCTCCTCAGATTACATGGTGGAGTATTTTCCAAGAGTCTCTTTAAAGACAGAGCAATCAAGACAGTGTTCTTAGCAGGGCACTCAGAGGAGAAAACAGCAACCAGAGCAAAACATTGTCTCTGAGTAGTTAGAGGAAAAATGATTGAGAATAAAGATCACATGAATAAGACATTTATTTATTTTTACGTGGTATGCAATGTTTGAAATAATAATTGAAATTATAAATAATAAAATGATATCAGAATATATCAAATTTTTATTCACTGAGTAATGACTAACTTCTTGGGCAATGAAAAAGGGACCTTTTTCAACTTTTTCCTTTTTTGGTATGTTCTGGGGATTGCAGCTAGGGCTTCACTCTTGCAAAGCTAGGGCTCCATTACTCAGCAACACATCCATTCCTGTTTGACTCTTCCATCTCGTATTTTACACATTCAATTAGTTACCATATTCTTTCCATTGGACTTTGTAAGCATCCCTTTATAATAATTACAGCATATGCAACATATACTCATATATAATATATGCAGCATATGTATTATATGTAACATATAAAAAAGACACACAGCAATGAAATATTTTGTGGAGACAAATATATCAAAATCAAAGTTTACTGGGAATTATTCTGATAAAATGCATTTTTCTGAATAATCCAGTATAGTGTTCAAATCATGGAGCTCCAAACCCAAGGAGAAACTGATAAGTCCCTCTGATTTTAGCATACTCCATCTTAGATATGAAACTAAGATAAGTATTTTATCTTTTTGAGACATGATCTCACTACATAGTCCCGCCCAGTCCTGGGATTAAAGGTGTGCACCACCACACCTGGCAAAATAGGTGTTTTTAAAGGAACCCGTGAGAGACTCCTTTATGCCTCGACTAATATTTTTAGTTACAGGACTTCCGGTGGGGGAACTTTCTTTAATAATTTTTTATTAAATATATTTTTAATAAATATATATTTTTTATTAAGTTTATTCATTTAATTTTACGTCCTGAACAAAGTTTCCCCTCCCTCCTCTTACAACTGTAGAATCAGATCTGTATTTTCCATCTTGTTTTCTGACTTCCAGAACATTACACAGACTGCAAACGCTTTCTCTCTATGGAACCTGTCACACCTTGAAGGCCCATCTGTTCAGCACCTGGAACAAAGCAGATGGCGATGCTGACAGGTAGCTCTTATGCTAAATCCCAAGGGATCCTGGGATCCTTGCCATGAATGAGGGAAACAGCCTAACTCTCTGAGCTCAGTTGTATCAGCATTGCCGGGTTTGCTCTGATTATGAGTTGTCTTCCATGTTTGTGCAGACCCAAGGCCTGGTGGCCACCCAGAGTGACTTGCGGAGGCATTTGAGCGGTCCTCTTTACGTTCCCCTTAAAACTTGTCCTGGAAACTTTCACTGACCTAGAAACAAGCTCTAGGTGGTACTGAGAGCAAATCTCCAGGCCTGCATCAAGCCTGGTCTGGATCTTTCTCTCCTCACTCTAGCTGAAAATACCCCACATAAAGAACCTTGGAAATGTTCCTTATATTGCAAGCTGGGGCTGATGGGGGCGGAGTTGTTGTCAAGCGCCATGGTCTTTTAAATTTATTTTTATTAAGATCAGTAAATCACTCAGCCACCTTTTGCTAATTAGGTAGCAACTGTTGATAAGGTTTCACAAAATACAGACATCCAGGATGCCAGCCCCCTTCACATGTCAAACTTGACTCATCAAACTTGACTCTAATGATGAAGCGTATGAGCCCTACAATCTCAATTGCTAACTGAAGAAGGACCAGAGCCTGTGAATGAACTTAGAAAAGCCCAAGTAGTAACACACAACCAAATGAGCGTTGCAGCCCAAATTTCTTCAATTTAAAACCAAGCCACTATTTCCAGTCACATTGCCTGTGGGGCAAAGCGGCCACCTTCTTCACTGGAACCAGGTCTTGGGAGCTCTACTGTGTACAGTGGATCTTCCAACTGAAGAAAAGGGAAGCGAGCTCGGCGCGTTTCCTAGAATTTTATAAAAGAGGATTCGGGAGAATTCTTTATGCTGAGGTTTTATGCTTTAAAAAGAACAGCAGTGATTACTGAAAAGAAGTATTGATCGTCGGATTATGAAAAATTAAACTCCTAAAACTAAAAGCAAATAGAAAGAGGCTATAGGGGTCGAAACGGAGGAGGTTCCAGACCCCATGCGCTAGGATGGGATTTCATTGGGATGACACAGGGAGGAGGGTGTTTTTGTGTTACTCGAAAGGAAAGCAGCGCAAGAGGACGTAGTGAAGGTGATAAACCCTCGGCCAGAGTGCAGATCGGTCTGCTGAAATTTGGCCTCACTGTGATTATTACTTCCAAAAGAATTGTTTCTAATCTGATGCAACTGTCTAGCTTAGTATTTCCTCCTAATGCATAGAAATATAAATAAATTCAGTATTAAAACTTTGGTGTTATCCACCACTGTTTGGGGTTATCCATTTATTACCACCATTTGGATTTTATGGCTACCATATTTTCTAAGTAGATTTGTGGATGCGTGATCAAAAGGAAGATGTAATTTGTGAATATTATTAACTGAAAATCCTCACAAAGATACAAAATTTAACAAAAAAAAACTAGGGAATTTTTCTGTGAACTATTCTCATTTAAACAATACAATAACATGAAATTTTTCTTCACTAAAGTTACTAAACTGTTGTTATACACAATTTAATGTGTTTCTGACCTAGTGCCCAGCTTACAACACACTTAGTTTGATCTAACCACTTCTCTGCTATATCAAACAAGTGACTATAGGTGGAATAAAAACTAATTTTAATGTTAACCTTTGCAGTTGGTGGCTACTTTTTTGCTCCCAGCTGCCCAGACCTTGAAATAATCACACAGAAACTATATTATTTAAATCACTATGTGTCCAATCACTTAAGCCTATTGCTAGCCAGCTCTTAAACCTTTGGTTCACCCATTTCTAATATTCCGTATTTTACCACGAGGCTAGTGGCCTACCAACACGGTTTCAGCTGACAGCTTGCATCTTTCCCCTCTCGTGGTTACATGCAGTCTCTTGACTCTGCCTTCTTTCTCCCAGCATTCAGTTTAGTTTTCCCATCTAGCTCTATTCTGCCCTATCACAGGCCAAGGAAGTTTCTTTATTCATTAAGCAATAAAAGCAACATATATACAGAAGGACTTTCCACACTGGGCCTTAAATAAAAACAACCAGAAAGAGATTTGTTTTATCTCTGAAGAAATAAAAAAGAGTAATTAATTCTTAAATCTTTAGTGAGTTTTGGTTACTCTTTTGCAATGAAGCAAAATATCATTTTTTTAAAAAAAAACCACAGTGCTTTGTTTTAGAGTGTTTTTTAATTCAAATATCTAGATGTTTTCTTTATAATGTTTACTTTTCTGAGGCATTGAGATGTTTCTCTTCCAGATAATATTTAAGACTGTTTTCTAAGATATACCTCACCAGCCAAGGAAAGGTTAATACAGTGGCAAAGCTAAGCCATTACACTCTCTTTCCCCACGCTGAGAAAAATAATATTTAGCTCCCACGTGGAGCTGCAAGATAAGAGAATACTTACCTCCTTGGCTTATCAAATGGCATTCAATTACTTTCATAATTGAGGCAGAATATCTTGGTCATAGTAATGATCAATTGTAGGGATCTCATTAGGATGTATATCGCCGACCATAATTTCAAAGCATGCCTGTCCTTTGGGGGATTACAAAGAAGAATCTATTCAGTGGTGATAAATTAAACTTAATCAAGTGTTGCATCCTTTAGTTAGCACTTTGCTGACTGAGTTTAAGGTACCTGACTTTCAGATAGCAGAAGGACAGATTCAAAGGGGAAAATGTCAGAAAATGTGGAGGAGAATTCTGAGAGAGTTAAAGAGAAGACAAAAGAGAGGGGAAAGGAGAAACAAGTGATGAACCAAGAAAGAGATGAGAAGTGCATCGATGGAAAGACAAAGTCTGAAGTCTGGATTGATTTGGTAAAGACCCAACACTGGAACCCTTGTTTCATCAGAGGAATAAGGCAAACTAAACTCAACCACCACTGCAGATAAAGACTGTATTCTTGACTTCACATTTGCTCACACAATCTCTATTTTTTTGACCTAATGAAAGGTACAATTCATATTCCGTATCTCTATTAATTCGGAAGTTTGGTGGAGATATATATTAACTATCCAAAAAGGTCTCTTTGAATGCACATTTAACTCAGTACATTTGAAAACAAAATGAAAACAAAAATTATAAAACTGCATTTTCTAATTTCTAACATTACATCAAGATTACATGAACCAATGTCATATCTCCTAATAGCTTTATTTAATTTCATAATTCTAGATCCTTATCATTAAAACAATTAGAGAGTTCAAAACTATATAAGTCATATTCATTTTTCAGGATGCTTTATGCATAGTAACTGCTCAGAAAGATAACTATCATTGGACCAAATGAGAAAAAAGAAAGGGGAATAGAGTCATATGAAGATGTATTGCGAACTCAGTCAATACAGAGGTGACATTGAGACACCAAATTCGTGAGATTTTCTTTGTTGAGAAACCACTAATTAGGCAAGTGCAAGGTCAGAACAGCTCAGAGACTAAGCATGTTAGGAATTTACTCTTAATAGTGGGAATCTACTGACACTTACTTGTAACTTTAAATAGAATGCTTTAACCATTGTACCTCAGTGGGCAAAACCACAGTCCATGATGACGAAGGCTGGTTGCTTAGAACTTAATCCTAGGATTGAGGGAATGTTGGCTCTTGGTCTTCTTACCTCCTCTGCTGCCATTCGGTTCTATGTAAAACTTGATGAAGTGACACACCTAATTTATCCCTCTCACCCCAGGCTACTTCTTTGCTCTGTTTCAATGACACATTACTTTGTTACTATTGCAGATGATTCAAGAGGGGTTAGTTTTGAAAATAATATAAAATACCCTACAGATAAAAGCAAAAATGACCTGGAATCTGTACTGAGTACAAACCAGGGCTTTTCGCTGGAATGCTGGTGTGTGAGTGCATACCTTCCACGAGGCGTAATGAAAGTTTGTGCAGCATCAGCACTTACACGGCTTTTGAGACATCTCCAGTGCTGCAGTGTTCCTCGTGATTTATTCTTTTGTCATTGTATTTATGTGCTTTATTCCTGTAACAATAGCATAAACTCTTCTAAGGGAGAAAATGCATTTTTCTTTTATTTGTCTTTATCTTGTTTTTCATACCCAGCAATCTACCTCCCCGGATACTTAATATAGATATTTTAAGGTGTTAGAATGATGGGAAATCTGTATAATTCCCCCGCAACTCCTACACCTCAAAGAGGCAAAATTTTGTTAAAATGCCTTTAACACTCCACAAGAGGTAGCTCTTAGAGAAAAAACTCAGGTGTGGAGACATTTATTTTCAGAATGGTGTGTATTTCAGAAGATGTTTAAAAATATCTTTCTAAGGCTCACACAATGTTAGGTAAGATGCTTTAGAGGAAGCTGTGAGGAAGACAAATATGCATATGTACATATATATATGGTATGTGTCATCTCTGCTCTCCAGTACACAGTTTCATCACTGATGTTCTCTAGCAGTTCAGTTATTACAGCACAATCAAAGAAAGCTTGTGGGGGGGGGGGACTACCCTTCTCACCCTGTCCCAGTCTCATTGCAGATTCCAGGCATTCTAGATGTTCAAGAAATACAATATACTTACAGTCTTGTGGAGGCATTATGCATACTGTTGTTCTCTATGTACCTGGGCCAGGAAAAAAATCTCATTGTTACTCCTCTGAATAGCCTTCTTAGAGCCTCCTAGGCCAGACGATTCCTTCTTAATGTTCTTTTAGCATTTTATGTTAATCAATATTAGATAGGTAGGTATATAAATGATAGTGAGATACTGATGATGTTGGTAATGATAGATGATAGATAGATAGATAGATAGATAGATAGATAGATAGATAGATAGATAGATAGATAGATAGACAGATAGATAGATAGGTAGATATAGATGGGTGGATGGATAGATAGACAGATGATACCCCTACATACTTATTACTCCCACCTCAGTCTTCTATTCCATCCCATAGTCACAAAACCTCTGAAATAAATAACTACTATTCAGTTCAGCACTTTATCCTTGGCCCACCTAGAATGAATGAGTCTGCATTCTTATTTGCTTCCACCCATGTGTAACATCTAGATACAAAGACATGTTCACCACCCCAAGGTCTTATATAAATATCTGCATAGTGCTTGAGTTTTTCTTATTTTCTTAACTTTCCCATTGCTTAGATGACATCTATATTTAAATAATTTTTTATTAAAAATATATATACAGCATTATTACCCCTCCTTTTTCTTCCTCTAGTCCTTCCCATGTGCCCCCTTACTTCCTTTCAAACTATGGCCTCTTTTACATTAATTTATTGATACATACATACATGCATACATACAATATAATCACTACTGAGGCCATTTAGTGTGTTGCTGGCATATGTATATTGTCAGTGTTGACCACTTAGTATTGGATAACCAATTAGGGGACTCACCCCTGGAGAAGACTACTTCTCCCACCCTCAGTTTTCCTTAATTGCCTGTAGGTTTTTGTTTAAGGGTGGGACCCCATAGGATTGCCCCCTTTTATGTCTGTTGGTGTTGTCCTTTTTCAGGTCCTGTTCAGGCAGCCATATTGTTGAGATGTCATGGGTGAATATTCCCTGGCATTTCTAATGACACAATCTCACATCTGACTTACTGGTCCTTTGACTCATCCTCATTCTGCTTCTCTCTTCTGTGATGCTCCCTAAGCCTTGGGTGCAGGACTTATAGGGGATGGGCACCCCATGAGTAGTTGGTGGTTTTCTGTGATGGTCTCTGTTGTTTACAAGAAACTTCTTTGAAGAGGAATGGGAGCTATAGCTTACCTGTGGTTTACGGCTACATTGTTGGAATGTAGTTAGGAATGATGCTTGTCTAGTAACATGAGACTATATATTCTCCTCTAAGACCCATTAACTCACTAGCCCCAAGTAGTTAGCTAGATTTCTAGAGCCAGGAGTGATTTCTTCCCTGTTAAAGGGGCCTTAAATCCAAATATATGGTTGTCAGTTACCATCAAGATATTGGTAACCGACATTGGTTACCACAATTGAGCCGAAGGGATATTTGCCATGCTGGTCATTATTGTGATTCAGAGGCTATGTAGGACTATTGGTAGCTTCTCTCTTTTGTCAGCTTGTATGGAAAATTTTGGGAATGCAAAAGGTAGTCCTTGGCAGGCTATTAGAGAAGGCGAAGTTCAGATCATGTGTGCAAGGTGCATAGTATTTTCAGAAACGGGAGCTTATCTTTACCGTGATCAAAGGATGTTTTAAACTCTACTTTGAGGTTTCCCCTGTAGGTTGTCAATATGACCTGTTTTTCAACTCAAGTGCTGACAAACTAAGTGCCGTATTCATTATAGGAACTGTGGTTATTAACAGAACCTTTTAAGGGAAAAGATTCTTACTCCAAAAAAAGGATTATAATGGCAAGACTTTTAGTACTTCTACCAAAGGGGTAAGGGTACCACCAGACACAGGGACTTGCAGTATTCCTCAAGTACTTATTTAGGTGGCAGTGAGCTTCCTTAAAGCACATCAACATCATAGCTATGTACTATTTGATGTAAGATACTCGTCCTTGAGTAGCCATTATGATTCCTTTGTGAATAATTTAGCTAAAAGAATAATTATAGCACTTTTAATGGAGATGGGGGGGATAAGATCACTAATATGAGCTACAAAGGAACAAAATATTTATTTTCATATCATATCCTAGTCTCATTAATAAAGATTTTAGAAACAGATTTGAACAAAAATTTTTAAAGTGTGGAAAAAAATAGGGCTGGGAAGATGTAACTCTGGCAACTGCAATGAGGAGGGATATGAAGAGCGGTGAGGGAAAGCACGAAGATTTAACAATGGAACAGCAAACAAGACAGGCCAGTGTGACATGGCAGAAGAAGAGGGAGCCACTATAGAAAATGATTGTCAATGCCCAGAGTATCTCAAAGGGATGTAGGCCAATGTTGAATGGCAGAAGGAGAGGGAGCCTCTATAGAAAAGGATTGTCAATGACCAGAGTGTCTCAAGAGCATACTTAGGCATTGGCCTGTATCCAAACGACAATGAAATAGAGAAAAGCAGAAGTTATGTTTTTTTGAATAATACAGAAAGCTGGCAGACCATGGTGCTGATGATGGAAGTTCTGAAAGTGACTGTACCAGATGAGAGAGGGGTGAGCTGGGAAATGTAAGCACATTATAGTATTAAAGAGATAATTATTTTCCCCATCTTCTTTGCATGGATTTAGGTGAATTGGCCTTTCAAAGGGGTGATATCTTGCAAGGCCAGCTAATTGAAATAATTGTTAAGAGAGGAGACACTGATATGTGATGTTTTAATCTTTGGAGCTTGTCTCCATCCAGGACATGATATATATTTTATTCTTTTGATCAGAAGACAATAGCTTTTCCTCAGTGGGGCTCAGCAGAACCCTAATATCCACCATCAGGTGCCCTCAATGCTGCGTAGTATTTGTTGCTAAAGGGTTGAATCCTTAAGATCACTAAGAGATGGGTTGAAATTAGAAAATCGGCCATCACCATTTCCACCATGAAAATTCAAACTATTGTTTCTCATAAGGGATTAGCCTCTGGACTAGAACTTTAACCACACACTGACTTATGGCCCCATATAGGTAGTGCTGCGTAGGAAAAGAATGAGAACCCAATCAGAGACAAGGATGGGAATATATCTCAGTGGTTGTGGAACTTGCTTTGCATATTTTAGACTGTAAGTTCAATTATTCACACACACACACACACACACACACACACACACACACACACACACACACACAACCAGAGTTTTCTCCTGAAAACTGCACTCTCCATCCAAGACAGGACTGAGAACATCTGTACTGTTTGGTCCTGGACAGAAATACAGAAATGGAATTGCTATCTTTGGGGTCCTCATCCTCCCTATATCTGTCTCTTGTCTTTGTCAATATAATTTGTATTTAATATAGGTGATGATGCTGTTTCTATTCAGTTTATAAATTTATGGGAACATTTACCATAAATGGAAAAAAATCAATGTGTGTATGTTATTGTGTATTAAGCAAATACTTATGGGAGAGCTGATATAGGGATCGGAAGAACAAATTGTTTTTACTACCTAAGAAATTAATCAGTTACATTTGGATTGCTATTTACATCTTAGAAAATAGGGGCATATTTCTTTTTGTTGTTATTTAAGGCATCTTTCTGGAGATTACTGAAGGGAAGAGAAGTGACTTTGTCCAGATTTAGAAAGTGATAATACCCTGTTGCTATGGAAATGAACACAGGTTATGTTGTTTTCCCATTTTTATTATTTCCATTTTATCACAATAAGACAGACAGATCTAGTTGGTCTTGGAATATCTAATATCTTCACCACTGAGGAATCATTTTCTTTCTATTGCTATGATAAACTCCATGACCAAAAGCAATTGGGAAGAAGTTTATTTCAGTTTTAGTTGTAGTTCAAGTTGTCATCTTGAGGGCAGAGTTGAACTTAAGGCAGGAATTTGGAGGCCAGAATTGATGCAGAGGCCAGGGAGGAGTCCTGTTTACTGACTTGCTCAGCCTGCTTTCTTATAAATCCCTGAACCTCCAGCCCAGAAATGGCATAACCTCTCAGTAAACTGAATCTTCCCACATAAATCAATATCAAGAAAATGTCCTACAGATTTGCATCCAGACTTATCTGATGGTAGCATTTTTCTCAACTAAGTTTCATCTTCCCAAATAACATTAGCTCTGTAAAGTTGAAAACAACAACAAAAAACCCAACCAAACAAATAAAAACAAACAAACAGAAAACAGGATACCATTTAACAAAGAATACATCAGAACTTCAGAGATAATAGAAGCTAAACTTTTTTTTTTTTTTTGCTTCACTTGGAGAAGAGACAAACCAGGAAACACCTGCTTATTGTAGCAGAAGTAGAAATTACATTCCTATGACCTGGTCCTGTGCCTACATTCTTGTGTCTGTGCACACTTTAGACACCTGCTGGGAAGTGGAGAACAACTTTAAATGACTAAATGAATAAACAATATTATATAAATATCCCATGTGTTGCACATTAATAAGAACAATACCCAATCCTATCTAAGCACTAATCATACCTTATAGTAACATATATGACCTTTGCAAGACCTTAAAAGCTTTTATTTTACGAACTATAGAAATGACTCTGGAAAGCAGAGCCTTCAATTGTGGTGTTAAGCAGTAAGAAATCTTACAATGGCCAATGAGCTTAAGGCACTCATGCTCCTTGTCATGATTGTGGCTGGTACCATAAGCATCATTGGTGGCCTCTCAAGTCTTTTCACATAACCATCATTTTGCACATTCTCTCTTTCAAGTACATTTACAAATTATCCCAAAGTAGGCAGAACTGTGTTAGGAATGTGAGCTTTGGAGCCTGCAATAGGAATGAAGTTATCACCACTGCCCTTGTAGATGCAAGCTTATTTTTGCTTGCTTACTTTTTTTTTTTAACCCCATTGGTGCCTTGAAGCTATGTTAGTATAACCCTTCCTCAAGAATAATGAAATACTTGCCTAGGACAACCAAAATCAAGATCCTTTGTCTTTGAGTCTGTTACTTGAATTAAATCATTCCAACCAAGCTCAGGCCACTGACATGCTAACATGCTCTGTTAAAATTATTTTATATTCTGATAGGTTAATATTTTGTTTTATTTAAGTAGCACAGAAATCTTGTGTTTATTTTTTTTAGCCTTCCTCTGTGGAAAACAATCTGAAATACTGCACTTTCTGAGCTTAAAATATGACAAAAGGAATTGCATTTATTCTCTCCTTGGGGCATTTTAATGCTTTAAAGTCCTCATCTAGAAAATGACTTTTTTATTATTCTTTAATCAAATACCTTGTAGGTAGTTGTTTTCTTATTACTTGCTTATTCCTTCCAAATACGAAACCCTGTGATGGAAAATCAAGATAAGTGATGGTTTCACTTAATCCTATTTTGTATTTACATTTAACAAGGGGAAATGAAACAAAGAAATATGTTAGGAAACAAATGCAATGGAAGTATTATTCGTAGAAAGAAACAAAATCCCATCATTCTTGTAAGACTGTTACTAGCTCCTTGGTATGCTGGAAGACTTACTCTTCATTAATAAAAGGCAGTTGGCCATTGAGAAGTTTATAATATCCTTGCGGCATCTACCTCATTGAAAATCAATGAAATCTTGGCCAGGAACTGTGCTGACAAAATTATTTCATAGTCATAAACTATCTGGATGTTAACCCAGCATCCAATGAAACGAATGCTCAGCTTGCTTCCTTACCATGTCAAAGCATCATTGAGTAGTTCTTGCTGTGCACAGTTGTCTACAGAGTATTTCCACATTCTCTTATCTCTGTGAGGACATCTTCTCAGATCTTTATTCTGAGATTAAGTCCCCTCTGCTGTAGGGGTATAGACTGTATGAAAGTAATTTGAAGGCTACAGAACAGTAGCTTTTAACACAAGCTAAAGGACTCAGGAATATTTCTCCTGCGTCGCTGTCACCGGACAGAGACCTTGATGTGCTGCTTTATGGCTGGGAGACAGCATTGTGACCTGTGATTTTATTGATTCACCTTGCAATAATTTACCTACTGGAGACTGTCTCTGTTGGCATTTTCTTATGCTGCATCCAGAATCTGAAATCCTGCAGGATTTCCTGATGTTTTGCTTCGGAGTTATCCTGACCTCTAAAACCTTTAACCATAGTGTGTGAGTGTAAGAATTCAAAAAAGTACATCAAATCTTTCTCCTGAATACACTCACCCATATTTTCATACTGAACTACCAACCTTTCCCGTTAATGAGGCAGTGCTGATGGAGCACTATTTCCTCTCTAACCTCTCACCACTCCCTGCAGTTCTTTGAGCATCCTGCCTCCTTTGTCTTCAAGCCCTAATGCATGCGAATGCTTCTTCACGGGCTGTCTTGCACTCACTGAGGCCCCCTGTCTGCTGTCACTGCAAGTGACTTATTGCCCTACATGTGCTTGATGCACAGTGAATGCTGAACAGTAGTATATGCCGGGGACATGGTACGAGAAACTCAAGAGATTGAGAAAAAGGATAATTCAAATTACCCAATTTTAGCAAAACAGTCTCTGCAATGTAATGTGATTTGTGGTTTCCACGTAAAGGTGAGTTCGCTCAGCCAACAAGTATTATGCAGAGGCTGGGCTTGTTAAAGGCTTCGGGAAGTTATTAGTAAGCAAACTAGGAAAGGTCATGGATCTCAGTGAGTGTGAGCTCTAGTTGAAGATACAGAAAAGGAGCAATTGAATAGCTATATACAATTATCTCAGGGAGATGTCACTAGCAGGGAGCTCCTAAAACGGGACAATGCAATGGCCTTGGGAAACAGGGTGCCCAGTGTAGATTAGATTTAAATTGTTTGTTGTTGATGTTGTTGTTGTTTTAAGCTAAGACATTCATAACAGGAGGTAGTCTTGGATTTAAGAAGAATATGGGAAAATATGCAAAGCAATGAGAACATCAGACACAAACCTGAAGATGGAAATTAATGTGATGTGTTCAAGGAGGAAGAGGAACAGGGAGAAGAGGAGGAGACAGGAAAAAGAGAGAGAACAGTAGACAGGGTCAGAAGGCATCTCTAGCTGTGGCCATCCATCACTCTGCAGTTCTAATAAAGAGCCGCTGTTGCAGGCCTAGTGTAAGTACAAACCAGTGGAGGGTTCAGGTATAGAGATGATGTGGTCTCATTTGCAATTGTCTGAACAGGCTCTGCAATGCCTACATTGGGGAAGAGCAGAATGCGACCATGATTTAAGCAGAGACCTGATGCCATCTTGCGTTGGTGACATGACAGCTGAGCTCAATACAGCACTGAAATGGAGCAACACTGGAGCCAGTATGCTACCACCCTACCATTTAAAACATTAACTGATAGCAACGAGACTTCTACACTTACAGAAATTTCAAAATTTGTGTGGGAAGTTACTATGAGTAATGAGGAGGCTGAGTCAAACTCCAGGCATAATTTTACCTGACAGGCTGCCTTAGGTAAAGAGGAAGACAGTTGGACAGGGGGATCCACAGTTAAAATAAGTGTTCATATACGAGTCAAGGTGGTTTCTCTGCTCTGCCTTGATGAAGGTTTAGAAGGATTGGAGTTGGTGTCAGATCTAAGTAGAAACTAACAGGCATGCCTTTTCTACGTGTCCAGGCTCACTCATCTAGCAAATAAAAACAGTTCTACCCATGACTAGTTAGATCTTAGTCTGCTGCTGAAATAACCAATATATTGTACAAGTAGTTGTAGGAACAGCATTTCTGACATTCAGGTCTCTCCAAACTCTTTGTGTAGGTAGTTTTTTCATGGAGTTAGAAAGCCAAAAACTTGCTTCTATATACTATAATCATCACTTCATATATTCATATCTCTTGTTGAGTTAAGAAAACTGAAGATGACACAGACAATGAACTACATAGAAGTCTCCCTATTAGTTCTCCCAATTAGAAGGAGTTACATGGTACAGCTCAAGTCACATGATATTCTGAGCAGTTCACTGCACTAACCTGCCTGAGTATACTATGAGTTCAAGGAAGTTTCTCAAGAAATAGAATATTTGCTGCATTCATTCTCAGTTTCTCCTACTTAGAAGCATCTAATGATTGATTAGTTTGAGAAGAGAAACTCTTTATCACTCTTATCTAAAAGTAGAATGTTCTCATGCCCATAATGTGTATGTCTGGGTTTCTAAAGTACCCATTACTCCTATCTGTAGCGGATAGGTTGGCTGAGCCAACTGCATATACATATTGTAACCATCCGATAAAGTTTTCAAGTGGGATGGATGTCAAAACACCTCATTTATATTGTACAGGTGCATAGATTTAAACATTGACTAGTAATTTACTGTTATTTACTTAAATATAATGAGGGAAGATACAGTGAATGTCTATCTCTTATAAGGTACTTTTATTTTTTTAAAAAAATGAAAATTAGGCAACTTCAAAAGGAAGGTTGGCAGCTGGTCAAACCGAATAAATTTTGACTATTTAAAAATCTATACATCTTTAAAATTTTGATTTTTGTCCAGACATGTGATCAGCGCCTTCCTTATCCACTATAATCTCCAGGTGAGACCTGAGAGGAACCTAACTCTCTGCACCGCTGCCAAAGATCCCTAGAGGTCTTGGGGTTTTTTTATGACAGAAAGGAGCTAAGACAGAACAACACATTCTTAAAAAGAAACAGAGCTTCTGGGGTATGGCTTTCTCAGATGATCAGACACACATATTTAAATAAAGACAGAATTTCAAAGCTATAGAAAGAAAAATTGAACCAAAATATTATGTCAATAGTTAGATAAACTACATCAAATAAGTGAGCAATTTGGAACTAGTGAGCAAACAAACTATACCCGCAATTACTCAGTTCTGAGGTATGATTCACATCGCTTTCCTCAAATCTTGCCAACAATCGTTGCAAGATTCAATGGTTTAAACAAAGAAACCTACAATCAGACTTTCAGTTTGATGTTATGCTTTTTACTTTTTATTTCTATGGGTGTTTTACCTGCATGTAGTTCTGTGCACAAAGTGAGTGTCATGTGCCTGTAGAGACCAGAAGAGGAGCCAGATTTCTTGGAACTGGAATAATAGATAGTCATATGCTACCTTCTGTGTTCTGGAACTTGAACCTGGGTCCTCTAGAAGAGAGCCAGGGTTCTTAACTGTTGAGCTATCTCTCCAGTCCCAGTTTAGTTTTAAGAAAAAAAAGAAATAGTAAGATTACAAAGATTCATTGCAGTAGTTGATACACCAAGGAGTTGTGTACAAGTTGATACAACCAAATCAAATTGTTGTTAGGAAATAAGTTATTCATTTGGGTTTGGTCAAGTTTGGCTTCCTTCTTTCCTTCCTTCCTTCCTTCCTTCCTTCCTTCCTTCCTTCCTTCCTTCCTTTCTTCCTTTCTTTCTTTCTTTTTTCTTGGTGGTTTTTCCAGACAGGGCTTCTCTTTGTAGATCTGGCTGTCCTGGAACTAACTCTATAGACCAGGCTGACCTCGAATTTATAGATATCCACCACTTCTGCCTCCTGGGTGCTGGGATTAAAGAAGTGCATTACCACTGTCCAGTGGTTTGGTTTCTAAAGGTGGTTGTAACTATTAAACATGAAGAGGAAGGTACACAGAGTGACTGTGATAGTGTTCTTTTTCAGCATTTGATCATTCTCCAAGTTGAGTTTGCATTCTCTAAATATCTCCAACTTCTCATGTTTACAATAGATGCTGAAATATTGGGGACACTTGTGCATGCTAAAACAAATGCAAACAATTGCCTCATATCTAGGTGTCTGGATTAAACAAATTATCTCAAATGCTAGCTAGGTGCCTGGTAGTTCCATGTAAATACCTATGGTCAACACACTGGTCAGTGTTCTGCTGCCCTTGCCTACTGCTCTCTCTAGAGGGAACTGTTCCTTGCTAAGAATCAATTCTTTTATACCCTTGTGAGAACATGTTTCCTGACTCCATTCACATAAAAACTACTTGTAGGATAAACTTTCTTTTGTACCTGCAACTCACCTGCTACCAACACTGTATTCTCAGCCCTATAAACCATCCTGAAACTTACTTTGGGGCTCAACATTCAATCAACCATTACCACCAACGTGACATCTGTGACAAAAATAATATTTCCAAATAGATTAAAGTTTTGTGATGATGGTCAGAGAGCACCCTCATTGGATGAGAAAAATCGACAATTCTAAGTGAGTGTGCTTTAAAGAAGAATGACTGCTTTGTTTATTCAAGTCTTAGGATGATGATCTTATCTACACTTCCTCAAGCTCAGCGTTGAAGCTTGGACACCATTGGGTGATACTATTCGAAAATTTTATCAGCTTCCTTTAAAAATCTACCTATAGGAGAAGATAAGACTAAGGCAGATTCAGGTGTTGTCGGGGGAGGGGGAGATTTACAGACCCAGCAAGTGCTGGTACCACATGCAGGGAGTGCTTCAGTACCACACAGGCTTTGAGAAAGGTATTTGCCCTCTTCTGAACTGTTGATCTGACCATGCAATTGTAAGGAAGTAAGGCTCCTCTTGTTTGCATGTTGGTGCCTATGTTGATACTGGAAAACTTAGCATATTTATATATAGGATGATTACATGTTAAGTTTTGTTGCTCAAAGACAATTTTCTTAGAATTTAAAAGAACAAACACCCAGGGCAAACTAAATATCAGAAACTGGTAGAGGAGGAGACTAGAAAAAGAAGGAAGGAAAAAAAAAAACATGCTATTGAAGCTAGAGCAAAGGTCAGATATATGGCGGGAAAGGAGGCTTTACAGAAAGTAAGGAAGCCCAAAGTACCAGGGAGATAAAAGCTAATTTACATTCTGGTCAGCATCTGATAGAAAAAGGCAGAAAAGGGAACAAGGACACTGTGGAACTTTGTGGTGGTTTACCAGGGCAGGACTAGGGACAGGAGTTCTGGAAAGGACACATATAGTATCTCATTGAAGGAAATTTTACTCCATCTCTTTAGCATGACCAAGGGTGAGCCTCATGCCATGCTTTTCTTACAGTTAAACATAAATCATACACTTGATCTGCTCTTAAGCAATTGGACTAGATTTCTATAGAAGAAAATGTACCGAGTGAGAGCATTTGGGAAATCCAAATGTATGAGCCTTTTCGCATGAGGCAAGTCTGGTATGGCTTTGTGACGCTCTCTCCACCGTCTTTATTCCGGTTCGTCCTGCAGGGTTTCCCACGTAGCTCCAAAAGATTAAGACTGAAATCCCGACTCTCCTCTCCGCCCACATCAATTCCACAACCACCACCACCTCTCTTTGCATTCCGTGTGCTTCTTCACTTAGAATAAGAAACTGTTCCTTGGAATGTGCATCCTTCTGGTAACTGAAGTCTCCCCTCTTTCTGTTTTCAAGGATGGGAGGAACAGTTTTATTGGACACCAGCTGGGCGGGGTAGTGGAAGTACCAAACAGCAAAGACCAGCGGGTCAAGTCAGCCAGAGCCATTCAAATCACCTACTACCTCCAGACCTATGGTTCTGCCACTCAAGACCTCATAGGGGAGAAGTGGGAGAATGAGTTCTGTAAGCTTCTGAGGAAGCTCCAGGATGAGCACCAAGACCTTCAACTGTACTCTCTGGCATCTTTTAGCCTCTGGAGAGACTTTCATAAGACCAGCATCCTGGCCAGAAGCAAGGTCCTGGTGAGCCTCGTGCTGATCCTGACCACGGCCACCCTGTCCAGCTCCATGAAGGACTGCTTGCGCAGTAAGCCCTTCCTGGGCCTCCTGGGGGTGCTCACGGTATGCATTTCCATCGCCACTGCAGCTGGGATCTTCTTCGTCACAGATGGGAAATACAACTCTACCCTGCTGGGAATCCCTTTCTTCGCCATGGGTAACTATCCATCCTTGTGGTAATCGGATACTTGCCGGTTTGGGGCAAGGGAGTACTTTCTTGACTTCTCAGGTGGAAATCTGTTTTAGTTTTGCTTTGGTGTGTGATTGTGTAATTTTTTTTCCCCTTAGAGTTTGGGTTTGTCTTACCTTGTTGAGGCCTTCAAAGTAGATTACACAGAAATCAAATCATCCTTCCCTTTCATCTAATGATGCCAGAAATCTTTAAATTGTGTAAAATGGGAATTCTCTACTCGGTTTCTTCATAGCTGATACATTGGAATTATCTGATATAAAACTAAGGAGAGTCGATGCTTATTTCAAACAGGATTTTGTGCCCTCCCCCATCATAGTTACCCTCAATGATAGTTAACATGATAGTTAAAAATAGTGGAAAATGAAAGGTTTAAGAACAACTGATGTGTCTTAATTTCAGAGATCTTCTAAGGAAACTCGATCTCATTCAGTAGTGTTGCACAGAACCTACTGTATTTTTTTACCTGTGTAAAAAAAAATTCCTTTAAAATAAAAAAAAAACCACTGTCTGTTATCACATAGATATATTATCCAGTTTATATATTTATCTCTGGTGAAAATAATTAGTAATTATCCTTAATTAAGATAATAAATTTTCTCTCAGCCAAACATAAATCATGACCTAACTATAAAAATGATGCATGTGTGAATGCATGTATGTGATGTCTGTGTATGGATATTTTCTGGGAATAGACATGAGTGGGGACTCAGTGACAGGATGGGTGTGACTTATCGATAAAGCAGAGATGATGGTGATATTTGTGATATTCAAAAGGCTCTGTTCCATGTGGTATAACTGTGTGTGTAATAATTCAGAAATTGAACCTCCAGGTGGTGACCTAGTGACCTGACACAAGCAAGAGATCCAAAGAATAGCTTTGGATGTACTAGCTTAGTATCAGTCATGGCAGAGTGGTGGTGACGCACGCCTTTAATCCCAGCACTCAGGAGGCAGAGGCAGGCAGATATCTCTTGAGTTCTGAGTTCGAGGTCAGTCTGGTCTACAAGAGCTAGTTCCAGCACTGGTTCCAAAGGAACACAGAGAAACACCGTCTTGAAACCCCCCCCCCAAAATCACTTGTAAATAAGTTTTATTATTAAATGCTAAATATGCATGCAGAAAGCTCTCTAGGTGGCCATGCACCCAGAAAGCTCTCTAGGTGACCACGCACCCATATCTTTCTACCTTCACAAGCATATTTGTAAATGAACAAGGGGCACACAAGTTGTACAAACTGAGGTCATGTGTCAGCATTGGGAACCAACTTAAGCATTACTTCTTTCATAAAATAATAATGGAAGCTCTTCACATTTTATTTTTTTAATTTAAAAGATTATAATGAAAGATGCTAGTTTAAAGTGAACACTCCACAAATAGCTACAAGTGTTAGTGTGTAAGATTGTATAAAAGTGTAGTAAATTTCACAATGAAAATGAAACAGCCCTTGGCTTCACACAATTGAGTCTTTAGGACTATGCATATCATCACAGATGCATATTAATTAGATAATAAAAATATTTTATCCAAAACTATATAAAATATTTTGTCACTAGTGATAAAAATGAGTCTAGGACTGTATTTTACTTTTTCTAAATATCCCAGTTCTTCTTGACTTGAAAAATGACACAAGATTTCTAAGAATCACAAAGTAAGACTCACAAGTAAGACATGGCTTGCTCAAACCTAGTCAAAACCAATGGCATCCTAATCGTGGAATGTAAAGATACTTTTCAGAAAAGGATAGAATTACACACTCTATACAAATAAGGTGAAAATCTACCTATAGTAATGCTCGATTATAATGTCAGCCCTACGAGGACAAAGTGATATTTCATTCCTAATAGCAAGAACACTAACAACAGTAGTTAGTGTTATCGAGAAGTCCAGATGTATAGGACATACTGTGTGCCTATCTGCTGAACTTTAGAACCACAAATCCACTCTGGACACCATGGGCATGGACTATAAGCAGACAGGTCAGTGTGTATTCAGGGTGCTGCTGCAGTTCTGAGAGGAATGTGTCTGCCGTGCTCCAAAGGCATGCCAAAGAAAGACCCACACACAGATTTTTAAAAATTCCACTTCGCCAAGACTATGTTTCCATCCCAGTTTTCTGCTTGTGTTGTGTGTTATACTGAACACTCAGTAATGTTAGTTTGATCTGGTTCTTCACATTGACAATGAAGAATTTGGGCTACTCCATAATAAATTTGAAGATGCTATGAAATTATTTATTTCCTCATCTGTTGAATGTAGAATTTTGTCACTCTCAAGTTGCAGAGTTTTTATTAACCTCCAAACTTTAATCCTAGAGAGGAACAAAGAGACAGAGAACGGGACAGAGACAGAGATTGACTTACTGATAGGAAATACCACAGTCTTGCATACAGAGCATCAGATAAGCAAAGCTACAAATCACAGAAAACACATGGCTGTGAAGGTGCTGAAGGAGAATGTGATGCAAAATATAAATAAATTTTGTTTGATAAATATGTATCTGTCACCTGAATGCCCAGTATTTGCAGAACGCTGGTTGGTGTAAAGCCTTTGGTCCAAGCTATGTTGTCTAAAATCAGTAGAATATAGAAAGAAGCTCAACACCTCTTGGAAATCTCTCTGTCTTAGTTTTCTTTTTATTGCTGTGATAAAGCTTTACCAAAGGCAACCTAGGGAGTACTGAGTTTATTTGGCTTATATTTTCACTTCATATCACACAGAGAAGTAAACCTAGAGGGAGGAGGAGCTGGAGCAGAGACCACGGAGCAATGCTGCTTACTCACTTGCTCTCCGAACTGACATTTAGCTACAGCTACCTTTTTTTTATTGACTTTATTGAGCTATACATTTTTCTCTGCTCCCCTCCCTATTTTTCCCCTCCCCTGCAACCCTCTCCCATGGTCCCCATGCTGTCAGTTTACTCAGGAGATCTTGTCTTTTTCTACTTCCCATGGAGATTAGATCCATGTATATCTTTCTTAGGGTCCTCATTGCTGTCTAGGTTCTCTGGGATTGTGAATTACTTGTCTGGTTTTCTTTGTTTTATGTCTAAAAATCACTTATGAATGAATGCATATAATATTTGTCTTTCTACATCTGAGTAACCTTACTCAATATGATGTTTTCTAGACCAATCCATTTGCTTGCAAATTTCAAGATGTCGGGTATTTTTTCCTGCTGTGTAGTACTCCATTGTGTAAATGTAACACATTTTCTTTATCCATTCTTCAGTCAAGTGGCATTTAGGTGGTTTCCATGTTCTAGCTATGACAAACAATGCTGTTGTGAACATAGTTGACAACATAGTTGTCCTTGTGGTACAATCGAGCATTCTTTGGGTATATACCCAAAAGTGGCATTGTTGGGTCTTCAGGAAAGCTGTTTCCTAATTCTCTGAGAAATCGCCACACTGATATTCACAGGGGCTGTACCAGTTTGCACTCCCACCATCAATACAGAAGTGTTCCACTTACCCCACATCCTCTCCAGCATAAGTTGTGATCAGTGTTTTGGATCTTAGCCACTCTTATAGGTGTAAGATGAGATCTTAGAGTTGTTTTGATTTGCATTTCTGTGATGATTAAGGATGTTGAGCATTTCCATAAGTGTCTTTCAGCCATTTATGTTTTCTGTTTTGAAAGATCTCTTTTTAGGTGTGTATTCCATTTTTTATTGGATTATTTGTTCTTTAGATGATCAATTTCTTGAGTTATTATATATTTTAGAGGTCAGTTCTCTGTCTGATGCAAAGCTGGTAAAGACCTTTTCCCATTCTGTAGGCTGCCATTTTCTCTTGTTGACTGTGTCATTTGCTTTACAGAAGCTTTACAGTTTCAGCAGGTCCCATTGATTAATTGTTTCTCTCAGTGTCTGTAGTATTGGGGTTATATTTAGGAAGTGGTCTCCTGTGTCAAAAGGTTCAAGTGTACTTCCCACTTTCTCTTCTATGAGGTTCAGCATGGTCAGCTTTATGTGGAGGTCTTTGATCCATTTGTACATGAGTTTTGTGCAAGGCAATAGATAGGGATCTATATTCATTCTTCTACATGTTGATATCCAGTTATGCCATCACCATTTGTTAAATGTGCTTTCTTTTTTCATTTGATGTTTTTTGCTTCTTTGTCAAAAATCAGGTGCTTATAGGTGAGTGAATTAATATCTGGGTCTTTTATTTGGTTCCATTGGTTCTTCTGTCTGTTTTCATGCCAGTACCAAACTGTCTTCAGTACTGTAGCTTTGTAGAAGAGTTTGAAGTCAGGAATTGTGATGCCTCCATAAAATCCATTATTGTACAGAATTGTTTTGGCTATCCTGGGTTTTTTGCTTTTCCACATGAAAACTAAGTACTGTTCTTTCGAGGTCTGTGAAGAATTTTTCTGGGATTTTGATGATAATTGCATTGTATCTGTAGCTTGCTTTTGGTAAGATTGCCATTTTTACTATGTTAATTCTACGTACCCAATAACATGGGAGATCTTTCCATTTTCTGGTGTCTTCTTCAATTTCTTTCTTCAAAGATTTAAAGTTCTTGCCATACAGATCTTCCACTTGTTTGGTTAGAGTTATTCCAAGATATTTTAAGCTATTTGTGGCTATTGTGAAGCATGATGTTTCTATGATTTCTTTCTCAGCCCATTTATCATCTGTGTAAAGAAGGGCTACTGTTTTTTTAAGTTAATCTTGTATCCTGCTACATTACTAAAAGTGTTTATGAGTCGTAGAAGTTCCTTGGAAGAATTTTGGGAGTCGCTTATGTAAACTATCATATCATCAGCAAATAGTGAGAGTTTGACTTCTTCTTTTCCAATTTGTATCTCCTTGATCTCCTTTTGTTGTCTTGTTGCTCTAGCTAGACCTCAAGAACTATTTTGAATAGGTATGGAGAGAGTAGACAACCTTGTCTTGTTCCTGATTTCAGTGAGATGCTGTGAGTCTCTCTATTTAGTTTGATGTTGGCTATTGGCTTGCTGTATGTATACTGCCTTTATTGTGTTTAGGTATGTTCCTTGTGTCCCTGCTCTCTCCCAGACCTTTATCATGAAGGGATGTAATATTCTGTTGAAGGCTTTTTTAGCACCCAATAAGATGATCTTGCGGGTTTTATTTTTCAGGTTCTTTATATGCTGGATTCCATTTATAGATTTTCATATATTGAATCATATTTGCAATCTCTAGGATTAAGCCAACTTGATGGATGATTGGATGATTTTTCTGATGTTATTGGATTTGATTTACCAGTTCTTTATTGAGTATTTTTGTATCAGTGTTCATGAGGGAGATTGGTCTGTAATTCTCTTCCTTAGTAATGTCTATGTGTGGTTTGAATATCAGGGTAATTGAATCCTCATAAAAAGAGTTTGGCAATGTTCCTTCTGTTTCTATTGTGTGGAACAACTTGAGAAATATTGGCATTAGTTCTTTGAAAATCTTGTAGAATTTTGTGCTGAAACCATCTGGTCCTGGGCTTTTCTTGGTTGAGAGACTTTTGATGATGGTTTCTATTTCTTTAAAAGTTACAGGTCTATTTGATTTGCTTATCTGATCTTGATTTAATTTTGGCAAGTGATATTTATCCAGAATATTATTCATTTTCTTTAAGTTTTCCAATTTTGTGGAGTATATGTTTAAGAAATATAACCTAATGACTCTCTGGATTTCCTCCACATCTGTTGTTATGTCCCCCTTTTCATTTCTGACTTTGTTAATTTGGATATTCTCTCTCTCCCTATTGGTTAGTTCAGATAAAGGTTTGTCTATTTTGTTGATTTTCTCAAAGAACCAACTCTTTGTCTCATCGATTCTTTGTATTGTTTTCTTTGTTTCTATACTGTTGATTTCAGTTCTCAATTTGATAATTCTTCTTGTCTTTCGGTTCTCCTGGGTGAGTTTGCTTCTTTTTGTTCTAGAGTTTTCAAATGTCTGTAATTCAGTAGTGTGGGGTTTTCCCCACACTTCTTTATGTAGGCATTTTGTGCTATGAACTTTGCTCTTAACATTGCTTTCATTGTGTCCCATAAATTTGGGTATGTTGAGTGGTCATTTTCATCGAATTTTACGAAGTCTTTTCTTTCTTTATTTCTTCCTTGACTCACTGATGCTTCAGGTGAGGAATGTTTAATTTCCATGTGTTTGTGGACTTTCTGGAATTAGTGATACTGTTGAATTCTAATTTTAAGACATGGTGAATCGATAAGATACATGGGGTTATTCCAAATTTTTTGTATCTGTTGAGGTTTATTTTGTTACCTAGTATGTGGTCAATATATGAGAAGGTTTCATGAGGTGCTGAGAAGAAGGTATATTCTTTTATGTTAGGATGGAATGTTCTACAGATATCTGTTAAGTCCATTTGAGTCATAGCATCTGTTAGTTCCCTTATTTCTCTGCTAATATTTTTGTCTGACAGACCTGTCCAGTGGTGAGAGTGGAGTGCTGAAGTCTCCCACTATTAGTGTGTGAGGTTTAATGTGTTATTTAATCTTTAGAAGTGATTCTTTACATAAGAGGGTACCCTTGTGTTCGGGACATAGATGTTCAGTATTGGGATTTCCTCTTGACAGATTTTTCCTGTGACTAATATGAAATGTCCTTCTTTGTCTCTTTTTATTGATTTCAGTTTTAAGTGTATTTTGTTAGATGTTAGGATAGTTATACCAGCTTGTTTCTTAGGTCCATTTGATTGGAAAATTTTTTCCTTAACCTTTACACTTAGGCGATGTCTGTCTTTGAGGTTGAGGTATGTTTTTCGTATACAGCAGAAGGATGGATTCTGTTTTTGTATCAAATCTGTTATCCTGTGTCTCTTTATAGGTGAGTTGAGTCACCTTATATTAATGACAGTGATTGCTATCTCCTGTTATTTTAGTTTTTGTTGTTGGTGATGTTATTTTTTGTGTTTTTCCCTTCTTTGGGATTTTGCTACTGTGAGATCATCAATTGTCTGTGTTTTTGTTGATGTAGCCAACTTCCTTGGGTTGTTGTTTTTCTACTAGTACTTTATATAGTACTGTGTTTGTCGCTAGATTTTGGTTAAATCTGGTTCTGTCATGGAATATCTTGTTTTGTCCTTCTATGGTAATTGAAAGATTTGCTGGGCTGACATGTGTGGTCTCTTAATGTATGTATAACGCTTGACTAGTACCTTCTGGCTTTTATTGTTTCCATTCAGAAGTCAGGTGTATTTCTAATAGGACTTCTTGCTTAGGGCTCTTTTTGCTGAGGTCGTTGCCTTGGGCCTGCTCTGGCAGAGGTTGCTGACCCAAGCCTGCTTTGGCAGAGGTCACTGGATTGGGCCTGTTCCAGCAGATGTCACTGGCTCAGGACTGCTACCTCTGAGGTCGTTAATTCATGTTTGATCCAGTAGAGGTCTTTTGTTCTGGCCTGGTCCCTCAACAGTGGCTCCCTTGTACCTACTCCTGGGCCTGCAGAGTTCTCTGGCCCCAGCCTACTCCCTCAGTTGTAACTCCCTTGTACCTGCTCCTGTGGAGTCCATAGCCTCAGGCCTGCTCCAGGGGAGGTCGCTGCCTCAGACCTGTTTCTGTGGAAGTCCCTGTCCTGGGCCTGTTCCCACAGAGGTCTCTGGCTCCAGTCTACTCCCTTGGAGATCCCAGACTTGCTCCTGGACCCACGGAGGTCTTGGCTCAGGCCTATCCCCTCAGAGGTTCCAGACTCATGCCTGGACCCGCAGAGGTCTCTGTCTCCAGCCTACTCCCTCAGCAGTTACTCCCTTATACCTGCTCCTGTGGAGTTTACGGACTCCCAGCTACCTTCCTCACACTTCCCAGGACCAGCTGCCAAAGGGCAGCTCCATGAGGGTTGACTGAGCCCTCCTACATTAGTTTAAAAATGTACCCACAGACTTACCTGCACACCAGTCTGATGGAGGAACATTTCCAAGAGGATCTCTCTTCCCAAGTGACCTAAGTTTGTGTCAAATTGTCAACAAAGAAAAGAAGAAAACAAGCAAACAACAACAAAATTATGACAATTTCTTCTATATTTCTGGAAGGATTCTTATGCAACAATTCAAAATCCTTCACCATCATCAAAGCTAATTCTCAAGACTGGAAATGTCATTTATGGTGCCTACTTTATAAACCAAAAAAGCACATACCTGACATGCCTTTAGCCTTGTATTTTTCTCTTGTATTCATTATGTGTTTTTGATCCACTTGATGCCCCTAGTGTTATTTTGGAGGTACATAGAATGTATCTAAATATTCTTCCTTTAAAAAGCTAATTCTCATTTTCATACATTTTCTTGATGCTTCCTTAGGCAAAGTTTTATTTGTCAAGTTACATGTTCCATATTTGGGTTTATAAAAGATGGCTATAGGTACAAAGTCTCTCACACTCAGAAAATCCAGAATTGGAATTTTTAAGCTCCTAAATGATTCAAGCTTAATATCCTTTTTTTATTCAAGAATAAACCACTGAGAATTCCACCAGTTAAATTTAAAATTCACTGTTTCCCTTTTTGTTTTAAAGGTTTTCATTTGCCTGCCATGCATACATACCCTCTTTATGGAGGGGGAATTGGAACTAAATACCTCAGAAAGGTGCCGTGCTCTGCCTTTCCATAGATAGTGACTGGACTATGTGTTATCTTGGTTCACTATTATTTCTCTGCTCATTCTGTATCTGTGCATTCTCACATTCGTCCTCTGCACACACTGGTCATGTACAGGGAACTTGGTTTCTGCAGATAAGCTCAAGGTTTATAGCTATAAGCTTGTTTGTGTTTCAAAGCCTGCCTTCACTTACTCATCAGTTGTTATTTATTGAATACTATTATACTCAAAGCATTTAGGATTGTAGACTCAAAGGTTTTGAGTAGAATAAATCAAGTCCTTACTCTCACGGGTTTTACACATAGGTCCAAGAGAAGGGAGAGGTGGGACAACAAAATCAAGAAATAGAAACTTTGCCATATTGTTGGCAAATGATGCAAAGATATAAAAATTAAATGACCTGCGAGATAAAGAGCAAGAGTAACCAGAGAAAAAGCTCGTCTAAAAATGAAAATTGAAGTAGAAAGCTAAGTGAAGTAAGAGAAAGAGCCACCTAGAAATCTAGAAAAGTGCTTCTGGAAATGAGAAGAGGAACTGAGAACAAGAAAGAGTGGATGGGTGGAGTAGAGTGAGCGGCCGACTGAAGAGAAGGGCTAGAAGGGGTACAGAGAGATTCCCTAGGGTAACACTTCAGATTTAATCTGGTGAGAAAGAATACTGTCAGAAGCATTTTACCACAAGAAGGTGTGTTCTGACACATTTTTAAAAAGACTCTTTGATTTTTCTGTGTAAACCAGTCTGCAAAAGTGCAAGAATAAGGCAAAAGGTGATCCCAAAGTTCCCCTGGGATGCAGGGATGGCACGACAGAGCAGCAGAGCAGAGACGGTGGTAAAAATGGATTCAACTCAGAATATGAACCCAAAAGCCAAGGAGATAGGATTTGCTGAAGAACTGCATATGCCATGCAGGAGAAAGAGGCGTCAAGGGTAACCCCAAGATTTGTGGAATGAATAACTGCAGTTGCCATTGCCTGCTAAGATGGTCAGGGAGAATGAGCTGCATGTTAAGGGGAAAATAACCAAAAGTTTACTTTTGTATCTGTTAAGGCAGAGATATTCATTAGGCATCCTGCTTTAAAAACGTGAGTTGGGCAAGACATACAAAACTGTGTGGAATCCAGGTTTAAAGAGAGCATCTTTAGGTTGGAGCTGGAGATATTCGTGACTTCTCATGGCATTAGTAATATGAAATAGTTTGAAAATCTGCTAAAGTCAACTATAAAGATTACTGTGGACCAAATCAACGTCTATGGCTCAAGCCTAGAACACTCGCATATGGAAGACTGGGAAGTTAGGATGATACAGAAAAATGAACAGTAAAAATAATTTGATAATGTGAAAAGTCAGCAAACCAAAAAGAATAGTGTGCTTGAAGCAAAGTAAAGACAGTCTTCATGAGGAGCAAGATACCAATAACTTACGAGCTTCTCATGCCTAATTTCCAATGGAAACTGAGAAGTGGCCTTTGATTCATCAACCTGAAGACCAGGGATTACTTTGACAAGAATCACTTTGGGAAATGCTTAGGGTGAAAGAGTCGTTTAAAGACGTTCAATGATATGGGGAAAAAGACAGACAATGCGTAAGAACAATGTAAACCATCTTTGCATTATTTGTTTTAAATGGAAAATAAGAAAGTTTATGTGTGGTAAGAAATGGTTAAAAGAGGGAAAACTTCAGATTAGAACAGAAAGAAAAGAGGGCATGATAAAAGGAGCAGAGACGTTTCTGCCTCTAGAGTACCGGTGAGACACTGGGTTTATATAGGGCCTTAGCCAGCCCACGGGAAAGGGAAGGAGTAATACAAGGAAGGACAGGTGCATATGTTGGGCTGAAGAAGACATGGGAGCTTGCATGTGGAAGATTTCTTCTATGGCTTCAATGGATGCTAGTGCTCATGGTTTTAATAAACTAACAAATGAGCAAGAATGTGAATTCTTAAGCCCCCAGCCACAAGTAGTTGGGTGAAGAAGTTGAATTTGATCAGAAAAAAAGCCAAAAAAACATGCATGCATAATAACTTCCAATTTTCAGCTTTGTGTTGGGCCACACTCATAGGTAGCTATCTTGGAGCATGTGCTCACATTGGACAGAGCTGGGCTAGAGCAAACATGACATTGTTAATATAACAGGTACTGAATCTTAGATCTCTGAAGGATGATTTCATCTTGGACTATTGAGCTGAACATGTAAATGTGTCCTTACCACCATGGTGTTCTCTGAATAGGTAGACAACTTCTACAGTATCAAGGAGCTCCTAGAAAATGTATTTCAAGAAATCTATGCAGAAGATGCAAGTCTGGCCTGCATCTAGAACTTGCATCACATCAAAACCATCATATTCTCCTGGACACATAACAATCACTAGGGCCAAACAGGATTCAAGAATGAGACAATAGAATTCCACATCTTGAGGTGATTTTTGGCAGGATAACATTTCAGGACAGGGTGTGGAACAAGAGCTATTGTTCTGGTAGTCTTTGGAAGATGTGGTCCTTTTAGAATCATAATAAAAGTGAGCAAGAAGGATAAAGTAGAGTCTAGAGGTGTTTGCTGCAAACGTTTTTCAGGAGAGGTTATTCTAATGAAAATAGCCACACTCTGTTCCTTCTGATATGGGAAACAAGTGTAGGACTGAGGGCTTTAGGGTTTCATTGGACCAAATGGTCTTGGTATACAATGGATTTTATCCCAAGGAAAATGAGATCACCAAAAACTATGATAGTAGTTGTGGTGGCTACAGGTACACTGAATTGCTAACAAACCATTAACCAAAAGGAGAAACTGTCCCTGGGGTCTGTAAAGAAGGCCAATACATACCAGGGCTAATTTGTACAATATGCAATATGTACTCAGATGTGTGGGGTTTTCATACAGGATAAAAAAAATGGCATCTGTGACCAATCATGAGGATGAAGGGTGATATTTGTAAGATCTTCAGTCCCAGTGGCAAGAGGAGAAAGACTAGAACTAGAAAGTGATTCTTAAAATCATTGCACACACACAAAAAGAAGCCAGTTTTCACTAAAGCAAGACAGTAGAACAGTGGTTCTCAACGTTTCCAATGCTGTGATCCTCAAGTACAGTTCTTTATGTTTTGGTGATCCACAATCATAAAATTATTTCATAGCTATTTCAGACCTGTAATTTTGCTACTGTCACGAACAATAATGTAAATATCTGATATTCAGGATATCTGCTCTGTGACCTCTGTAAGTAGATGGTTCACCCCACAGAGGGGCGGTGACCCACAGGTTGAGAACCACTGCTCTAGCACTATCTGAAAAGGGAACTTGAGAAGTAGGGAATCTTGCAGATGCAAGTATGTCTTCAAGAGTACTTTTAAGAGATTGGGAGGAATGAAAAAAATAGTCAGATCAGGAAATATATAGTACTGTATGGGAATATGAGTCCCAAGAAGAGAATTGAGTCTCTTATGCAATGTTTCTTATTCCATCACACATGTATGGCAGTAGTAGTAATGCCTCCCGAAAGCTTCTCACATAATCAAAGTAAAGGATTTCAAGTTCCATCAATCTCTCCCTCTTCCTTCTCCTTTTTTCTTACTTTTTCTTCATCATTCTCCTCCTCTTTCTCTCCCTTCACTTCTTCCTAATCCGTTTCATCCTTCTTTTTCCCCATCTCATCTTTTTCTTTCTCTTCTTTTTCTTCTACCTCCTCCTCTTCCTCTATTTCTTTCTTCCTCTTCCTTTTCATCTCCGCTCTTTCCCCCTTCTCTGACTTCCTGCATTCTCTATCCTATAAGCCATTCTCCATATATAATATTTGTAGTTAGGTTCTTCCTTGCTACTCTATGCAAAATCATGAACATTTCCTCCTCTTCTTACTTCGGCATGCTTCTTGGAATTCATCACTGTCTAAGTATATACATCTTAAATTATTATCTTCTTTCCCTCACCAGAATGAAAATCCCTCTAAAAAATGCATTCACCTTGTTCTCCTCAGTTACTTCCCATAATGATAAACAGCATCTGGTAAAGATAAGCAGCATCTGGTAAAGAATAGACAATAAATGTACATAGAATTCATGATCAAATGGCCTGTCAGTGTTTTTCAAATGATTTACAATATACTAAGGGATCGTTAAACCAATGTAATGTGTCATGGACATCAATTTTATTTTATTGAGAAGAAAAGAGGGTTGGAAAATATATAAAACTGCTATATTTGATGCTTCTGGGCACTTCTTTCAGTTTCATATACACGTATACAAAAGGTCAAGGTGTGAAATGATTTTCCTAATATGGACTATTGTCAATATTGTCTTAAAAGACATTGTCTAGAAACTCTTTTGGAATAAATTCTTAAATACAGTATGGTGCCAAGAATGGTAATATTAGTGACAGGGCAGCTGGGAGAATTCATAAGAGGTGCAAATAGCACCTGGGCTTTTGGGAGTAGAATTAGGAAAGGACTGTTTCATCTTTGTTTATCACACTTGTGTCATGTGCTGTATGGCATCTTACTTAGAATTTTTCCTCACTGGGTAATGAGGTCCCATGATTGTTATTCTTAGTGCCTGTGTTATCAATGTTCTATTCAGGAAGATGTCTTCTGTGCAAAAGCACCAAAGGTTATTCCCTACTTTCTCATCTCTCAGGTTCAGTGTGTGTGGTTTCATGCTGAAGTCTTTGATTCAGTTGATCTTGAGTTCTGTGCAGAGTAGAAACACGGATCTATTATCATTCTTCTACTTGCAGACATCCAGTTAGACCAGCACCGTTTGTTAAAGATGCTTATTTTTTTCTATTGGGTGTTTCTGGAGTCTTTATACAAAATCAGGTGTCCACAGCTGTGCTAATTTATGTCTGGGTTTTTGATTATATTCTATTGATCAATGTATCTGTTTTTATGTAAACAGCATGTGTTTTTATTGCTATAGTTCTGTAATACAGCTTCAAATCAGGGATAGTGATCCCTCCAGAAGTTCCTTTATTGTACAGGGTTGTATTAGCTATCCTGAAGTGTTTTGGGGTTTTTTTTTCATATGAAGTTGAGTATTATTCTTTCAAGGTTGGTAAAGAATTGTGTTGGAATTTTGATAGGGATTGTGTTTAATACGTAGATTGCTTTTGATAAGATGGCTATTTTTAGTATGTTGATTCTACCAGTCCGTGAGCATGGGGGGTCTTTTTATCTTCTGCTATCATCTTCAATTTCTTTCTTCAAAGACCTGATGTTTTGTCTTTCATTTTATTGATTAGGATTACACCAAGATAGTCTATATTGTTTCTGGCTCTTGTGAAGTGTGTTGTTTCCCCAATTTCTTTCTCGGTCCATTTGTCATTCGTATATAGGAGGGTTACTAAATTTTTTTAGTTACTTGCTTCACTGAAGCAAGTGAAGTATATTTTCCAGCTATAGGAATTCCATGGTAGAAATTTTGGGGTTGCTCATGTATACTATCATTCTATCTGTGAATAACTATGCTTTGACTTCTTCCTTCTCAATTTTTATCCCCTTGATCTCCTTTGGTTTTGGTATTTCTCTAGCTAGAATTTCAAGTATTATATTGAATAGATATAGAGAAAGGTCACAGGCTTGTATTGTTTTTGATTATGGTAGAATTAATTTAAGTTTATCTCCATTGGTATAGGAGGGTCTTCTTTCTATGTGTTGCTTTCATTGGTTGAATAAAGAAAACTGCCTTGATCTTTTGATAGGGCAACCCTTAGATGGGTGTGGTAGAAAGAACAAAATTCTGGGAGGAGGAAGGCAGTGTGGCAGACGCCATGGTTCTCCTCTCCTAGACGCACGCTGGTTAAACTCATGCCAGTAAGCCACATCAAGTGGTAATACACATTAATGGAGATGGGTTAAACTAATATGTGAAAGTTAGCCAATAGGGGGCTGGAGATAATGGGGCAGGCAGTGTTTAATTAATACAATTTCCATGTGGTTATTTCAGGGGTTAAGCTAGCTGGGCAGCAGGACACAACCCTTCACATCTCCATACAACATTCCATTTACTTTGATATTGCCTGTTGGCTTGCTATAAATTGCCTTTATTGTGTTCAGGTATGCCCCTTGTCTCTCCAAGAAGGAGTGTTGGATTTTATCAAAGGATTTTTTGGCATCTAATGAGATGATCATGTATTTTTTTTCTTTCAGTTTGTTTATGGAGTGGAATACATTAACTGATTTTTGTATATTAAACCATCCCTGCATCTCTAGAATGAGGCCTATTTGATTATGGTGGGTGATCTTTTTGATGAGTTTTTAGACTATGTTTGCAAATATTTTGTTGAATACTTTTGCATCAATATTCATAAGGGAAATTGGTCAATAATGATATCAGGGTAATTGTGCCTCATAAAATGAATTTGACAATATTCCTTGTGTTTCTATTTTGTGGGATAATTTGAGAAGTGTTCATGTTAACTCTTTGTGAAAAGTCTGGTAGAATTCTGTGATAAAACTATCTGGCCTTGGAATTTTTTTTTTTTTTGGTTGGAAAACTTTTAATGATTGCTTCTATTTCCTTAGAGTGTGTGTGTGTGTGTGTGTGTGTGTGTGTGTGTGTGTGTGTGTGTGTTGCTTATCTGATCTTGATTTAACTTTGGTAAGTAGTAGCTATCAAGAAGATTACCTATGATTATCTATTTCTTTTAGATTTTTTCCAATTTTGTAGAGTACAGGTTTTTAAAGCATGACCTAATAATTCTTTGGATTTTCTCGATATCTGTTGTTAAGTTCCCCTTTTTTTCCAATTATTGTCAGTTTGGATATTCTCTCTCTGTCTTTTATTTAGTTTGAGTAAGGGTTTGTCTATCTTATTGATTTTCTCAAGGAACCAACTCTTCATTTCATAGATTCTTTGCATTTTTCTGTTTCTATTTTATTGACTTCAGTCTTCAGTTTGATTATTTCATGCCATCTACTCCTCTTGGGTGCATTAGCTTCCTGATGTGGGATGTCCTTCTGTATATGGGTTGCTTTTTATTGGTTGATGAATAAAGCTGTTTCAGTAAATAACTTAGCAGAGTAAAGCCAGTGATTTAGCATTGAATCCCAACAGAGATAGAAAGTAAACGGAGTCAAAGAGATGCCATGTAGCCACCAAAGGAGAAAGATGCCAGAACATTACCAGTAAGCCACAGCCTCGTGGTGACACATAGATTGAACTGGGCTAATTTAAGATATAAGAGCTAGCTAGGAATATGTCTAAGCTATTGGCCAAATAGTGTTGTAATTAATACAGTTTCCATGTGATTATTTGGGTCTAGGTGGCTGGAAAACCGTGTTACAGCTTCCTTTTGGTCTCAAGTTTTCTGGTGTGCAGTTAAACTGCTAGTATGAGATTTCTTCGATTTTTATGTTGGTTCTTAGTGTTACAAACTTTACTCTTAGTTTGGGTATGTTGCACATTTATTTTCACTGAAATATAGGAAACTTTTAATTCCCTTCTTATTTCTGATTTGACCCAATAGTCATTCAGTAGAGAGTTGTTCATTTTCCATGAGTCTCTAGGATTTCTATCTTTTCTGCTATTGTTGAAATCCATCTTTAATCCATGGTGTTCTGATAAGATGCAGGGAGGTACTTCAGTTTTTTTGTATCTGTTGAAGTTTGCTTTGTGTTTGAGTATGTGGTGGATTTTGAAGAAAGTTAAATAAGTTGCTGAGAAGAAAGTGTACTCTTTTGGGTTTGGGTGAGATGTTCTATAGTTATCTGTTTGAATCATTTGGTTTATTACTTCTGTTAGCTACATTATTTCTGTGTTTAGCTTTGTCTGGATTACCTGCTTGTTAGTAGACTAAGCTAGTTTTAGTAACAAAGGGGGATCAGTATGGAAGAAGCAAGACAAATGACCCAGTTCATCCGCCAAAAGTAAATAAAATTACCAAAAAGGGAGCCAGAGAGCATGGAAGGGCCCTTGGTTCATAGGTGTGGGCTTTAGACAGGGGTAAAACCTGAGAATGGAACTGAAAACTCACTCAAAATTTTTCATTTACTTGAAAAGCCTTTGAAAGCGTTAAGGCAATTCCAGATTCCAAATATGAAAGTTGGGTTTAAAGATTTTATCTTTTCTTTGGTGCCTCTTTTGGCACAGAAAAGTGTTCCGCTGCCTGTTTTATCATCCAAATCAGCTCCTTATTTGCCTAAATGTAAGAACTGGCATTTCTAGTTAATAATGAAGTCAAGCATTAGATCCTTTCTCTTCTCTGTTGTGGGTCAAGGATCAGAGCCTGTGTCTCTCCACCCTTCTCCCAGCCTTCTCCATCTGCAGCTGTTCTCAGCAGAGCCTTGGAGGCTTCTAGAGGCTCTGAGAAGCACTAAGGTAGCAGAATTTCCAGTTGCTCCCTCCTGCTTCTGACCGTGTTCCTCACATCGTCCTCACATTCTGACACTTCTACGTTTGTTTAAGGGAAACTGACCGCAGGTTTACTTTTGTTCAGAACTGATCACTGGTATCACAAAAGAAGGGAGAAGGAAACGTGAGAGTTTAGGAAAGAAAAGGAGGGACAAGAAAGGAGAAAACTATGAACACACACAGGGATATGATTGCTCCTTTCCCATTCTCTGCTGCCTCCTTCATAATATAATGGAATGCAGACACAAACTAAACGTGCTCCTAGCCTGAATGCCTGT
The DNA here is from genome assembly GCF_982192425.1 of Myodes glareolus. NCBI lineage: Eukaryota > Metazoa > Chordata > Mammalia > Rodentia > Cricetidae > Myodes > Myodes glareolus. The sequence goes on along the minus strand of NC_142043.1, from coordinate 15,746,862 downwards.
GCTCTAGATGGCAGACTTTCTGTTGTCTCCTTTGAAGCGTATCTACAGGTGTGATGTTTACTTCAGACCTCAAATTTCTCTCTTACACACAAATGAACTTCATTTCAAGGGCTGCAGGAGATAAAAGCTCATGACTGGCAAGAAGAATGTGTGAGAGAGTGCCAAGAGATTTGACTATGACCTCATCTTCAGCCTCACTGTATTCTAATGTCTGTCTTAGAGAACAGGATAAAGACACAGTGGCAAAATCGTCAATATTGTAACTTCTCAAACCAAGCTGACGAGAGATAAAAATGGGATCCGGAACTTGTGTTCTGAAAATCTTTCCAAACAGTGGGTTACAGGTAACTCCCAACAGGGCTTCCTTTTGCTCACATTGTGTAAAATACTTCTCATTAATAAGAAGACTTTGTCAGGGCCATAAACTACAGCAAGGGAACAAAAAGTAGTCAGTATTAGCTCAGGACCCCCCAAGTCCAAGTTCTCAACATAAAGGAGACTTATTTGCCCCCCCAAAGGACAAAGGGCAGGAAATAAAAGACAAAAGACAGGAGACAGAACATAAGCAAAAGGGGGAAAGGAGGCAGGGGTGTTTGTCCTGGAGGACAAAGGGCTGGCTCTGGATAGAGAGGAGATAGATGTGGCCCATAGGAAAACGGTAGTTTATTAAGGTAAAAAGGGCAACCCCAAGTTAGGTGTTTATTTTACTTGGGCCTATTATAGGTAAGTTTAAGGGGGCATTTGATTGCTGAACCTCAACACTTTGATAGTTGGACCTTGGTAGTCAGCCTCAGGAGGAGGACGTGGACATTAAGAGAATAGACCATGGGGGCTAGCTTTAGGAATGGAATCTAATGATTTTCAGCAAGGCAGAGGGAATGGAGAGAAGGGCAAAACCTGCCAGTGCCATATTTGCCAGGCCCGCATTGGCCAGAGTCCCTTCAGGGACATTTTATAAACATCTAAGGTCTCAAACATACTGTCAAAATCCCTTCCTCTTTGTCTCCCAGACACGTTATTCTTCCTGGGAAATCCCTCTCCATGCTGGAGAGCTTACCATCTTGTTAGATTCTACCAATATATGGCAACCTCTTTTTTGTGTTGCTAAGTAGTCTCCAAATGGATTCGTATGGCTTGCTATGAACTAAACAAGTAAGATTCCTGTTGAGACTGGGCGACAGTCCTTCTTTGTTGCTCCCATGCCGATCAAACATGTTTAATCTTCTTCAGGGAGTGACCTTTTCCCATTTCAGAAGGTCTGGAGTTCTTCCCCATTGCCTCTCCCCATAATCTCCTGGAGACAGTTTTCTCTGGATTGTGTTACTTCAGCTGGTTTATTGCTCTGGTCACTCTTAATTCTGAGGGCTACCCTGAAAAATGAAAACCCAGGCTCGTAGCATGTGGTGAGAATCTTGCTGAATCCCTCCAATCCTCTCTCAACAGTGCTAGCAGCAAGCTGTAATTACACAGCTCGGCCCTGCTGTGCTCTGATAGCTGTCTGGCCCAGGGACTGTGGTTCATCCAAGGAGGCTAATGGGTTTTGTTTGCCTCTATTCTGCCTCTAAGTTCAATCCAATCACCTTTGCATCATTGCTCTGATCAAATAAAACCTTTGATGCCCACAAACACAGGCTGTTTCCTATCTCGTGATGTTCTTTTTTTCTAGAAATTCTCAGGGTCTTTCATTTATTTTAATTTTCAGGACTCCTTCTTTATGGCATAGATAGATAGATAGATAGATAGATAGATAGATAGATAGATAGATAGATAGATAGATAGATAGATAGATAACTTCTGAACTCAGGACCGGCTGAGTGGCTTCCATTTCTGCTTTCTCTGCGTGATTGTTTACATGACTGCTTCCACCTTCCCTGCCGAGTTCCAAAGCCTACATTAAGAGATTGAGACTATTTTTGCATCCTCGGTGAGTAGCACAGAGCCTAGCATAGCGTGGGAAGTAATCTGCAGTTATTTTGTGCTGCCAGAACGGAGGGCTGCTCTGCCATTTGACCCCCTGTATACCCAGGGCTCAGCGTTGAATTCCCAGGAGTACCGGATTCTCATTAAACTATTGCACCATACTTTCTGTCTTTTATGTTTCCCGATCCTTGTCCCAGATTAGTGATTTACTTCTAGGGAAGGGGTGACCCTTTCTCTTCACCCTTTTCTTCAAGCTCTTTGTTTGGTCTGCTCAGCAAGACTCACTAACGAAGATAAGAGGAAGACAAAGGGAGACATAGAGCTCTCTTTCTAGTTCCTGCCTGCCTTGCTGTGGCACTGTGTCTTTGGCAAAGGCAGGCTCACTCAGACAGGACCTTGCGTATGGGAACACAAAAGCTTTTATTTGATCAGAGAAATGACTGTAATTGTGATTGGATTTAGAGACCCCCAGCTTTCACCGGTCCCCGATCTCACTATTCAAAGCCTTTATTCCATAGGATTTAACAGTCCTAACAACTTCCTGTTCTTGATAATAGTAAGATGCCAGCATCCTTAGCTGGGTGGTGGTGGCGCACACCTTTAATCCCAGCACTCAGAAGGCAGAGACAAGCAGATATCTGTGAGTTCAAGGTCAACCTGGTCTACAAGAACTAGTTCCAGGACAGACTCCAAATCTTCAGAGAAACCCTATCTCGAAAAGAAAAGAAAAAAAAAGATGCCAACATCCTTTGTTTCTTTTGGTTTTCTATTGGCTCTGACCATATTTACAAAAATATCTTCTTAATATATAAGTGTATAATCCTCCACCTAAGGGAGTTCTATGTCCTTCCAAGCATCTTAAAATGTGCTTGCCTATGATAAGGGCACCTGAGCAAACTGCTGGATTTGAAGTATTTCTCAAGAACCCATTCACTTACCTTAGATGTTGTCAGCCAGATTTCAAGAGCAATCATTGTCGATCACTACCAAATCCTATCCTGACCATCAGCAGTCTTAACAGCATTGTGCCCAAAGTCCAGATTCCCAAAACATCACAAGACCATATCCAATGCAAAAGCAAAGAGTTTTTTATCGCTAGTTAACTCAGCTCCCTCCATCCATCTGAAGTGGCAACAGCAGCAATTACAGCAATGGAGGCAATAGGAGTAGTGCAGGAGAGATCCCTGAGCAGCAAAAATACGGGGGTTATAGAGGGGAAGAGACATGGGGAATCCCAAGCCTCTGTGCGTGAGGTTGACTGTCCCCTATGATGTAAGATTTCCAGGCCTGAAGTGAATTCCCAACTGCCAGCAACTGCATGCCGAGAATTCCAAGCACCATGGGGGCTCATCAATTGGTTCCTTATCCCTGCTCAAGGATTGGCTGGTATTGTGTGAGGGGCAGAGACGGTTCCAATTCTGGGGTCAAATTATGCTATTTTTTTTTTTTGGTTCTTTTTATCTTTTTGGCTCTAATTTTTGGACCAGGGCGAATATCTTTGGTATGCTCTGAATCTAGGGGCTTAGTGCGTTCTTTTGGTCCTAGTTTCAGGATCCAGGAACTGTTCTCTGGCTCTAGTTTCAGGGACAAAATGTCTCTTTCCCTGGCTCTGGTCCCATTTTCAGAGTGTGTTTCTTTCCTTGGCTCTGAGCACAGAGGCAGGCTGCCGAGGGATTGTGCTAGGTCTACGGACTGACTCACTGAATCTGTGGGGGCCTGGGTTTCTCAACAGAAACCTGATTATCCACCTGCCATTGCCCACTCGACACAGAGCACATCCATCTCAAGTTCACAACACCCTCGTTCACTGCACGCTCTATCTCCTTTCAGAGACCAGCCTGGAGACATGCTGCATTTCATTCCCTTTCATAATTCTTGGGATATGTTTCTCATAGTAAGTTGCGATTTCCAGACCAAAGCTTCCATTTAAAACTTCCATTAAGTACTTTTTTAAATGTCCTCTGCTATTGTGATGCATCTGTTTTTTGAGAAACTGCCCGTGTTTTCATCCTCACACATGGTAAAAGTTGAAGTGAGCATTCACAGGGACGGTTTTCTCTAAGAAGGAAGAATAGAGGGCGATGCCTTGAAGAACACTGTGTCCCGGGGTTCACTTTTAGATCACGGTGGCTATTTTCTCCCAAATACCTAGTTGAAGTTAAAAGTAGTTGGATATAAAAATGTCGCCTTTAAAGTGAGCGTTTCCAGATATACATAAAAGAAACCGCCTGTCCTTGTTTTGTGCCATGATTCCGGTGCTTCCGCAGATAAAAATAGTGCTGGCACTCACTCCTGGCACGCTGCACTGGAGGCTTCTCTTAATTTGTTGTCCACCCTCATCCTGAAGGCCTCTTCGTGTTGCTGCTTTCCAAGCATTTTCTTCTCATGAGTATCCATGCCGCACGCTACACAAAGTCGTCCATTTCCCAGGTTGACCTATACCCCTCCACCAAGCTCCACTTTTCCGCAAACACTATTTTCTGCTCCTAGACAGTAGGGTTCAATTTTTACTTTACTTGTTTAATTATTTGCTTTATTTTTTGAGATTATGCCATAATTAAATCACATCCTCCTTCCCTTGCCTCCATCCAAACTTTCCCACATCCTCCTCCTTGCTCTCTTTCAAAACCAGGGCCTCTTTTTGTACTGATTGCTGTTCCATACAAATGTATAGTCCTAAATCTGTAAGTAAATCCTTCTCAGCTTAGATAATGTTATCTGTCAGTATGGTAGATTATTTTGAATCTATTTTTGCCTTACTGAAAAATAATGCACATTTGTTATAGGAAGACAGAGAAACAGTATAAAACCATCACCTGAGACAGTAGTCAATGAATATAGCCTTGGCCTACGTCAACTGATGCTTAGATAAAAGTACAAATATAGAGAAATACAAAACAAAAATGAGGTGATTTTTATATGTCCCACATTCAAGCTGCTTCCCATTTAATGCTAAATCAAGAATTTCTATACATGTAGAAAATGGTAGGCTTTATCTATCCTGTCCTTGCTAATGTTAGCATTTTGATGCATGTGAGAATCCTGCTCAGTGGAAAAAGTAGTCTATTAGGAGTGTCGTGGCAGCCTCCTGACGGTCATTCTAGGCACACCCTGCTCCCTGTGATCACTGCTGTCCTGGCTTTTACAATGCTCACCTTCAGCTGTTCCCTGTCACATCACTATCTACCTCATGCTATACATGTAGACCTATGTGTTTTCTATCTTTATGGTGAGTGGACTATGTTATCAGTTTAAAGTTCTTTTACATCTAGAAATGATTCATGTCTTTAAAAGCAGATTTGTCACTAATCTAGTTCCTGAGATTTTTTTCCTTATAAATATTAAATATACATTTTCCATTCCACTAACACCAGGCTCTTAGGATTTCCACATCTCTCTTGTTAATTGTCACAACCAAATGTGAGGAATGTTTTCCAGGGAATTATGAGAGAAGCCCATTTCTTTAGTTGCCAAAAAATAATTTTGACAGTAATTAATGTATTAATTATTATCCATATTTTCTTATTAATATTTTAATTAACATGTAAAATAATGAGTTTTGATGCAGCATTTCATATATATTCTCGCACACATATACATGTTAGGATTGGTGTTACAGTGCTAGGATTCATATATATATTCATATATATATATATATATATATATATATATATTTTAGACTGCTTTTTTCTTATTGTCTTTCCTCTTCCCACTGCCCCTTTTCTGCCACAATAGCCTTCTTCTATTTGCATGTTCTGTGTACATACATATTCTAAATTTAGCATTTGAATCAAAAACCAACAATATTTGTTTTTCTAACAAGGACTTACTTAGCTTATCACTTCCCTTAATTCCCATCCACTTTCCAGAAAATGACATAATTTTGTCCTTTATGTCTAAGTGAGATGCCATATGGTATATCTCATACACATTCTTCATCCATTTTGATGGCAATGAACATCTAGACTGACTATAACTTGCCTACTATGAAAGATGCCAGAATATACAAAAGAGATAACAACATGTCTATGTTTATCACCTACTCCCAAAGTTTCATGCTTAATTTAGAGATCACACTATACATTAGCTGCCCACCCTCAATATGACTCAAGCATATATTTTTAAAACTTCATGCATGAGTATGGTCTTCATACTGTTTTTTCCACTTTTTTCTCATTCCTTCCCCACTCCTTCTCAAATTCATGATTTTTTACTCTTTAGATAGATAGATAGATAGATAGATAGATAGATAGATAGATAGATAGATAGAGATATGTATGTATATATGTTAAATATAGATATGGTGTGTATGTATATATTGTAGTATGGAGGCCACTTATTTATTTCCCAGCTGGCCAGACTCCTGAAATAACCACACAGAAACTGTATTAATTAAATCACTTCTTGACCCATTAGCTCTGGCTTCTTATTGGTTAACTCTTACATATTAATTTAACTCATCTCCATTAATCTGTGTATTGCTACATGGCTATGGCTTACCGGATAAAGTTCCAGCTTCTGTCTCCGGTGGAGCTACATGGCTTCTCTTTTGACTCTGCCTTTTTTCTCTCAGCATTCAGTTTAGTTTTTCCCACCTAGCTAAATTAACCAATGGTATTCACAGCATACAGAGGGGAATCCCACATCAATATATATATAATACATTTAAATATAACCTGATGATTTAATTTAGTGATGTTTACAGGTATATGTGCTTACAGATGACCATTCAAGTTTGAATAACCTATCATGGGGGCTTATCCTTGGAGAAAACTTATTCCCTCTCCTTTAGTAGCCATCAATGGTCTATAGCTCTTCATCTAGAATTCGGGCCTGGTAAGATTTCTCCGATCTATAGTGGTATGCCAATTGTTGTCATTTTCAGGTCTTGTTTAAGCAACTATATTGTTGAGATTTCATAGGCACAGCTTCCTTGTCATATATAGAAGACAATATCTCAACACAGACAAACTAATATTTTGCCTCTAACAATATTTGTGCTCCATCTTCAGTGATGCTGCCTGGGGCTTAAATGCTAATTGTATATGGATCTGTTGGGAATGGGTCCCCATGATCAGTGGTTCTCTTCATTTTGACCAGTTGTAGCTTTCTATAATGGTCCTTGTCTACTGCAAAAAGCAACATCTTTAGTACAACTGAGAACTGTACTCACCTGTGAGAATAAGTGTGAGTATTTAAAACGCAGCTTTAGGTTATGTTTGTTTAGTAGAATTCCTATAGCAGGTTCTCGTCTGTGTCCTCATCAGGCATGACTAGTGAGCTAGGTTTACAGTGTTGAATACGAATGCCCACCAACTGAACTGTGCTTATGTCTGAATAGATGGCTGTTGGTTACCCCAAGGATATGAGTGCCACTATTGCTTCTTCAGAATATATTTATTGCAGTCATTGTTGAGGTTCGCAGACATTAAAACTTGGTAGGACTATTGATTATCTTTCTCCTTTAGCAGCTTGCATAGCTTCTTCCAATATTATAGAGGCTTCTAGACCAGTTCAAGTTTGATCCCTCCAAGTACTCTTTCTTAAGTGTATAGTAGATTCAGGAATAGTCTGACCTTTGATTTCTGATAGATAACCAAGGGTTATGCCAATACTCTATATTGTTTGGAGGATTACTTGGACTCTCCTGACCAACAAACAACTCAAAAGGATACCAAAGGATACCATGACTGGTATTATGTGTTGTTGTTAGATAGTCTGTGGCTTTTTGGAGTAGTATTATCACCCCAAGAAACATATATAAGTTATGTTATATATGTGTGTGTATTGTGTAGGCATGTATATGTGCATACATATATATATATATATGTAATTTAAGTAATAAAATGATATGACTCCCTCTGACTTATTCAGTCATCATTATTGTTATTTATCCCTCCCCCTCCATCTCCCTCTTTGTACCTCCCCTCTTAACTGCTTAAGGAACACAATTATTTAATTTAATCTGTGTTACAGTTTGATGATCTACAGAAACCACATTTAGTCCCACTAGGGAAACAAGCCCAGTGACTTCATGAGATTAAGACATTTCATGTCATGTAAAGCAGTTCCAGACAGGAATGAGCAGTGATACAGTAATCCATTCAAAGGGCTCTGAATTCCTGTGCGTTAGGCTCACAGCTGCTAATCCATCTGCATAACACGTTCTCACAGGACACTAGGAGCTGGAAGGGACCTGTTTCCTGAAGAATATATGCACTCTCTTGAAGAAAGCAGCCATAATTATCTTCTAAACATGGTACCTATATTGGACACATCTGCAAGCCAGATTTTGTGGTTCAGGCATCAGAGTACTACCAAGGATGCAGACTTTGCATGTGTTAACCAAATTATTTCTCACAAAATAATATATGGAAATTGATAGACATCAGGACAATGATATATTTAAATTTTAATGACTATGGAGGGACTTAACAAATGCAGTTGGATTCAAATCCCACATCTCTGGTTGCACATAAATTCATGCAGGCAAAACACTAATACACATAAAAATAAAAGAGAAAAGGTAAAATAGGAAATAATGTAAATTCTGAAAATAAAAAAAAACACCTCTTCTCAGCATAAGATGATATTACCTCACGTTTTCCTCATAATGTACACTCTATGGATAAAATATTTACAAAAGAGACACATTTTAAATTAAAATCTCTATACTAAAATGACAGCCTGTGTTTCTTTAAATCAACAGTGAAAATAGGGCTTAGGAGCAGAAAATCATCTAGGATAGTTCACAATATAAATAGTTATATCAGCATGAACTTCATTTAATTAAAACGAATTTCTTCACCTTCCACCAGATGATTTATTCTAAGTGGGAAAATTAAATACGGATATTTATATTATGAATTGCTCCTTTTATTACTTTTAACTAATTTAATGTTAAAATATTTTAAGACTAAATAAATGACTTTCATACAGCGACTTGCTATCTGTGCATATGCTTTGCTACTGCAAATAATTTTATTGCCAGCATGAAATCGTAGACTACCCTAGCTCATTACTACACACATCTCCATCTGTATCTTCACATTTGTCTTCACCTCATTTATAGATTTAAGGATGTTTTTTACTTGGTGCTGTGGTCCCTATTTAAACATTTATTCACGGTATAGAAATCCAGTCCTGTTCATAGTAAACCATTCAGGTATTCCAGTTAACAGGAACAGATTGGATGGGAGCTAAGCACACAAAAGGCAGGAGTCTGACCCTAGGAAGTGGCTTCCCACAATAATCCCAGTGACTCATAGAAAGAGATCCACTGTGCTCGGTGAGCAAAAGTCATTTCTTGACATAAATGAGGGTTGGGGAGATGGTTCTCAGTGAAACACTTGCCATGCAAGCATGAAGATTTTAGTTCGGTCCCTAGCACTCAGTAAAAGAGTTAGGGCAACACTTCTAATCGCGTTACAGTCGTGACAAAGCTAGACAGATCCCTTCAACTTGCTGGCCAAACAATCTAACCATGCCAGTGAGTCCTAGACCATTGAACCTAATTCGTAAAACAAGGAGAATAGTAACTGAGGAAGATATTCAAGGTTGACCTATGACTTCGCACATATATACACATGCACCTATACCTTCATATATACCATCACACATGTACGTACACACACACACACACACACACGACACCATCACCACTACCAACAACAACAACAACACAACAACTTAATGAAAATTTGTTGTTATGACCAAATATATTTGAAATTCCCATATTATACATGTTGTTGCAGAGCACTGAGGTATTGACAGGTTCTGTCCCACCAAGTCGCACATCGGTTTAGTCCAAAAGAATCACATAAAGGTCTAAATTAATTATAAATTAGTTGGCCTTTTAGTTCAGGCTTCTTATTAACTCTTATAACTTATATTAGCCCATAATTCTTGTCTGTGTTAGCCACGTGGCTTGGTACCTTTTTTAGCTAGGCAGTCACATCTTGCTTGCTCTGTGTCTGGCTTCTGTGTCTGGGTGACGACTGTGGACTGAGCTTTCCACTTCCCAGAATTCTTCTATTCTCATTGCCCCGCTTCTAGTTCCTGCCCAGTTGCCCCACCTCTACTTCCTGCCTGGCTACTGGTCAATCAGCATTTATTTAAAATACAAGTGACAGAGTACAGACCAGTATCCCACAGCACTGAGGTAACCTTATGCTCATTTTAAGACATCCAGAAAATCTTAACAAAAATATATGGCATCAAAGTTGAATTAAAGTAAAAATTTTTACTCATAAATTATCACTTGGTTTTTTTCACTACTTTTGGAACTTCTCCAGCCATAGCTGTAGCACATGCCATTTTTATTTTAGATCATAGGCACAATTATGAAAGATTGCCTGGGTGCTTAAACTAAAGTTATAAAGAGACTTATTAGCACACAATGTCCTTTCAGATATAGAATCACAAGTAAATATCTGCTAAATCTGTGCTCATATGAAAATCTTAGTTATTTAGCCCTCCCCCCAGTTCTTAAAAAAGCACCAGTGCCTTCCTAAACAGAAGAACAAAAATCTTAAAAGAAAACCACAACACTTTATTGCCTTTATTTAAAATTTAAAATTTTTATTTTGAATTAAATTGCTCCTCTGTCTAAACAGAGAGAAAATTAAATATTTAAGCCATCCAAAGCCACGTCTTTCTCTTTTGAAATTTGGGGACACAGTTTGAGTCACATATACACTTTGCCCTCACTTTCCATACAATCATAAAAATTTTCTTCAATCATATCTGTTTAATGTAATGAAAGCTCATTTCCCATCTGGAGAAACAAACCAAACCTCCCATGCTTTAAAATACAATAAGTTTCTTCCCACCATCATTGCAGCCTAGCACAATGCCCTTGACTCTTGCCAACTTTCATTTGTTCTGTTTTGATGTTTGCTTTTGCCATTCTATTGCAAACTTCCATAAAAATAAAGCCTACGCAGCCAATCTTATAAAGTTTCTCTGCATTTATTGCTTGAATTCAATCCTGTTACCCAAGCACCAAGAGTTTATTCACTTTCTACTTTTCATGCTAATAACATGCATGACTTTTTGGACATTTTTAAAAAATTAAAATTACTTGTATTCATATAGCAGTGGCCCTGTAAGATGACATACCTTTCTTTGGAGACCAATATACATTTTAGTCATGAGTTAGTTCATCCTTTTATTCAAAATTCTAGTTGAATGACTGTTATTTGCTAAACACCATGTAAATAGAGAAAGTAAAGAGGGTAACTTGTTTCCATGAATAATAAGCCCTTACCTTTCACATGTATGAAAGATATGGCTGATTAGAGTATAAGTTGACATAGGAAGTAATATTTAGCACCACAAAGAAGCCAGAAACAGTATGGGTTGTGTTGTGGTTTATTTACTAGAGAAAACTGACAAAGAAATGGGTCTTGATATCAACTTGACCAATAGCCATTGTTCTCCTTAGACATGTTACCTCAGACCATTTCAATAGCCCCATTTTTAATTAAGATTTTTAAATACAATTTTTTCTCATTTTACAAAGCTATCCCTGTTCCCACTCACTCCCCTCCTCCCATCCCATTTCCCTATCCACCCCTCAGAAAGGGTCAGGCTTCCCATGAAAAGTCAACAAAGTCTGACACTTCACTTTGAGGCAAGACCAAGCCTACCCACCCCCCCTTACCTAGGCTGTATCAGGTATCCCTCTAAAGAGAATGTGCTCCAATATGCCAGTTCAAGCAGTAGGGATAAATCCTGATCCCACTGCCAGTGACCCCACAGACTGCCCATGCCTCACAACTGCCCCCACATTCAATAGGCCTAGTTTGGTCCTGTGCAGGTCCCCCCACTATCAGTCAGAATCAGTGAGCTCTCACTAGCTCAGATCAGCTGTTTCTGTGGGTATCACCATCATGGTCTTGACCCCTTTGCTCATATTATCTCTCCTCCCTCTCTTAAACTGGTCTCTGGTAGCTCGACCCAGTGCTTCGCTGTGGATCTCAGCATCTGCTTCCATCAGTTGCTGGATGAAGGTTCCATAATGACAATTTAAAAAGTCAATGTTTGTTGGTCTCCTTGGACTTATCTCAGGCTGGCTATTTACTGAGGCAAATGTTGTGGTTATGAAAATCACACAAAGTCATCTCATTAGCAGAGGCATGAGATATAAGAGCCAAGGCACACTTTGGGAGAGATAGCATAACGAAACGTAAAATGTTTGAAAACTTAGAGCGAAAGTAAAGTAGTCTTCACTAACAAAGATGACCCTGGATAAGAACCGGAAACATGGCAATATGGATTGCCTCCTGATCTGAGGAGCACAGCACTTAGCGGAGGTCTCCTGACATCATAATGACTCCCACTCCACCAAAAGTTGTGTGTGGAGAGAAGAACCCTTAGCAGGGACACCAGGAGACAGTAGATCCACTGCAGGAGATTTTAAGTGAGCTGAACCAAATTTAAACATGAGGACCAAAGCACCTTTCCCCTGCAAGCATCCTTTTGATGCTCGCCAAATCACTGGGGACAAAACTGCACTCATGTAATAAACAAAGAAACAATAGCACACAAAAATAAGCAAGTGACACAGGTAATATGCAAGTGAAGAAATTCTACCAAGTGAGCAGTCTGCTCTGAGAAACAGAAAACTAAAATGAAACAGAAAACGAAAGTATATGGACACCATGACACCACAATCACAGAAATACAAAGAGTAGACACAAAGGAAACCAGAAAAGCTGAGGAGACGCACTGGTGTGGGAGAATTGTTTGTATTCTGTCAATCATGTTTTAAATAAAACACTGATTGGCCAGGCAGGAGGTGTAGGCGGGAAAACCAGACAGGAAGTAGAAATGATGCAAGGAGAGCAGGAGAATTCTGGGGAGGAGGAAGTTGATTCCTCCCACTCCTGCCCAGGTCACCGAAGCAGCAGGATGTGAGCTGCCCCACTGAAAAAGGTACTGAGCCACATGGTTAAAATAGATCAGATAAATGGCTTAATCAATATGTAAGAGTTAGCCAATAAGCAGCCTGACCTAATGGGCCAATCAGCATTATAACATATAGAGATCTGTGTGGTTGATTTTCTCTGGGGCCTGCCGGTTGTGGGGTACCTGGCGGGGACAGAAAACATAAACAAGCAGGCCCCACTCATGTTACACAGCACGAAGAAAGCCTCCAGAGCATACAAAAAGTAGAAGAAAAAGAAAACATTACTGATATACTTTTCATTCTGCTATGGAAAAGAAAAGGCAGCTATTAGCATTGAAATATGAAGCTAAAATTCTGTTCTTTCAATTTTTTATAAACTTATCATTTTTGTTTTGAATTTTTACTCAGAAGTTTTATAGTTATAAGTAGTATAAATATAAAATATGTGAATTTTAATAACTTATTTTTATCAACTTTATTTAAAGTACATGACAATATTTCTCCATTATCAACAGATTTTAGTAGTCAGCACTGATAGTAGACTAGTATATTCAAAGCATGATTTGGAAAATTAAGGTTACCAAATTCATTTTCTTTGGGAAAATTGCTTAGTGAATGAATAACAATGGGATTTTAAGGAAGGTGAGCAGTTATGGAGAAAAGAAGGTTAAGGATGGAAGAATAGAACTGAAAACAGAGAGGAAGAAAGGAGCAGAAGTGATGCATTGACCTCTCTAGATAGCAGCATGAGGGGTCTTCTTCACAAATAAAATAACCCTTATAATATGCTGACAGGCTTACAAACCATGATTCTGTTCAGTTTGGAGTGGTTGTGGTAGAGGTGGTGATGGTTGTGGTGGTGAATGTGTGCGTGTGCATGTGTGTATGAGGTATGCATATATATTTAAAGGCTAGAAGTCATAGGTTTAACTTCATTTGATGTGAGGACCCTGGGGAATCTTTCTTTCTGGTTTAAAAACAAAAATAAAATGAAAATAGAAACATTTCCCTTTCTGGCTTAATATTTCTGTGTGTAAAAACTGTATAGTTTCTCTTTTACATGTTTGGATATTTAAACATTATTGAAAATTTTGATTTAATAGGAAATGTTATTGTCTTAACGGGATTGATATAACTGAGCTTTTAAATTCTTTTTTTTAAAGTAATTTTATTAAATTATAAAAGTTTCCATTTCCGCCCCTCCTCCCACCACTCTCCCACTCCCCCCACTCCCTCTCCTCCTCCCTCTCCATCCCTAAGAGTAGTCAGGGTTTCCTGCCCTGTGGGAAGTTCAAGTTCCTCCCCCCTCCCTCCAGGTCCAGGAAGGTAAGTGTCCAAACAGACTTGATCCGCAAAATCCAGTATATACAGAGGAAACAAGTCCCAGTGTCATTGTCAATGGCTTTTCAGAAAGACTCCAGGCCAGCCACATTCAGAGAATCCGGCCACATTCAGAGAATCTGGTTGGATTGTGTCCTCGTTCAGTCCCAGTCCAACTGGCCTTGGTAAACTCTCATTAGATCCGTCCCCTTTTATCAGTGGGTGATCGCATCCCTCGCAGTCCTTATTTTCTTTTTCATTTTCTTCATCCTTCTGCTCCTCATTTGGACCTTGGGGGGCTCAGTCCGGTGCTCCAATGTGAGTTTCCGTCTGTATCGCCATCCATCGTCGGATGAAGGTTCTCTCTGGTCTTGCCTTCTTTGCTCACGTTCTGTTTCCTTCTGCTTCTCGTTTGGACCTAGGGAGTTAAGTCCAGTGTTCCGATGTGGGTCTTTGTCTCTATCTCCATCCATCGCCAGATGAAGGTTCTATGGTGATAAGCAAAATATTCATCAGTATGGTTATGGGCCTAGGCCGTTTCAGGCACCCTCTCTTCTGTCCAGAGAACAATTCTTAATGGAAATACAAACTTGTTTTTCTTTTGTAAGTTACCAATTCATAATCTTTCCTATTTATGTGGGATATGTTCTTTAAATTGTGAATTTATAATAATCTGCTTATATAAGCTAAACATCTCCAAATATGTCGATGCAGTAATATTTTAACAGACTGCTAGCCACATGGGGGAAATTCATTGCCCATATGGGAGTTGAGATCTGTGAAGACTATAAGGAACTCAAGTTTTTCTTCTAGGAAAATAGAATTGGGCCTTTGTTCTTACTCAAGAGAGAGAAATAGAAGTAAGCTTGCTTCCTAGCTGACTTATGCTTAGAGAAGGCTTCCCAAAAGGTTAGGATCTCCATTCACAAACTGAGCAAAGAGCATCAATAAAAATTTTAGTCTCAGAAAGCCCTTTACCAGAAGAAAGAATCTAAAAGGTTTCAGAGTGATGTGACTTATAACAGTTTTTAAATGACATCACCAACCATAAGACCCGGTGAAGTACTCAACTCTTGCAATGCCCTTAAAGCAGCAAGCAAAGAAGAAATGCTGGAAGACTTCCTTTGGGAACAGTCTTGGCTATGTTACCCATCTCTCCTGGCATTTGTCTTGTACGCAAATGGCTTAAGATGTGCAGACAAAGTTGAAGCATGGGCCACACTGTGAACTCTCAAGGGAAAACGCGTCCCCATGCTAAGAAGAGGTTACTAAAATGGATCAAGGGAGACTCTTGGTTTAACTAAAGGGTGAAAGTAGTAGCATAATTAGAAAAGGGGGCATATTGATGCAACAAGGATAATTACTTGTGGATGTATGCCAAAAGGAGACAGAGTTTATGGTGGAGAAGCATAAAGGACAACTTCACTGAACAAAAGTGTTAGATTCAAAGCCAGGTAGTATAATTAGCTAGGAAACCGCCAGGAAATGACAAATCCATAGAACAACAGCAAAAAAAAAAAAAATGCTATAAATCCAAATGTCAAGAAACCAGGAAGAAAAACCTTAACATTTGCATAAACACCTACCTACATCAGGATAAAACACTAGTGTTAGAAGCCTTAATGGAAAAAAAATTTACCAAGTGGATTAGTCATCCATGTGCAGATATTCAATAACTGTACAATTAGCCCATAATATGAGGAAAATATGCTTCCAGAAGGTTTATGGTGGAAACAGGAAATACCCTATAACTTCAAGAATAAAGGCCATGGTACAATAAGAAGAGAATTATGTGTGGGGGTGTGTACGTGTGTATTCTTGCATGTGTGTGTGAAAGTGCATACATGCATGCATGCATGTGTGTGCATGTGTAATGATGGACTGATTTTTAAAAAAACTTTTCTGTTGTTTGAAAAATTGAAAAAGAATATATAATATATTTTGATCAAATCCATCCCCATTACCTCCTCTCTAATTCCTCCTCACTATATTTCCCTACCAACCTCCTGTATTCTTTTTATAAATCCACTGAGTCCACCTACTGTGACTGTCTGTGCACAGATATAGGACCATATATAGGAGCATGGCAAGGATCTCAGGGACCACATTCCTGAAGAATTTTACTCCCACCCCCAACACTCATGAATCATCAATAGTTCCTCAGGATTAGTGCTTCATGACCCCTCTGCTCTATACATACTGGGATTTGGGCAGGCTTGGTCTTGTACAGCTCTTCTGTGTGCAGTCCCAGCTGCTATCAGTTCATGTGTGCAATTGCCCCATCACCTCCAGCTATGAGCTCACATGTGTAATTGACCCATCACCTCCAGCTATGAGCTCACGTGTGCAATTCCCTGCCACCTCCAGCTGTGAGCTCACGTGTGCAATTGCCCTGTCACCTCCAGCTGTGAGCTCACGTGTGCAATTCCCTGTCACCTCCAGCTGTGAGCTCACGTGTGCAATTGCCCTGTCACCTCCAGCTGTGAGCTCACATGTGCAATTTCCCTGTTATCTCCAGCTATATTTGTTTCCTTGGAAGAATAAAATATCATAGGAAGCACAGAGGAGTAAGCGACCTAGTCTTGGAAATAAGAACACAGGAAGGATCAGCCATTGTCTGCTGCTAGAACCAGAGGAAATGCTAAGCCAGTATTTTCTTTGTTTTCCTTCCAGAATGGAGCCTGGGAAACGTTAACAAGTGCAAAATGGTTGTCACTGGCATTTCTCCTATGTAGTCTCTTATTATTGATGCTCCCATTTCTCCACTTCTGTCTTCTCTTCATGAGTTATCAGCTCATCCATAAGAACCTACATTAATTATATTTTCTTCTATACCCTCCCCATTTTTCATAATTTCCATGTCTTATTCTCAATAACCATTTTAGAAAAGAAAGTCCAGAAAAAGTCTCTATAGCTGGTCATATCTTTACTGTTATTGCTGCCTAATTTTGTTCATTTTAAAAAACAAAAATGAAAACATTTAACTCGAAGTAACTGAAGAATGATGCTGAGATTTTTAAGCAAGGGCCACTGTCTACCTTTAATTTGGTCGTACTTTAAGATTGGGCTGGTATGTAATTCCTGTACTGTGGCAGTGGCCGGATGTGCAAATCCTGTGTCTCTTTGTTTAAATGTTATAGGTACTACAACCAGGACTGGTCTTTACCATTGGTTTTAGTGCTGGCTACAGTTAACCCTTGACAGCATATCTATGAAGCCCTAAAACATTTCCACACTATTGGTACATAACTGTTTTTTCTATATATACAATTGTCCTCGAAAACCTAACCCTAGTGTAGACCCTATTCCAAGTTCCTCAACTGTCTACCACAGTGTTAGTGCCCACTAGTGCCTCCTCCTTCCTTTCCTCTGCTTGTTTAATAGTCCTGATAGAGTTTCAATTATATCTCCAACCACAACCATTGCCCCCCCAATACTTATGGTCACCATTGTTAGTTGAGTTGAGTATCTTCATAAGTCCAAATAAGTAAGCATGAGTGAGAGATTCTCCTTTGATAATTCTGTTCTTGTTTGAGTGTTTGAGGAGATACAAAAAATTCCAACTATAACTCCAACATTTAGCCTTTCATAATAATCCTTACAAAAGGCCTAAGAGTCAGTTAATTATAAATATAGATCCACCTAACTGAGGAAAATTGAAAAAATATGGCCATTCTATTGGTATCCATTTCAAAATGCACATTGCAAATACAATGCTAGAAATGACTAGAAGAGTTAAATACAACTATAAAGATAAAATGATGTGTGCAGGGAGAAAAAATAGTAAGGAAATGGGCAGCATGAAACCAGTGGCATGATGGGAAGAGTACCAAAACCAGTGGCATGATGGGAAGAGAACTAAAACCAGTGGCATGATGGGAAGAGAACTAAAAGCATGTAGTGAAATCATCACACAAAATGATGCTGAGAATATAGCCTCATCCAACAGACAGCAAAAAAATAATCCTTAAAAGACAGTCTTTTAATTTCAGGTCTTTACAGATGCATTAGCACTATGATCCTTATTATATAAAGCTCTATGTTCTTTTCATTTCAAATCTCTACAGATGCTTTAGAACAGAGATCATTGAAACATAAAACTCTAACAAACACAAAAAGAGTTGAAAATAACTCCAACTCTCACCTCTTAGTATAATCATCATTGACCTTTTATGAATCTTAGTCTGAAATGCCTCACTTATTATTTATGCAAACATCACAGATGTATGTATGTATGTATGTTTGGATGGATGGATGGATGGATGGATGGATGGATGGATGGATGGATGGACTGATGAAAGAATGAATGGATGGATATTTAGATGAGAAAATTGGTAATTTAAAACTGAAATTATTTTGAATATTTGGACATATTTTGTTTAATGCAAATTTTGAAAGCTAAAAAGTTTGGAACAAAAATATTCCACTATACAGCTCAAAACACTTGGGGAAAATTATTTCTAGAATTTTTTATGGACAAGAGAAAATGACTGGGCAAATATATTATGAGAATAGAGATTTTCAAAGCCTGTCTCCTCTTTGAGGTTCCTTAATTCTTCTCCACTGCAATTATTTTTGAACTAGCATGTTATTCTTCTATAGTGCCTTTTCCCAGTTGCTGAACCTTGCCATCATAGGCCTTTTTACAAGCATTTCCACTTAAATGAATCTAAACCAATTATCATTCCTTCACTGGATTCATACACAGTCCTTCTTAGGTTTGTGACCTACTTAAAAGTGTTCATTTTTTTCAGCCATTTTAGATTCCTTGGTTGAGAGTTCTCTGTACACCATTTTTATTGGATTTTTTGTTCTTTCGATGACCAATTTCTTGAGTCCTTTGTATATTTTGGAGATCAGGCTTCTGTCCAATGTGGGATTGGTGATGATCTTTCCCATTCTGTAGGCTGCTCTTCTGTTATGTTCACTGTGGTTGGTTTCATATTGAGGTCTTTGTTCCCTTTGGACTTGAGTTTTGTGTATGGCAAAGATCTCCTGAGTAAATTGGGAGCATGGATATCATACTTAAGTTGAGCCAGTCTGGGGCGGACTTCATGGCAGAGTCATCTGTCTGATACTGGGCTTCTTGGACCAGTCAGTTTCTCTAGAACAGCCCTACTTGAGTTTTAGTACAGGATTGAAATTTCAATGCTTTGAGCCACTGGAAGGGCCTGTGCAAAGGAGCCAGGAGCTACAGCTGAGAATTTGCACAACAATCAGTTTTTAAGCAGTGCTTGTGTGGCTGGGCCTGAGGGATTGGTTAAGAACCATCACTTGAAAGTACCCTTTTCTTTGCTTCATCACTCACCGTTCTTCCCCCTGCTTTACATCTTCCTCTTCATTAACAATCGCCAGCAGTGTCTCTCCATTTTTTTTATATAATAAAATGATTTCTTTTTATTGGGGTCCCAGTGAAAGAACATAACATATGAACCCAATCTGCTGTCTTTGAAACCACCCTCCTTTCTTACCTTTTCCTGGCTTCTACTGGTTTCCTTAGATCAGAAGAAAACCAATTCACAGGCAGGGGACATCACTGTGGATACATGGGACTCCTTCCCTCTTCCTGCAATTCACCTGTAAAGTTGAGACAGTGTTTTTCTCTTGAGGAACCAGTGTGAGCTACTAAAAGTTTTGGAATGAGGTTTAGGTCGACTTTCTCACCTTCAATTGCTTTGGTCTCTACTTGACAGTATTTTATTCCTAATGTATTGTTTGGGCTGTGAAATTGTTCCTATTCCACTGAGGATAAGTTCTTTGTCATTTAATTTGTTCTTAATATTGGTAATTTCAAAGAGGATTAGAGTAGAAAATTGCATTGTGCCAACTTTAATTGGAGATTCCCTTTCTGAGGATTTTAAGTTTACTGCATTTTTATTTATACTGGCTTGAAGTAAAATGATAATTACTCATTTGGAAATTCCTCAGGCTCTTTGAAAAAGAAATCTCCTAATACCTGTATAATTCTGTTTAATTTCTTTTTCTGTTTTTTTTCTTTTTTTTCTTCTTCTGTTTTCATGCTAGTGACACTTGATATATATTTAATGTAATTACCTTAGTATTCAAGTCTACTAACTTTAAATTTAATTTGTTGAGAATTCCATGCATGAATACTTTACTAACATCACTCACTTCATTCTTTTGTACCCCTCCAATTCCTCCCATGTTCTCCCTTGCTGTCTCTCAAATTAATGACTTCTGCTTCTGCAATTGTTACAGTTACATATGTGTTGTCTATAAATAGTCAAATCTACACTACTGAATCCATGCAGCACTATTCATCTGCTAGGGTTGACTGGGACTAGATAACCTATCAAGGAAGCTAATCCCATAGGAAAACCTGAGTCTCCCTCTCTCAGAAGACACTAATGTTATAGCTAGTCACGTAGGATGAGACCTTTGGAAATTTCCCCACCCTCAAGTGTACTAGCAATTGAATTTAAATGGAATTTTTATTTATATACAGATACATATATGGCAAGCACTGACTGTTTTGTTCATTTGTCTGTTTGTTTTGAGACAATGATCTCACTTTGTAGTTGAGACTGGCCTAGAATTTGCTGTATTGTTCAACCTGGCCTCAAACCCAGAGCTTCAGCTATTCCTGCACCTGGGTTAGTCATATGAGCTATCATAACTGGCTCAATTTAATGTCAAATGAAAAAAAGAATAACTCCTCAGGATAAGTCACTAATCATTTAAGGATTTTGTTTTCAGACTTTCTGGTGGATGCCTGTAAACATTAGACACCCAAGGGTATTATTTGAACCATTAAAACTGGATCCTATCAGGTCATGAATACTCACGGGGACAGAAGCCACTTTTATTTTTTGTTGTTGTTGTTGTTGTTGTTTATAGTTTCTTGGATGAATTTATTTATTTTTTTAAAGTATAGAAGTCTTTTTTTTTCCCATTAGACTTGTTTATTCAAGTATGCGAAAACACTCTTTCCACTTCCTCCCCTCCTCCCAATACCCTCCCGCTCCCCCCACTCCCTCTCCTCCTCCCTCACCATTCCCAAGAGCAGTCAGGGTTTCCTGCCCTGTGGGAAATCCAAGTTCCTCCCCCCTCCCTCCAGGTCCAGGAAGGTGAGCATCCAAACAGGCCAGGATCCCAAAAAGCCAGTCCATGCAGACTAAACAAGACCCAGTGCCATTGTCAATGGCTTCTCAGTCTTCATTTGGACCTTGGGGGCTCAGTCAGCCCCCATGTCAGCCACATTCAGAGAATCCGGTTTGATCACATGCTCGTTCAGTCCCAGTCCAGCTGGCCTTGGTGAGCTCTCATTCGATCAGTCCCCTTGTATCAGTGGGTGAACGCACCCTTCAGGTCCTGACTTCCAGTGCTCCAATGTGAGTCTCCGTCTCTATCTCCATCCATCGTCGGATGAAGGCCCCCTCTGATTTTGCTTTCCTTGCTCACGATCTCCCTCCCTCTGTTTCTCATTTGCAGAAGCCACTTTCATAGGTGTCACTGTTATCAGATTACTCTCAGGTGAAAACAACATCCAGCTCCTCTGTACCTCTAAAATTTTGACACTTAGGAGCTAGATGTGTAAGATGGTTGGTTACCCTAGTTTTATTTGCCTACATTTTATTCATAGATGTTGCCTTCTTCATGGCCCAATGAAGTAGTATATAACCTGTCTATCAATTTGAAGTATCATCAGATCATAAGCAATGAGCATTTCTTGACTGTTGTTAAATATATGCACATATCCTTGATCAATATTTAAAACCGGTAAGTTAACTTTAAAGCAAGAATTTTCTTGTTCAAGATTATATGAGAGGCTAGATACATGACTCAGAGGTCAAGATAGCATACAGTTCTTTCAGAGGACTTGAATTCAATTCTCATCCCCCAAGCTAGACAGTTCAACAATCACCTATAAGTCCAATTTCATAAGAGATCTAATTCCTCTCTGAACAAAATCTATAACCAAAAACAACTTGGGAGGAAAGCGTGTATCTAGCATATACTTCCAAACCACACACCATTACTTAGGGAAGCCAAGGCAGGACCAAGCAGGAGCAGAATTTGGAAGAATGCTGCCTACTGACTTGCTCTCCACATTTACATTCAGCTGCCTTTCTTTTTCTTAATTTGTTTTAAATTTATTTTATGGGTATGTATGTTGTGTCTACATGTATATATGTGAGAAATTGGGACTCAGAGGCATCAGCTCCCCAAGAAGTGGCTGTGAGCCACCATGTGAATGTTGAGAACTGAATTCCAGGCCTCTGAAGAGCAACAAGAATTCTTGACCCCTGAATCGGCTTTTCAACCCCTCAGCTACCTTTCTTATACCTCCTAGGACTACCTGCCAAGAGATAGCACCACCCACAATGGGGTAAACGCCACCCACATTAGGGTAAACAAAGTTAAGAAAGCCCACCTGTGATACCTGCTCTGGCTGTGCTCCAGCAGATGTGGACTCCTTCATGCTTCATATCAGCTACCATTGGTTCATTATCCTTCAAATAAAAACACAACATGACCTCTATGATGTGCTATACTATATTGCTAACCATAGACATAATACTGTACATCAAATCTTTAGTGGGAACGTTAATCAAGAAAATGCCCATCTTACGGAGACATTGTCACAGTTGGGGTTCCCTCTTCCTATCTCAGCCAAGATTGTATCAAATTGACAAAACCTAAACACACACTCTGATCTCCATGAGCATCTGCACTCACAATCACACACACACACACACACACACACACACACACACACACACACACACAACTAAAAATAATAAAAATAAATCTTTAAAAAAAGAATGACATAAAGTGTTTGTTTTCCCAAGTCTCTCCAAAGGTAAACTGTTGTCTCATAGACAAGAATATCAGCTACGAGCCATAATTTCAAGCCTATGCAGCTACAAAGGACGCTTTTGCTTTGCGAATGATTTTCAAGGAAAACAAAATCTATGTTCAAATGTGTTCTGACATGTTTCAATTAAAAATCACCCTCATTTAACACGTGTTCAGAACCATCAAAGTGGCTTACTGAAGCGTGCATGTTGATAGATACTGCTCCAAAGCACAGTTTCTCATTTAAAAAGTTTGCCATTAGTGCTCCATTAGATAAACCTGAATAGCAAGGGAAGGCAATTGTTTTCGAGCTAATGACTGACAGGAGTGCTTTTATAAACAGAAACGTTTTAATCACTGTTATCAATCCTGCAGAAGGTATTTTATTTGCGCAAAAGGAGATATTTGAATGGACTGTTGTTAATTCTTCACATGGCTACCCAACACAGCATTAAGAGACTGCATGGAAAATAGAAAGTGGTTCTGATTGAACTTGGAGTGGAGTATGTTCTGCTAATTGCTGAAAAGTTACTGCTGCTCTCGAGCAATCAAATAAACCATTTCACAGATTGCAGAGCTTATGGTGTTGACACAACTGCGACGTGATTAAACCCCTCATTTCCATCATAAAACTACTTTGTATAAAAGTGCTAGTCTCGATACTGAAAGTTCGATGATGTCTGTGTATTTGAGATGTTTAGAACTGTCTATCACTATTTCTTCCCCAAAGGAAACAAATAAAAACCCTCCTGGGAGTGGCATTTTCAGTCGATGGTAAACACTGAGATGCCCACCATGTCATCCCCTGTCCTGTAATTGTCATAATCAAATGCATCCATGTGCTTAGACCTGACCAAGGCATTTAAGCAAGACTGAGGTGTGTTCTGCTTATGAGCGGCTACAGAGACCATGTGTAACTCCTGCACTGACTGCGACAGCAGACAAAGGGTCCTCCGTGGCTCAAAGCAGCTGCTTCTGCATGATTAGTATCCATAAAAGACTAGGGACCTATCCCCTCATGTGTCTTATCTGAAGAATAAGTGTGTACGTGTGTATATGATATAGTTCAACAAATATCTAGAAGCTATCCTCTCAACTTTCATAAGTGAAAGTTTATGTCTACTGAGGGGCAACAGCCTACTAGCTCACCACTGCACTCATCTTCATGTCTATACGTTGGCTACTAAAGATAATGCCTTTTGGAGGAATTGTGTATGATTTCCTTCAGTGACCGACTGGTTTTACTTAGAGGACGTCCTCCGGGTTCATCTGTGCAGTCAAATATGTAAGCACTGCATACATTTCAAGGCTGAATAATATCCAATTGCCTATGTATACCAAATTCTCCTTACTCATCTAGCCACGGACAATTAGATTTCTTTCCCCATTTGGCACCTAAGAATAAAGCTGCTATGAAGAAGGAACACAGGTATTTCTTGAATACTAATTTCCTGTCTGTCAGTGCAGAAGTGAGATTGCTGAATCGTAGGAAAGTTCTGTTTCAAAGATTTCTTTCAGAGTGTCTGAGCAGCTGGATCAAGTCGTCCCCCATTTGACATTCCCATAAATGGTTTACAAGGGCTCAGGTTTTTCCCACCCTACAAACACTTCCTTGTTTATCTAACTTTGTGCATGATTAATGCTTTTACTATGTTGTGTTATTTCCTTGCTTAAGTCATGAGTTAGAGTTCTCATGGGGTTTTTATGATTATTCAAGTGGGCACTTTAGAATTTTAGAATCATAGCACATCTTTAAGCTACTGTATAGTCTACTCTCAGGGAGCTTACACCATCTCACCATCTAATCTTACACAAAATGCTCCAATTTTGGCTTTCTTGGTCTTGTTATTGTGTTGGTCCTGAACTTTACTTGTTATGAGTTTTATTTTATGCTATCATTTTTATAAACAGCCAATTATCTTTGAAAAGTATTTATGTAAAAAAAATCATCAGCATTTTTCCATATAACCCCTATTCCCCGATCCTATTTATAATCCTATATTCCTTCAACTATCATTTTTTTTCTGCTCAAAGACCTTCTGTTCTTAATTCAACCTATTGCTGTGATAAAAAACACTTTGGTCAAAGCAACTTAAGGAGCGAAGGGTTTAGTTTAGATTACACTTGCTGATCACAGTCCCTCGTTGAGGCAAGTCAACCAGGAATGCAGCGGAGACTGTAGAGGACTGTTATTCACTGGCTCACTCATTGGCTCAGCCTATTCTTACACAGCCAAGCCTGCCTTCCTAGGGGTGGTTCTACCCACAGTGGGCTGAGCCTTCCCACATCAATAATCA
Source organism: Myodes glareolus (assembly GCF_982192425.1). Taxonomy (NCBI): domain Eukaryota; kingdom Metazoa; phylum Chordata; class Mammalia; order Rodentia; family Cricetidae; genus Myodes; species Myodes glareolus. The sequence continues at coordinate 15,721,593 of NC_142043.1, read as the reverse complement.
GTGTAGATAATTGTTTACCAAGACTAACCACAAATCAATCTGATCTGGATAATTATTGAATTGAAGTTCCCTCTTCCTAGGTTGTGTCAAGTTGACAATAAAAACTAAACAACACTTCATGGTTTTGGTTTGGCTTGGGTTTTACTTACAATTATTTTTATTGATTCTTTGTGAATTTCATATCATGCACCCAGTCTCACCCATTTCCCAGTCCTTCCATATCCACCTTCCACACTTATAAACCCCAAACACGAAGGAAAGAAACCAAAAATGAAAATGTCTCACTATGGAAGCTGTGGTGTTTCGCAGCAAGTCACACAGCAGACAGTTTTGTCCAACCAGTTTTACTTGCAAATGTTCACAGTAATAAGTCACTTATCTGGCTCCAGGCCTGTGGCTTATGCTATACCATTGATACTGAACCTTCACGGAGACTGTTCTCAGAATTCTGCTGTTGCCCTAAGTCATGGAGATCCTGCAGCTTTGATTCTACAGAACTGGTCCCATTATGTACTCCTGTTCTTAGACTGGGTAGGTATTGGTGATGGGCCAGCTCAAAGCCCTGGATATGGGCTTCAGTGGTAACTGTGTTGGTCAGCCCACTAACTCTCCCACTACCACACCACCAGGGCCAGCTTTCCCACACTGTCCAGGCAAGGTGCAGGGTCAGCCCTACTGAGACCAGTATACCTTGTAACATTTTCTGTGAGAGTTTTGTTTTTATTTTATTCTTGTTGTTTTCTTCAGGTACAAAATTCTAGAATGGCAGATACTTTTTTTTTTCTTTTCCCTTCAAGTGTGTGGCAGTTTAAAAGAAAATGGCCCGCAAAGGTAGTGTCTCAGTTCACTTCCTGTTGCCTGCAAGATGTAGGACACTCAAGCTATTTCTCCAGCATCATATCTATCTGCACTACACCATGTCACACCATGATGATAAAGGGCTAAACCTCTGAAACTGTAAGCCATCCCAATAAATACTTTTCCTTATAAGAGTTACTGTGGTCATGGTGTCTCTTCATACCAATACAAACCCTCATTAAGACAAAGTGGTTTAGTGATATTTCTTCACCTAGTTACCATTTTTCTAATGAAAATTATTATCTTAATTTTTTTCATTCTGTATGAAATACCCCTTTTATAGCTTTTAAGATTTTCTTTTTTCCTGATTCTGACTACTTTAACAACAATGTAACCTTGTGTAGTTTTCCTCATGCTTCCTACATTTGAGTATGTTGGATTCACTTGGTTTATAATCTATAGTTTTCAAAAAATTTTGGCCATTGTGTCTTCAAATACTTTTCTTCTTTGCTGTCCTATGCTGGGACTCCAATTGTATATTGTGCAGTTCAGGTTGTTTTCAGCTGTTAGCTAATTTAAGCACTCCCTTTTGCTTTTTTTTCTTTACTTTTAATTTCTTTTGATATGATGTCTTCTTGCATAGTCTTTGTTGATTTTTGAGTTCTTCCATCTCACTCTACTGAAAGCTGAGATTACAGGAATACACATCATTCTCAGCAGGGTTTAGCTTCAAGTAATTAATTTTAAACTCATTATAGAATGCATTTTTCCATTTCCTTTGATGCCTGGTAATATTTTTACTAGATTGCCAGAAATTATCTTTGCATTATTATAATGATTGCAGGGATTTAAATGAAGACATTACTTATTTACCAGAATTCTTTCATCCCTTTGATTTTTGCATTAATATTCTTAGGTGAACCCAACATGTTGTCTGTAGGCCACATGCATTCCACGATAACTATGAATGTTGCCCAACACACTGGTTACTAACATACTCTCAAAAATCTCAAAATTTAGGACAACCTTGATAGAACTGACCATTCCCCACTGGGAACCACTGCCTTTAAACCATGACTCATCAACTACAGTTTTCCAGCATGACTGGTGGTCAACAGACACGATTCATGAGCTCACTTTCCTCTATTCCTTTTTAATGACCCCCCCATTAAAAGTGATTATCTTACATGTATTCATTAATAGTTTATAGATTTTCAGAGTTAACTCTACATAGATCTTTTTTCTCCAGGATTTTATTTTGCAAACACTAGGCATCATGACACCCCTATCCTCTTAGTATCCCCTCAACCCAAAGCACATGTCTCCCTGGAGTTTTCCCCTCTGCACTGTGACCTGAAATTTCTCTCAGGGTAGTGTGCTACAAATATTAGGAGTCAGACCTTTTGGTCTCCATTTCTCAAGAACCATTGTCTTGAATTTTCTGATGTCTACACACTGAAAACCTTTTTTCTATACAGTTTTCCTGTATGAGAGCTTTTTCAGAGTGGTATCTATTTTATGTGAAGAGAATAGAAAATCTGGTCCTTGTTTCTGTGTCTTTGCCCGAAGTAGAAGTCCAAATCACTGCAATTTTTAGATTTATGTTACTATAGTGTAAGCCACTCTGGACTGATTAATACACACTTGATACTCTTACCTATAGCAGAAATTCCACAAGCAATGTGTCTTAGGAAAATATAATTTACAATCTATAACTTCTCAATTTGTTACAAAAGGTTAGATTTTTCTATTAAAATTTAGCAAAGATTGTCTGAAATATCAAATGATATGATTTGTGATTTTGAACATCAGTGTGGAATTGGTCCTTTTCAGCTTCCAATGGGCAGACGTGCTGAGATTTGATGTATACAGATGTAGTCATAATCCAAATGACAGAAATCTACTTATTCTTGAACCCAAGAAACTGGTAAGATTCAAATTACCATTGGACCAACCGTCTTGCCTAAAGACTGAGTATGAAAATCAAGTGAAGACATTCTCACTCACATGTTGGACAGTTGTTGAGAGGATGGCCAGGGCGAGCAGCCAGAATACCTCCCTTTCCCAGGGAGCTTGGATTTTTTCACAGCATGACAGCTGGTCCAAATGTAACTCAAGAGAGAGAAAGCCAGATGGAATCTATATTACATTTTCTAATAATCTGGCATAAGATGTTGCACACTGTTGCTTCTCTTAATGTCTTTGTTTTATTTTGTTTTGTTTTGTTTTGTTGTTTCTTTTGGTTTGTGTTTGGGTTTTTTGATACAGGGTTTTGTCTGTGTAGTCCTGGCTGTCCTGGAATTCACTCTGTAGACCAGGCTGGCCTTGCACTCAGAAATTCACCTGCTTCTGCTTCCCAAGTTCTGGGATTAAAGGCATGCACCACTATACCCAGCTCTCCATTTTGAATTTTATAGTCACCACAACAGCCCATCCAAAGTCAGCAGGAGAAGAAACAATCTCTATGTTAGAGGAAGGAGTAGCAAAGTTCTAGAAGAAAGTGTGAGGAGACAGCTCTGTGACAAATTTTGGGAATACAATAGAGCACACTGACACCGCTAGGACTGACAATACCGATGATCACATCAGATACCGGGAAATACCATGAACTAGAGTTGCTGCAACAATACAAATGCTCCACTCCTGTGGGGATGTCTGTGGCTTTTTAATCCTTTACACATGCATGTCCACATCGTTCACTAGACACAGCTTCTCTGAAAGCATAATTTGCACCTCAGTCATTCACTTGCTTTCAAATCCTTAGCAATCAATTTGCACTGAGCAGGCTAACACAATCGTTGCATGAATAAGACTGGAGTTATTCCAATGGAAAACAGATAAACAAAAGCTATACATGCCTTTCTAAACAAAGTTCAATTCGTTAGTAAACCTCCAAGTACCGTCTTTTTCCGTCATAAAATGGAATAGAGTTTGTCAAAATCGAGAGCATGGGGCTGAACTGTAGCTTCTCATAAATGCTGAATTGGGATGTAAATTAAATTTGTAACAAAGTGTTAGGGAAAATATGTTGACAGAGGTTTCTGTTCTGCCTGGTCCCACAGTCGTTCAGTCCTAAAGAAACAAACACAGAGATCTACATTAATTATAAACTGGTTGGTCTATTAGCTCAGGCTTCTTATTAACTAATTTCTACATCTTAACCCATAATTCCTTTCTGTGTTAGCCACATGACTTGGTACCTTCCATCACTGAGGCATTCTCATTTTGCTTTCTCTGTGTCTGGTTTATGATTGCAGACTGAGTCTTTTCTCTTCCCAGAATTTTCTCATTGCCCCATTTATACTTCCTGCCTGGTCACTGTGCCTATACTTCTTTCCTGGCTACTGGCCAATCAGCTTTTTATTGAAACATAAGTGACAAAGCTTCACAAAGTATAAAACCGTTGTTCCACAGCACTTCCCTCCCCATACTTTTTTTTTTTCAGAACAAAAGCTCTAAATCTAATCTCCCTTGTTTAGCTTTCTATCTGACCATTATTCATAACAACTTGTAACCAACACTCTAAACAAAGATAAATATCCATAATCCATTTTTTGGGGAATGTAGACGTGGCTTTCCAAGCTACTTCCTGCTGATTGGGGATGCTGATAATCTTATGGGGACCTAAAGAAAATTTAAGATTATGGTCAAATCCTGACAAGAAAAATCTGTGAGGTTTAATCACCTCAGCCAGCAGTCTTGAAGGTGTTCTCAATGCAGAACTCAGACATCTGGGCCATCTGTTCCTATCAGAGAATTCTTAAGGGTTCTTCCTTGATCAAACCTTATTTTTCTTAATTCAGAATGAATCCACAGCCTCTCATTTCCTGTGGAAACACAAGCAAAACCTCTTCTCCAAAGTAACATATCTTGTGACTTTAATTTTGAAATCAAGATGTTTTCCAAATATATATGCTGGATTAATCCAGTAGCATTTATAATCAGATGTCTTTTAACAGCTGTAGCTCCTTCCTCAGCATTCAAATAATTCAAATACAACACACTAACATACAGTATTCAGACTCTCTGTGTATTTTCATCTTTATGTGGCTTTATTTTACACTCTATTTCTTTTATTTTTATTTTTAATTTTCTGTGTTTTGAGACTAGGTTTCTCTGTGTGTCTTTGGCCATCCAGGCACTCATTCAAAAAATGCTGCCATCTTGAGCTCATCCAGCTTCCTGGATCCTCTGCTCTTGTGGTTCATTTGGTCAGACAACATTCAACATTGAATGGAGGCTACAGCTTGGAACCGATAACATTTTATGGATCTAGTAAGCTAAGCAGCCATATTTGCCTGGGAAATTATTTTATCCATAAGGCACATCAGGATATTACCAATACTACTTGTTTTTTAATAGTACACATACAGATCACTTTGGATAAGATAATCATGGCCTTGTTTATTTTCAACAACTCCTTTTACATCCTCTATTTTGTTTACTTTAATTCTAATTTCTCAGTGACTATCCTAATTTTAATCTAAATCAATATAATATCATCTTTGTATTCATGCTAGACTCATTCTTTTAAGAATATCTTGAGCATTTTGTGCAATAAAAAAAAATTCTGTCTGGGATACCTAATGAAAGGGTGGTTTCATTTTACCCAAACCAGGATAAAAAGTATAAACTCTGAAGTGTAAAATGATGCTTCTTAATTAAAAGTTCATTCAAACTCAATAGCAAATTCAACAAAAGGCAGACTCAGCATGTAGGTGTACTTTGCTCTTTCAAAACAGCTTCATCCGAAATGTGGAGGTTTTAGCTTTTGACAAATACCCTGGCCTTTATGAAATGCTGATTGTCAAAATTCTCTAGACTTTAAGTTCAATCTTGATATATTAAGCTCTGAAAAAACTTTTGTTGTTTTATGTAGTCAATGTTTACTATTTATCAATAAGTTCATGCAGCTCTCATACCCATATTTGTCTTAATTTGTTAATATATTTGAGATCATTTTTAAATTATGCATCAGCTATGTTTTAATACTATTTTTATTAAACCTATTTAGTCTGAAATGCCATTATTTTATCCATATATGAGCAACGTTTTTGTTGGTGCTATTGGCTATTTAATTTCATGTCGTCTGGCTTATTTCTCCATGCGCTAAAGTTGCTACAAACCCTTGGAAGGACCACTTTCTGTAACCAAAGCTATTTTGGGGCATCCTGTATCTAAAAGGCATACTTCAGTGTTACCATTTAAGACCTTCTCATTCTTGTCACAAATCACTGCCTGCTGTTTTCTAGAGTAATAAAGTAAGTAAAGCTGCAGCACTCAATGTTAAAGTTCTGTACGTGTACACGTATATATTTGCATTCATGTGCATGTGGGGATATATTTATTACATGGTTATTTTAAATTTTTACTTTTTGAAATTAAAATATAATTACATCATTTCTTCCTTTTTCCTTTTTCCCTCCGACTCCTCCTCTGTAGGGCCTCTTGCTCTCTTTCAAATTTATGCTCTCTGGCCCCCTGCTTTGATTGTTATTATACACACATACTCGTATGTGTGTTTATATGTATAAATATAATCTTCTCAGTCCATATAATGTTACTTGTGTGTATATGATTTCTGAGCATCTCTTTGTGCCAGGTAGTTTTATAGACACTAAGAAGAAAGGGGATGAACATCTCCTGGAGAAGTGCATCTCTCATGCAGATGGAGTCACAGCAGATAATTACAAAGAGATTGGGTTCCTAAGCCAGGTGAGGAAAACGAGGTGCCATTTCAGGGTCGCAGTCCAGGAGACAATTAATTGTGCTTTGTAGGAACTCCACTATGAAAGCTTATATCCAAACAGGTATGGAATATCAATGTTCTTATAAATGTGGATGGGTTTATAACTCATCCAGTAAAATGATTTCATCAAGCCTAAGAATTTGAGTTTGATCTCCAGAACTCCTGTTTAAAAAGTCGGGTGCAATGGTCTGTTCTTATACTCTCAGCAGTAGGGGAGGGAGAGGTTTCACAATCATCCTAGTCAAGTTGTTGGGTTCCAGGATAATTCAAAATACTTTCTAAAAAAAATGCAAGCATGGGCAGCTACTGAAGAAACATACTGTAGGTTAAATTCTGGCCTCCATATCGGCTCACACACAGTTGTTCTGTCAAGGAAATAAATATAAATTGTCTTGCCACACAACCACTCAATTCTGTCAACCCATTCTTACAAGATTTTCTTTCTGGTCCTTACTAAGCTTTTTTCAAATTCATGCTTGTGATTAGCCTCTCAGACCTAACGTACCTCACTCTTGACTAAGGAGATTATGGTATATCCAGACATGTTGCTTTGTTCCTACTCTAAAAGTCTTTGTTTGACATTCAGTGCTATGTTCTAGTTCACCACTTTCAAGTCTTGTATTATTTTCTGTTAGCTATGTAATGTTTCAGACTCATTTTCCCTTCTTCATCTTGGCCAACTTTTCCAAGAATATTACAAATGTGCAGGTTCATCAATGATTGTCTTTGACATTCATTATCACACAAGTTTTCTATTCTTCAGTTTCCTGGCAGATGAATACCTGATCAAATATTATACCAGAAAATAAATACAGATCTCTAGAGATATTTTTTAAAGATCCAGATTAGAATAAAAAATGAAAAAAATAACCCTTCCTTTCTTGGGATAGGGCTAGTTTAGTTACCCAATGAGTACTTTCTGAATGAAAACTCTATCATAGTTTATATAATTTATTCCCAAATAAAAGTCAGGAATGATGAAGCTCCTTAATCAAAAATTGGAAAACTTTTTAATCAGAAAATGTGGAAAGTCTTCTAATGTAGAAATCTGAGTTTCTTCACATGGATGAGGCTCCTGCGTTGCATGCTTGCTTAGTTAGTGCAGTTATCATGAGTGAGTGCTGAGAATACCAAGTGAATTAGGAAGACATCATGTGCATGAGAGACACGGGAAACAGAGAATGACATCCACAATAGTTTAGAGCTACTAAATCCAGACTTAACAGCATCCCAATCAATGGGGATTTTATTCTGTCACCTGAAAAACAGTTGTCGATATCTACTGTAATTTCACCAAAGTGCCAGAGGAGATTGAGAGAAGAACACTAAAACTTTTATTTCGTTTTGATTTTAATATTCTAAACTGTATGAGATCTCTGTAAGACATCTGTTTTATTGCTCATTCCCCCCAAAATCACAGACTACAAAAATCCCAGAATCCCTTCCAACAACATATCAAACTTATTCTTTAATGACCCTTTTCTCTCTTCCGTATTTTCATACCTTTGGGATATTTCCCTCTGAAAAGATATTATTTCTTGGTCCTTCTAATAAAAATCAATCTAGCTGTCTGTGGTTTTCCCAGATAGCCTTCTCCTCTATCCCTATAGTCCAAGAAACTTTTATTAGAAAGTGTTCAGGAAAAAAAAGTGTGAATAACATAGAAAAATATTCAACAAGTTGAAAGAAAAGGTAGGAAGGAATGTTAGAAAGGTCTAATACACACATGGTTGCATCAGCATATTTCTGATTTTTGGTGTACTAACTGTCATACAAACACAAACACTGTGTAATGTCGCTCTCTGACTGATAAATATGCAAGCTCTATAAAGTCACCACAATGATATAAAACACCACTCAGCATCCAGGATGACCTCTTATCAACTGCCCTTAGGTTTGTAGTGACATCAGGATAAAGGTCACTACAAACTAGACTTTGGAGTACTGCACTTTGATTTACCTGCATCTTAGCTACCTTTAGCTCTTACCTGAAGAAATTAGAACAATGAGTATTGTGCCTGAACCCATCCCTCTGCAGTACTACACTGTGTTAGTTCATTCCCATTATCAAAAAACTTCTTGGAATTTTCTCTTTTTGGCTTCTTTTGATTGGGAGTCTGTGCCTATCATTCCACCAACAGTATCAACAAGGTCAGCAATGAGCCGAACCTTGCCTGATCCAATCAATTAGCATGTTGAGCATTCCTTTTTCTATTTAACCTTTGGAACCCAGAGTCTCCTCACTTTTTTCGTTCAACTCTATCTTATACTTCTCATTCTCTTTTTGTTGTTTTTCTTCACTTTCCCAACTTTTAAAAACCAGCCCTTCCTCTACCACCCCAGTCCCTAGGCAGCATCTAGTCTTTTATATTCCATGCATATTTTGGAGACTTCCACATTTAGAACTGCCTTTCATACTTACATTACCTAGACATATGTAGACCATACTGTCTATCTATCATCTTTCTATCAGAATATGGTTTTATCCACTTCTCATCTACTTGCTCCACACTTGTGATATTTCTGTCATTAGTCAGAAATATCACACAGAAATACACAAGAAAGCGTAGATCCATGAGATCCACTGTCCTGAGTCCTGTTCCCACCCAGTTTCTGTTCTTCACATGGAGCCAGTGATTTTAGAGCTGAGATTGACACCACACAATGTACCACCTTCAAAGCCTTCA